>NW_026946888.1:1385928-1732411 GCF_910591565.1 Cydia splendana | reverse complement strand
AAAGCGACGTGGAACGACTTCCTTTGTGATTTCGATGTGCAAGACATTTTACGTTGTATTGCTGTTGTGAGTGACATGTGTCAAATAACGCAAATAGGAATGCAAATAGTATAATATACTGGTAACATGACAAGACTGAGTCACATACATGCCTATAACACAAGCTTTTACCTAGAGTGGGTAATGGTAGCTGATTCTGATGTATCAATATGTTATGGTTAGGATATTATCGTGATCCTGTATTACCACGACTCAGAGTACACTCAAGAGCACCAATAAGTGAGCGCGAGCTAGATATTAATGACATGACTTCCAGTAATTTCAGTGCGTTTCGCCAACACCCCGCCAATTACCGTGAGCTATCGTCAAGGTCGTATCAAAACAAGTTCATAACCATAACAAATTGTTAAATCAGAATCGGCATCATGGCATCTATGGCTACAAACAAAAATTGGGGCGAGAAACAAGCCAAACTACAGATTGTATCTTGATTTCATTACTGAATGAATGAAGTCCTTAAGAAGGGAGTGCATTTTAAAAATGGTTGATCTCCGACATCGCTCTGCTGCTATCGGGGAAAACCGGTAAAAGCTAATCGTAGATTGCGGTCTCGACGATGGTACTGCCTTTTGTAGGGATTTTGACAATGCCTTAAGCAATACGTTAGTTGCCTTTCCCGTTATAGCAATTTCACTTTTTTTTACTATAACTAGAGAACTGTATTGTATTGTATTGTACTGACCCTTTCTTGCACTTAAATGAAAGGTAATTAAATTTGCTACAGCTTTATTCATTGCAATATATCCCATAGCATGAGCGGTTGTGCCGATATTTGTCTTAAAATGTAGGAAAATAAATAAAAAATATTCCAAGGAAAAAAATACCCTTTTTTAAAGCCCCATATCTCTATTTGACATACGGCGCTGTTTATAGGCTTAAATTGTTTTAAATTTAATATACTTTCAACATTACACAGCAAGTTTTGACCAAAAACCTATAGTTTTATAATAAAACTGTAAAATCTGAAAAAAGTCCGAAATTTTTGCAGTTTTCCGCAAATTACGCAGAGAGCACAACTTTTTAACCGACTTCAATTTCATAGAATTTGTACTTTTGAGGGTGTTATATAAATCTTAAGTTTGTTGTCATAAAGGTAGTAAGTTAAATAATTTCAAGTAGAATGTTATGGACAGTGGTTACATTATCTATTATATTGTACATTTTATCCTCATTGGTATGGTTGGCAAAACAATTGTTTAAAAATAATTAATTAATTTAGAAAGTTTTGTGCTAGGAGGTTTCTTGTGTTAAAAGTACTGTCAGTTGGAATTATTTACCCTTGTCAGTGTGTTACCAAATATAATTATTCAGTTTTATTTATTAATTGCTAAAGTGCTGACCATACCTATTTTATTCCTTTACCGAAGTGAAGTGTAAGCAAATTATACCTAAATTATCTTTCAAATAGTACCGCAAGCTTATCTATTCTTTTTATACTTAATAGTTGAAGATGAATTTGTCTTTTTGATGTGAACGATGTACAGTCAGCTGTTTACTGTTGTTCCGGAAGGAGGTTAATTTAAAATTAAATAATATTACTTACTATAGATTTGTAGGAGAATTATTAAGTACAGTCAGCCACATGATTGGTGCTTTATATATTATTACTAACTTAATGATAGTGAATTGCGGTTTTGTAAATGGTAGCACAAGAAATTCATGTTAAATATGTAGTACTTTTGGAACCTTAATACAGTAAGTTAAACATGTGAAGAGCATACAGGGTGATTCTAAAAAAAAAATGTTGACATCATTTGAGTTTTGAATAACTGGTTGACCTCTTAGTTCTTTAATCGTTTAACTTAGTCCAGCGTGCGCATTTAACAATATCCGGATTCATTTTTTTGAGGTTTGTTTTTATTGTTGAATCTTATTGTAGTGGTTTGGTCCGGGAGTTATTTTATTTACCTACTTTTCCTTATCTATTATCTCGACTTAAATCGAGTTTTTTCCTTATTACCGTTACGTTTATGGAGTAAAGACTTAGTTAAAAGTTTCTTATCGGTGATTGCGCGTTTTGTTTTGCTGTTGATGTTTCGGTAGGAGTTTTTTTTTATGTGTTGCGTGCAGGAGTTTTGTTTACGTATTGCCTTCTTTCGATCGTGTCTGAGCAAACGTAACTCAGGCACGTGGTTTGTTGTTGTTGGTGGGCGAAGAGGACGATTTAAAGACTCTTCGCGTGTTTTACCGGGGTGTTGGCGCTTTAAACCAGCATTCCAATTGGCACTGGCTGGTCGGGTTTTGGCGGATTTTAAACCGTCAAGCTCTTAATAGCAGTGCCATCTTCTTTGTTAATGCTTTGCGGTATGACTTAAATCATAGGCGTGAACGTTAATGTTGATGTAAGGGGGTTGTTCTGTGGTACACGCCTTAAAGCGTTATCCGCAAACATCGGATTTTTTTGTGTCAGACTGACAGAATAGCATTGCCTGAAATGGAGCCTGTACAGTCGACTTCCTTGTGTGTCTCGTGTTGTTTCGAACGTTACCGTCTGCTTGTCGTTCAGACACAGCTGGTCAACGTATCGTTGTTGTGTTATTGTCTGATTTCCGCGTTTAGACTGTGTCGACTTTAGACACGGCCTGATAAGCGCGCTGTATATACTTAAATTGTGTAAAGTAGCAGTCACCGATCTTAGTTATAGTAAATTTCCCTTGGCTATATGCCGTCTTCCGCTGTATCTCTTGGACGCATAACCCGCGGCCTGGGCCGTCCGTTATGCCACCAAGAAATATACGCGATGCGATGTTTTGTAGTATTGTAGCTTAGAGCTCGACTTGCAAACGTTGAGTTTATTATACAGTAAGTATAGTTTAGTGCGTGGGTTCGATTTGGGTGGTTGTTTTTTTTTATTAAGTTTATTATTTTGTGGCGGGTAACTGTTGTTTACATTCTGTGGATAGATGTTGGAGCTGGAGACCAGCTCAAAATTTTGCCTATGTCAAAATTTTATTCGGGGAGAGTTGTACTGTAACAATATTTTTTTTAAGCCTCATAGGTATTAATATATTTCGTTTCTAATATAAAGGCCATCTAGCGCATGGTATAATAATATACTCCGCCTGGTACTCTATTCCGAGATTCGCGTATGACCTAACTGACACGGGCCTACGTCATCATGCTGTTTACAGGTTCTCAAACTTTAAAATGTGGGAGAATTTTAACCAACGGTGAAAATTATTTTAACGGCATTAATTTTAAGTTATTCATGTAGAAACATAGTAAAATAAAACAAATCTACTTAATGTATTAAATTAAACTTTATTTATCTATACAAGACAAACGTTTGAAAAACTAATTCACAGTTACACATTAATTACCTAGCTTACGGCGTGAAAAGTTTGGAAAACACTGCGACTGCTGACACTGAGCGAGAAGGAAATAACAATTTACACGCGTTCGACAAGGATGACGGTCAGGGCATGAAGTTATCTAGATCCGAATTGTCAAATGTGACAGCGCTATCCTGTGTTGTCAGTAGTGTAAACAGAATTACCCGAACGTCTGAAATTTCTGTCGTGAATCGGAAGATATTGCTAACGAATAATTAAAAATGACGTGTTATTGTAAAATTTAAGATAAAATACATATAAATGAAAATTATAAAATTATAAAGAAATATTTTAACTTATTAACCATAGGTATAATCATGGTATAATAATATACTCCGCCTGGTACTCCATTCCGAGATTCGCGTATGACCTAACTGACACGCGCCTACGTCATCATGCTGTTTACAGGTTCTCAAACTTTGAAATGTGGGAGAATTTTAACCAACGGTGAAAATTATTTTAACGGCATTAATTTTAAGTTATTCATGTAGAAACATAGTAAAATAAAACAAATCTAATGTATTAAATTAAACTTTATTTATCTATACAAGACAAACGTTTAAAAAACTAATTCACAGTTACACATTAATTACCAAGCTTACGACGTGAAAAGTTTGGAAAACACTGCGACTGCTGACACTGAGCGAGAAGGAAATAACAATTAACACGCGTTCGACAAGGATGACGGTCAGGGCATGAAGTTATCTAGATCCGAATTGTCAAATGTGCACAGCGCTATCCTGTGTTGCCAGTAGTATAAACAGAATTACCCGAAAGTCTGAAATTTCTTTCGTGAATCGGAAGATATTGCTAACGAGTAATTAAAAATGACGTGTTATTGTAAAATTTAAGCTAAAATACATATAAATGAAAATTATAAAATTATAAAGAAATATTTTAACTTATTAACCATAGGTATAATGTACCCATGTAACATGTTATGTTGAAATAAAGTGGCAATGTTATTGTGACGTAGGCCCGTGTCACTCTGGGAATGGAAGACCATGTTTTATTAGACCATGGGTATAATGTACCCATGTAACATGTTATGTTGAAATAAAGTGGCAATGTTATTGTGACGTAGGCCCGTGTCACTCTGGGAATAGAAGACCATGTTTTATTAGACCATGATCTAGCGTTGATCGTTGGTAATACTTGTTTTAATACTTGCATTGATCGAATTGACGTCGGTCTAAAGGCTAATTAGTTGCAGAAAGGATCGACAGATAAAAGGTTTCTTCAATAAAAGGTTTACTTTTATTAATTTACAGAAATTAAAACCTAATTAAATATTTTACAACTTTCTTCTTTCCTTTTTGGAAATTATTATTAAGTATCTTTTTTTATTGAAACGAGTTTTGAAAGCCGGATCTACATTCTACATAATGCGCGCAACGAAACGCAACGGTGGGAATATCTGCGGTGTGATCTATCAGCTGTCATTTTTCATTTCGGATGAGATGGTGTAGAAGGTTGATTCGTTTTCTTCAAAGGCCAGTGAGCCACATTGTTTTTAAATCGCGGCTTAAACCGCTTAATCGTAAGTATTTTTCTTGATCTACGTCTCAAATTGTTCGAGACGTGTTCAATGCTTATTGTTTTATTACTTATTTTCAGGGAGAATATTATGTTCCTCGTACCATAACCTCTGAAGGCCCCATGCATTGACATGAAAGCACGGACTTACAAGCCGGCTTCTTTTCTGCACTGGGTAAGTTCTCAACCGTCCTTGCGAATTTTAACTCTCGTCGAGGATCGGCAAAGCCACTCATACTTATTGTTTTTTAAATTACTTCCAGGGCTTTCATGATGAGGTCTTTCAAGTAGGGGTCTTTCATGATGAGGTCTTTTAAGAAGAGGTTTTTCGAGAAGAGGTCCTTAAGTCTCCGGTTTACCCCTTCAGTTCCCTATTCGGTCAAGCGCGTCAGCATGAGCGCAGGGTGTGCTCCAGGCCGCGCTGAGCTGGTACTTCCCTTGACGGTTGTAACCCGTATGGATAGTTGGAGGCGGCGGCTGCGGCACCGGGGTAGTTGAGCTCACCACCACGAGGCTGCAGGGCTTATTTCTCGTTCCTTATCTAACTGGAGGTCAGACTGTTCTTTATTAAATTTTATTAAGGCGCCCAATACTTAAATATTTTTACCCCTAGTTTACCAAGTTCTTCCAGCATATTGAAACACAGACTCACCCCCTGTGTTCTAAATTTAATACCTATTTATTTAAGTTACGACTGAGCTAGCTACTATTATAATATTACCCACTTAAATTTCTTGTTGGAGTACTTAGTAAATATACTTGTTAATACAAATTTCTTTATTTTTATTTTATACCACTATAGGGCTACCCGAACCGTTACAGTTGGGAATAGAATTAAATGTTGATATATACAACAGACCGCACTCATATTCACCATCCAGGTGAAGAGCTGGTGAATGGTTTGTTATCAGAGTAGAAGATGTTCCAGTTATAGACAAAGTGAAAGACATCGTGTGAATGATAAACTGTTTATGGTGTGAGGGTATTTAAACGGTTATACCAATATTGTTTTAAGTATTTTAGACATAAATGACCGCAATTGGCAGTATTAAACTTTTGGTACGTGTTATAATTATAGTAATTATATCATTTTTTGTTAAATAATTCTTTAACTATAGCGGAGGTGGAAGGTCACCAAAACTATTAAAATATTCACAATAATTGTTATCTTTAACGTAGGCTACCCAGTGTGTACCATTATTTTTAGAACTATCCAAATTAACAATTCCACATTCTACTTTTTTAGGACTCTTTGGTAAACTATCTCTTATATGAACTCCACGAAAATGTGGAATATCAGATGAGTGTTTTAAAACGTCAATATTTGAAAGAGCGCGCCTGGGTAACCTGTCATTTAGTTTTTTGGAATTTTTAAACATAACCCTTTACCATTTTTATATGGTTTAATATGTAATCCTTTCCCTAATGTAATTGATTCCATCATCTTGTTATGCCATTCTGATTCAGCTAAATTTTTTCTTGCAGCTTTGTAATCACCTACAGCTTTGGCAATTCCAGGAGCTCCTCCTGCTAATGATCCTAACGCAGAAAGCCCCGCAAAAATAGGTATTAGCGGTAAGAAACCTCCAGTTTTGGGAATTGGTATTGAACGAGGTATCCGTACCTTATCATTGCTATTAAAAGCTTTCTTTGCAGCAATAAGTGCCCGATCAATTATATTACAACCTTTTGTTTTTGGTTTCTTTTTTAATTCAGTGCGTATCTTAGACACAAATCGTTTAAAGGGTTTTATACCCGCACCGGCCTTTATTTTAGATTTCATCACTTTACTAACTAACCATGAAGCAATTTTTTCTCCTCTTCCTGCATCTTTCGACTTTCTTCTTTGCTTCGCCATTTCGTATAATTCTGAATCAGCCCGATGTCTATCAGCTAAATCAGAATATCTATCATATGCTATGTCGTGTTTCATACACGCATTATCTAGCGCCTTGATTCCTTTATCACCTCTTTGTAACCTTTTTCGCAATTTTGTTCCCGGTCCACAATAGTTATAACAAGGTAAGTGTAATTCAAATGGTAAATTATTAATAGCGCTGTTTAAGAGTCCTCTTCCTTTCATATCCAGTAAGATAATAACACCTTCATTGAAGAGGAAGTATGCTGGTGGCCACGTCGCGGTACGAACTGCGTCAAGTACTTTTTAGTGACGTTAACATAAATGACCAGCAGTTTGAACTTGTCGGCGCAACGGTACATCTAAAAAATAAGTTTTTATTCGCTTGTTTTGTTTTGTATATTCCGCCCCAGGCAAAAGATAATGAATATATGTGTATGTTTAGATTAATAGAAGAATTTTCAGTGAAGTATAATGGTAAATTAATTGTAATCGGTGACTTCAATTTATATTCTTGTAGCCATGATGTACTTATATATTTTGAATACTTCATAACTTATTGCAGATTCACTCAGAACAATGAAATACCGAATTGTAGTAATAGGCAACTTGATTTAATACTAAGTGGCGAGGGCATCGGATCACAAGTGGAGGTGCGTGCGGCTGGAGAGGGGATGCAGCCTGTGGACCCGTATCACCCGCCGCTAGCGGTACTGGTGGGTGCGCGCGCCGAGGCCGCGGCGACGACCGAGGTACCTGTGTCGTTATCATCCTTTGTAGAGCCGACAGATTTTTCGCACCGTGAATGGAATTTCGCTAAGGCTGACTTCCATTTGTTATATCACTCTTTAGCCAACATAAACTGGAAGCTGCTTTATGAAATCAGCGATGTTGCGGAAGCGGTGGACTGTTTCTATGCTAAATTTAATGCAGTATTGGATAGCTGCGTTCCTAGTAAGAGAAAAATGGCGGTAGTATCTCGGTACTCTTATCCTGAATGGTACACGACAGAGATAATACAAGCTATTAAACTCAAACACGCACTTCATAAACAATACAAAAAAAGTGGCTCTGAGGATGACTACAATAAATTTTCAAATAGTAGAATGAAATTAAAATCAGCAATTTCACTAGCACACGACCAGTATCAAGATCAGATGCAGCAAAACTTGGCAAAGGATCCTAAATCATTTTGGAGTTTCATAAAAAAGAAAAGAGAGGGCAATAACTGTATTAAACTAATGGACGATGGTGGAAGGGTCTTATCACAGCAAGAAGCTGCCGATGAATTTGCCAACTTTTTTTTTTTTTTTTATTCAGTGTACACCTCTAGGCCCGCTACACTTGACCCTGCAGTCGCCAGCGCTACGGCATCGCCTAATAGCACGTATGTACACATTCACGAGCTACAGGTGGCGGAAGTGCGCCGCGCGCTGGAGAAACTACCGTCTAAACGCTCTGTGGGACCGGACGGCATTCCCCCCTTTGTATTAAAGGACTGTCGCTCGGTGCTAGCTGAACCACTGTGTCATTTATTTAATATGTCGTTAAAATCTGCCACCTTCCCGGAACAATGGAAATTGTCGCGAGTAGTACCAGTACCGAAGGGAAGTGGTGAACCAAAAGCAAGTAATTACAGACCAGTTGCAGTGTTGTGTGCGTCTGCAAAAGTTTTTGAGTCCGCTGTACAAAGGTCATTACAGGAACAGGTCAGTTGCCAGTTGTCAGACGCTCGATACGGATTTCGGGCGGGACGCAGTACTGGGGGAAACTTGTTGCACCTTATGTCTCGGGTGGACGCTGGCGGTCAGGTAGATGTCACTTATTTCGACTTTAAGAAAGCTTTATACATGGTAGACAATGACATCTTACTGAAGAAGCTGGCGGACGCGGGGTGTACGCCGCATACCCTTGCATTTTTTGCAAGTTATATGCGGGGGAGGAGCCAGTACGTGGACTGCGCCGGCAACAGGTCAAAGCCATACTATACTAGGTCCGGGGTCAGTCAAGGAAGTAATCTGGGTCCGTTACACTTTGTACTAATGATCAATGATCTGCCTAGTGTAGTAAATAAAATCGGGCAAGTGCGAGTCGGACTCGCGCACGAAGGGTTCCGTACCATATAAAAAAAAAACAAAAAAAAAAGCAAAAAAAAAAAACGGTCACCCATCCAAGTACTGACCACTCCCGACGTTGCTTAACTTTGGTCAAAAATCACGTTTGTTGTATGGGAGCCCCATTTAAATCTTTATTTTATTCTGTTTTTAGTATTTGTTGTTATAGCGGCAATAGAAATACATCATCTGTGAAAATTTCAACTGTCTAGCTATCACGGTTCGTGAGATACAGCCTGGTGACAGACGGACGGACGGACGGACGGACGGACGGACGGACGGACGGACGGACGGACGGACAGCGAAGTCTTAGTAATAGGGTCCCGTTTTACCCTTTGGGTACGGAACCCTAAAAACGCGGACTGTTTGCTCTTTGCTGATGACCTGAAACTGGTGCGTCAAATTGAGGATGTATCGGACTGCGTCGAGTTGCAAAATGACATTGATCGAGTGGTCCAATGGAGTCACGACAATAAATTGCACTTTAATGTGGCTAAATGCTCGTCGATGTCCTTCAGCAGATCCTACAGCCCGATACATCATCAATACCTAGTAGAAGGGGCGCCGATGGAGCGTTTGACGGAAGTGCGAGATTTGGGGGTGCACTTTACCGCAGATCTTTCCTTTAGGCACCACATTAGCACTATTTGCAAGAAGGCTTATAGGAACTTGGGATTCGTTCTGCGGCAGTGTCACGGGTTTTCCAACATAAGAGCTATACGCGCACTGTACGAAGCCCTGGTCAGAAGCCACATGGAGAGCAGTTCTTGTGTTTGGAGCCCAAATGAGGCGAAATACAAGTTTATGCTAGAACGAATCCAAAATAAATTCATCAGGTTCTTGTACCTAAAGTTGTATGGAGTGTATCCCTTCTATCCTCGAATGTATCCAACCCTGTTTGTGCTCGGAATGGTGGGATATGACCAGCCAGAGGTTAGAAGGGAATTGGCACTAGCCTCTTATATATTTAAGCTAGTGCGAGGAAAAATCAGTAACCCAGAGTTACTAGAGACGATAGGTGTTTATGCGCCGCCACGGTACGTGTGGCGGAGGCGCAGACCGCCTCTACTGGTTGAGCCGCACGCGCGCACCGGATTGATGCGCACGGCCCCTTGGACGAGAGCCCTGCGCACATTTAACCAAGTTGCCAATCGAACTGACGTATTTAACTGTTCTGAAAGTGAATTTGTAAAGGTTACATTGTTTGTGTTGTGTTATTCTTAGCTTAGTTATAGTACTTATACTTATAGTATATACCTAATAATAGCCTGCCTACACTATCGCATTGGGAAACTGTTATGATAGCTGTAAGATTTATTAATTAAATAAAAAAATTAAATAAATAAAAAATATAAATATAACTAAACAACGGCATTTTTATCAATCCAAATGTTTTCACTATCATTAAGCCCTAACCATTTAACATACAACTTTCTACCCTTTTTTTTAATAACTTTTTCTACAAGGTAAACGTTGGGATAGTTGGTTTTCAGAAGTTCTTCTTCATAAAATGTACCGAGTATAGTATTTCTATGCTGGTCTTGAATGTGATACGTCACAGGTTGAGTGCGATTCACATGTTTAATAGTGAAAAGTTCTGTTGACCAATTAGGTGTATAACCTTTTTGAAAGACGCTTTTATACTTTCTAATGCGTACACAATCCCCTATATTGAATTTGTTCAATTTATGACGTAAATTAGATTGCGATTTTTCAATATTTTTTGATACTTCAATTTCATTATCAAAATTTACATCAATAGGTTTAAATTTTGTTGTGCGATGTACAGTTTGATTATAAGATTTTACTACATCGTCTAACGGCTTACCAACCCATTTATAGTTACCAACTAAACTAAAATATTTATAGAGTTTGAACTTAAGTGTTTTTATTAGCCTTTCAACAATAGATGCCTTCTTAATTGAATACGTTGAGTAATGATTTACTTTTAATGATTTTAAATAGCAATCGAATTCATTATTGTAGAATTCTTTTCCTAGGTCAGTTTGTAAGTTTTTAGGTCTTCGATTAGATATTTTTATTATTAGTTCGAATGCATTTTTGACTTCCATTTTAGTTTTAGACTTAATAGGTGTACACCATGCGTACTTTGAAAATGTATCAATAACAGTTAAAATATATTTATATCCCCTGTTAAGCGTATGCAGATTTTGTAAATCGATTAAATCAGCTTGCCATAAATCGTCAATTCCTTTTAGTACAACCGATCGTCGCTTAAAATTTCTTCGCGCTGATCGATGGATCTCGTTCACTATTTGATATTTTATCATTATTTAAGTTTTTAAAAATATCATCTATCTCCTTCTTCGTGTAAAAGTTCAGTTTTAACTGAGATGCAAGTTGATGAATTTGATTATTTATCGTGTTAAAGAAAGAGTCTATGTACTTCTTTTCGTACATGTTTTGAATGTATTCGTCAACGTACTGCTTGTTTACTGCATCATCGGAAGACATTGGTTTACCAACTCCTTTTAATCTTAAAGATTTTAAATCAAAATGTCCCGCTTCTGTTCGAAGCAAAGCCTTGTATTTGAGCTGAGAGATTTCACCAGCACGCAAGCGTTTATGAACATGGTGACCGAATTTGTCTATATTCATTTTTATACTTGATAGTCAGACAACAACTGATGAAAAAAAAAGAGAATTCATTTATATATTATTTACTAAGCCTGCTTCACGTACTTCTTCAATGATAGATATTATTTCGTTATCTAACCCTGTATTGCCAGCGTCACGCGATGCAATAAGTAGTTTTAATCTTTCTACTAATTCGTTTGGATCATCCCAATACACATATGAGATGTCTCTTTTAAATTTTTTCATTGATGGCAAACCTTTACCGAATACATATAATTCTTCACTTACTGTACGTTGTTTGGATAATTTGAAAAAAGGTTTTATAACGTATAAATATTTCATGCCCTTGTTACTTTTTATTGGTTTATTTGGATCGAAGTCACGTCTATTTGCATTAGTTTTCAATAACAAAGTTTTATATGCTCGTTTATCATCTTCAGTTACTACTTTTAAATCAGGTACTTTCTTAAACAATAAATCATTTAAGCCCTGCGTTAAAAAATAACTTTCTCCTCCTATCTTGAGTTTGCCATCATTAACAGAAATTGGATACGATCCAAGCATTAGCTTACCACGGTCATTTCGTATACCGAATGGAATGTCTATGTTAAAATATTGTTTTTACCAAGCAGGATCTTCGCGAGGAGAAGCATATGAGTCTGACGTTCTAATGTTCTAAATGAAGCATTATTCGTTGTGTCAGAATCATTTTGGTTGACACTTTCATGTGATATAGAATCGCTGTCATTTAATTCATTATCACTGTAATTTGATTCAGATTCAGGTGATTTTCTCAGTAATGTTTTATTATATAAACTTTCTTTCATTCCATCTTCAGAAGGACTATATTTCAATATTTTTACTGACTTGTTCCATTTAAACCTATAGTTATCAAAATCTGTGTCACTAATGTTTAGATTGTTATCATTATTATTATTTTTATTTTTTACCATTTCACTAAGTGGACCTGTGATTGGTTTCAACATTGCTTCCAACATCATATTATCGTTTGATTCCACATCTCGAATGAGCTTAACTTTTTTTCTTACTGCTTCAGCAGATTGGAGTACTTTTTGTTTAAATAATTTCTCCTCGTTAATTTTATGTTTCATGTCCGAACTAGTCGACTTCATTCTAAGTAATAAGGTTTTAATATAAATACTATGCTTTATGTATCCAGTTAATCTAGCATGATAAATGTATCAAAACCTTTCCTATAACATCCAGAATTCCTATTACAATCTTTATTTATAACTATTTTGCAATTCTGTTTTGATATTCGAATATTCGGCCGCTCAGGTTTCGAATATTCGAATATTTTTTAATACTATAAAAAATCTATTTCATCCGCTGTAGTTACAGTTTCTCTGTGTCTTCCGGGTATTTACAGTGAATGTGGAACGGTAGGTATCCAAATACGAAGGAAATAATATTTTTACTGTATTGCTCTCGATAGACTTCGTGAATACAGTGAAACTCAATTTGAAAGAAAACGAAATCAAAAAGTATGTTATTTTTACGGTGCGTAAGTTTTAAGTTAAAGCGTCATTCTGTTTATTCAGTGCAAGCGTACGTTAAGCGATTTTTTGAAGACTAAACCTTGCCCGCACTTATCGCAATTTTCAAATTTGATCATACCAAACCTGCCCAACTAGGTAATCAAACTATGCACCTTTAGCTGACGAATAATCCACCCAGTAGTCAACTAACTTTATCCCTTAAATATTCCAATATTATATAATTAAGTCAACCATTAGGAATAAAAACTTGCCAAAACAAATAAAGTCAATAAAGATTCAAAATACAATGGAATTAAAGGCCTTTTTACAGGCCTCTGAGTGACTACAAGTTAATTTAAATCAGAAAATAATTACCTACTAAAAAAATATCTTACATACCTAGGTGTTTGCATGGTTAAAGTTATATTATTTCACGCAACGACGCATTTATAATAAAAGTTTTATCTAGAAATATTGAATACGTCTTATTTTGGCGTTTTACTTGTTTTTATAAATGTAGGCATCTTATAGTAGGATGATAATAGTACATTACTACAGAGGCCGGGACGAAAGGGGTTGCCGGCCGAAGACATATAGACGGCCGAGCGAAGCGAGGCCGGATAGGTCTGAGCGCGGGCAACCCCATTTCCCGCCGAGGTATGTATAGTGCTTTTCTCAAACATGCAATGAAATAAATAAAATAAAAAATACACGATACCCAAGTTTTATTTATAGAAAAAACTAAAAGTAAAGTACACTCAAAATATAACCAACACGTACCTATATCATTATCACGCGTATGTTTTACACGAGTCGTGTATTTTTACTACCCGTATATTTTCATGTATCTTTGATTTTTTCGCCTTGTATCCGTCTGACTGTCGTTTTCGTCACATAAGTTTACATAGTCTTTCATGTTGATATCATGTTTCACATAGGTACATCGTTGCTTTATGCACGGAGTAAATAAGTATAATTTCCAGCACAGTGTTGACGAATTTGTAGTTACATCCATTTAAAATATGCCAGAAAACTGTTCTAATAAACTGTAAGCCATTTTTCTTAGTTTCTCAAATAATAAAATTGCCATAAGCAACCATATACATACTTCGTCTTTGACTTGGCGGCAGAGGCAGCAAGTTATTAAAATCAATTCTGTTTACGCTGCCAATTCCAACACCTACGATTACAATTAATATTAATTTCATTATTTCGTCGGAACTCATATTAAAGTCAAAAAATCAACAACGCACCATAAATCCAATAAAATAGAATGAATATTTTTCAACTTTACCTCCATAACAATTTAAAAAATATAACTACGCGTGTTTGAGTAGACCTTTTTACCGCTAACGTTTAGATGAAATATTTTAAATGTTTTTATTTGTGTAGTTAAATTTATAATTTAAAATTATAAAATTATTGAATGTATTATTTATTAAGTTCATGTTGATTTTATACAAATAAAACTGCAAATTATAGCAAACATTGTTTTTTGTTTTTTTTTATAGGCATAGTGGCAGAGTGTCATTACGAACCATAAAGCAAATACTGCCTCTAGTTTTTTTTAATGGATGAATGCCACGATGCTGTGTCACAAATATCTGTGAAATGAAAATTAAAAAAGAGGACTTTGCCGGCCTAGGCCTGCAAGATGTGTATGAAATTCCATTAACGACCTTTTGTCCTAGCCGCACCTGAAACGTCATACTTCGCAGCCTATTATAAGGAACATAACATCAATATTTCATTGCATGTTTGAGAAAAATCTAATTAATTAAGTGGATTTCTGCAAAATATCATTAGTTTTAGCAATGTGAAAAAAGCTTTTGAATAAAACGATAATAAACCGATTTCTCGTTCTTTTTCTTATTTTTTATAATATTCGAATAATTATTCGAATATTCGAATATGTCGTCAGAAAAAGTCGAATATTCGAATACCTGAAAGTTTCGAATATTTGCAATCCCTAATAACTAAGTAATCAAACAGCATGTTCCATACTTGTCCACACATTTCGCGAAATTGTGACCACGACAAATCACTTCCTACATGTTCATGATAAACATGCTTCAAATTAATATCATCTTGTTTAAAAATAATGATTAAGTTAGCATTATCTCTTATTAATTGCTTAGGTATTTTACTATACGTTTGATTCAGATAGAAGCTATCTATATTTTTATGTCTTCCCATTGCAAAGTAATCGCGTATATTATTTTGATTTTCACATGCAACATCATCAAATATCATGATTGAATTAATGTTAGCTATGTGAGGACTTAGTACTTCATCATTGTCACTATATTTTTGAAATGAAACTGATGAAACCAGCTTTAAAACTTGCTCTAGGAATTGATACATGGGCTGGAATAAGGTTTTAGAGTATACATAAACATTTTGAAAGCGGAGACCTTGTTCATGTAGCAGCAAACTAACAATTAAATTAGTTTTTCCACAGTTGGACGGACCACATGTTATACAGCGAATAGTATCAGGTAAAAGAGAACCATGTCGAAAATAGCGTTTATTGGGCGAAGAACAAACGATATCCAACTGCAACCTCTGAGGTTGTTTTACAAACTTCATGTTACCAATAGCCACGTGCAACAAACTTGAAAGGCAATATGCAAATAGTATACTTTCATAAGCATTAGAGTATATATTCATTATATATTTTAAATAGGGTTAGAGCCACATCGGATCATCAACAACACAAAAACTGTAGACGATTATGGATACGTATTAGGAACCATCCTAAATATGCAATTGGATTCTACTCCACTGTTGTAGCTAGGATAATGGGAGGAACTAGACCTTTTAGAACGAAGTGTAGCGGAGCGAAGCGACGCGGAACGAAGTGTAGCGGAGCAAAGCGACGTGGAACGACTTCCTTTGTGATTTCGATGTGCAAGACATTTTACGTTGTATTGCTGTTGTGAGTGACATGTGTCAAATAACGCAAATAGGAATGCAAATAGTATAATATACTG
Organism: Cydia splendana; assembly: GCF_910591565.1. Lineage (NCBI taxonomy): Eukaryota > Metazoa > Arthropoda > Insecta > Lepidoptera > Tortricidae > Cydia > Cydia splendana. Next base: position 1,716,421 of record NW_026946888.1, on the reverse strand, counting down.
GTAACATGACAAGACTGAGTCACATACATGCCTATAACACAAGCTTTTACCTAGAGTGGGTAATGGTAGCTGATTCTGATGTATCAATATGTTATGGTTAGGATATTATCGTGATCCTGTATTACCACGACTCAGAGTACACTCAAGAGCACCAATAAGTGAGCGCGAGCTAGATATTAATGACATGACTTCCAGTAATTTCAGTGCGTTTCGCCAACACCCCGCCAATTACCGTGAGCTATCGTCAAGGTCGTATCAAAACAAGTTCATAACCATAACAAATTGTTAAATCAGAATCGGCATCATGGCATCTATGGCTACAAACAAAAATTGGGGCGAGAAACAAGCCAAACTACAGATTGTATCTTGATTTCATTACTGAATGAATGAAGTCCTTAAGAAGGGAGTGCATTTTAAAAATGGTTGATCTCCGACATCGCTCTGCTGCTATCGGGGAAAACCGGTAAAAGCTAATCGTAGATTGCGGTCTCGACGATGGTACTGCCTTTTGTAGGGATTTTGACAATGCCTTAAGCAATACGTTAGTTGCCTTTCCCGTTATAGCAATTTCACTTTTTTTTACTATAACTAGAGAACTGTATTGTATTGTATTGTACTGACCCTTTCTTGCACTTAAATGAAAGGTAATTAAATTTGCTACAGCTTTATTCATTGCAATATATCCCATAGCATGAGCGGTTGTGCCGATATTTGTCTTAAAATGTAGGAAAATAAATAAAAAATATTCCAAGGAAAAAAATACCCTTTTTTTAAAGCCCCATATCTCTATTTGACATACGGCGCTGTTTATAGGCTTAAATTGTTTTAAATTTAATATACTTTCAACATTACACAGCAAGTTTTGACCAAAAACCTATAGTTTTATAATAAAACTGTAAAATCTGAAAAAAGTCCGAAATTTTTGCAGTTTTCCGCAAATTACGCAGAGAGCACAACTTTTTAACCGACTTCAATTTCATAGAAGGAGGAGGTTCTGTATTCGGTTGTGGCTATTTAACCGATTTCAATTTCATAGAAGGAGGAGGTTCTGTATTCGGTTCTGGCTATGTTTTTTTTTATTTTTTTTTATGTATGTTCATCGATTACTCCGAGACCCGTGGGCCGATTTGAGTAATTCTTTTTTGTTCGAAAGAAGGTACTTTCAAGGTGGTCCCACATTAATCTGGTGCTGTTCTGATGATGGAATCCATGAGGAATTGAGGGAACTCCTCAATTTTTAAATGCACATGTAGGGTGATTTGGGTGTTTTCTTAAGCAACTCGAGCATTTTCTCTCGAAAACCACCAATTTGATGAAGTGGACCTGATGATGATGATTGTTTTGATGATGATCATGACGAATTCTTAAAATGTACGACATTCGATTATTCCGAGACCCGTGGTCCGATTTGAGCAATTCTTTTTTGTTTGACGGGAACTGCCTCCAAGAGCGTCTCATATTAATCTGGTGCTGTTCTGATGATGGGATCCGTGAATAATTGAGGGAACTCCTCAATTTTTAAAGGCTCATGTATGGTGATTTGGGTATTGTCTTAAGCAAATCAAGCATTTCCTCTTGAAAACCACTAATTTGATGGAGTGAACCTAATGATGATGATTGTTGATGATAATGATAATGATTTTATAAATGTAGATTACTCTGGAACCCGTGGTCCGATTTGAGTAATTCTTTTTTTGTTTGAACGAAGTTACCTCCAAGGTGTTCCCATAATATTGTTGGTTCTAATCTGATGACGGAATTCATAAAGAAATGAGGGAACTCTTCAATTTTTAAAGGTACGAGTATGGCGACATCGTTGTGTTTTATAGTAACACAATCATTTCCTCCCGAAAATAACCCATTTGATGGAGTGCAACTGTGGCCTTACCACGAGTTAGACACTACATATTCGCTAACGTCTTTCGTAACTTACTTTCTATACATCTCGCTCGCACTAATAGGATGCCAGTACGAGAAGACGCATAGAAAGTAAGTTACGCACACGCTAGGAAATAAATGTCAGTGTTAGACTTATGGTAAGGCTACTGAGGAGTCGGGAAATGGCGGTTGAAGGGTTGGTGGTTCAGGCTTCGGGGTCGAGGGGTTCCGTGATCAGGGGTTGATGTGCGATGTGCTGTGAGGTTGAGTGATCTGGGGGTTGAGAAATTGGGTCAGTGGCGGGGCGGAGGTTGGATTTTGTGTTTTTACACTGTATTAGTGATAGGAATGATTACGAATTTAGTGATACGCATCATTATTCTTTTCACTCATGCGTCACGCGTCACTCATAAGCTGTAAACAATGCCTTACAATTAAAAATGGAAAAATAAAAACTTTTACAAAAAAAAAAGAAAACCGACTTCAAAAATTATAAAATAAAATATTATCAGTTTTTAAGTATATGCGTTACCAACTGATATGTTTGAAGTCGGTGCCAAGACAAATATTAACAATACCGGTCAAAAATAATCAGCTTTATGTCTATAAATCACATTACAACTGTACTAATAGGTATTACAATGGTGAACGTAATTCTGTCTGTCTCTTTGTCACCTATTCAGCTAAACAACTGCCATGTAAACTGGTGAAATTTTCCATGCAGGTAAAAAGTTAAAGCCCTGTAGATGGTTGTTGAATTGTTTTATATTTTGAAATCAAGTTCTCTGGATAAAAGGCGGAAAATAACTCAGTCCCAATCCCACACCTGAGTACTATGGACAGTTCGAAAATTAGTAAAAATTGCTCTTTAAAAAACTTGTCGGCAATCGTATAGGTTTTATACTAGTACCGACAAACGTGGTCCGGGCTGCGCCAAGGTGGATTAAATTGACAGTGGGTTCTTAGGTATCTACAGAAAGTATGATCATTGCTGTCGTGTAAGGCAATCCAACGTACATACATATAGCCACATTGTTATCGAATCGCCCTAAAATCATGGTATGCCTCAAAATTGGCTTGGCACCGACTTCAAACATATCAGTTGGTAACGCATATACTTAAAAACTGATAATATTTTATTTTATAATTTTTGAAGTCGGTTTTCTTTTTTTTTTGTAAAAGTTTTTATTTTTCTTGCAAAACATAGTCTCACAAATTCCAAGGACTCCAAACAATATACAAAAAATACAGAACTACATCACGCATTGTTTTTTTATTGTAAGATTTGACTGATTTAATTGTGTTTTTCATTTTTGATTTAAATGCCATCTAGTGAGTTTCCCTCAAACTGGTATTAATATAACTGTAGTACTCACAGTGATGTGCTTAGGGGTTTCAAGTAATGCGACGAAATAACGCTAGATGGCGTTAACCTCAATTATACATAGTGCTGCAGACATTTTGCACTAGATGGCGCTGTTATTAAAATGTTGAGTTACAATGTCGTTGAGTTTTCACTTCTGCCGGCACTCCCGGAGTGCAACCCGTTGTTTTTTTTGTAATGTATTGTGTAATAGATTTAAGGCGATATGATTCGACTCATCAACGAATCTGAGGGGGTGAGGTGCGCGGCAAACCGTGAAGCCCCGCCCGCGCGTCCCGCGCCCCGCTCGCCGAGATCGTGAGCGCGCGTCGCGCACGGTAAACATAGCAGACGGGTCACAGTATAATGATCTTATGATGGCAGTATTTTAACTAGACCGGGAAATGGTCACGTTTTAGAGTTTTTATTGTATATGTACGTATGTATTTTTTGCATTACGTATTTCTGATCATTTCATGTAGAATTATTATTTTTATATAGACATGTGTACTTATTATTGATCAGTAAAGAACGTTTTAATTTCATGGCAGCGTGTTCGAGTTAAAGTACCTAAAGGAAAGTAACAATTTTAAAGGAGACGGTCAATTAAGGGTTCTATTTATAAAGGTTATTAACCTTAATCAATAATTTTACTTTACAGATTCCTTTAACTCAATAACGCTGCCGTGAAATTAAAACGTTGTTACTGATCAGTAGTACTTATTTATAAGCTCTAAAAACAAAAAAAAAACAGTTTCAAAGTAAATTTCTGATAACTTTTTGTCAGTGCAAGCCTTATGGTTTCTTCTTGGCAACATTTTACATGAAAATGTTTTTGGTGGGTCTCATTATCACAATTTCCAATACTTTTGTTGCCTAACTTAATAAATTATTGTTTACAAGACCTATCGACTTTATACCTATTTTAATGATCACACAATTTTAACGAAACAATGTTTTCAAGAAAATAATTCAATTAAGTGCAAGTCAAACTCGCGCACCGATGGTACCTACATTTTATTAAGTACATTATATATATATTTTTTTAATTAAGTTGTAACTGACTCATCATCATCATCTCAGCCATATGACGTCCACTGCTGAACATAGGCCTTCCCCTTGGACCTCCATTCCGGTCGGAAGCGACCCGCATCCAGCGTCTTCCGACGGCCTTAACAAAGTCCGTGGTCTCCACTCGAGCACTTTTCGACACCATCGGCCATCTTCTCTGCGCGCAATGTGGCCTGCCCATATATATGTCGGAGCCTGACACCAGAAAGACGTATTGCAGCGTTATAGTTCATTATTTTAGACGCCTGTATAAAATCGATTAGCAATGTTGAGCTACGTATTATTTGGTTGTAACAAAATAAATGAAGTTGTGTAGTAACTCCGTCTATTGGAGCATTGTTGAAATAAAGTTGCGTAGATAGTAACGCCATCTATTGGCGTGTTGTTGAACTAAGATGACAGGTAGAAGGCTTTGGAACGTCGAGAGGTTTCTCTCGAGTGAGCGTAGGCACGAGTTGGCGTTTTTGTCGGTATGTTGTGTGATGGTTCTTCTAGTATGGTTACTCTGCTATTAATAATACAAGAATGGAGGTACTTGCATTTACTCTGATCCGACCAATCCTTCACGGTCTGTCCTCTTTGACCGCCTCGACCCAAGTGAACGAACTGCCCGAGCCTGTCCAAGTGGCCCCGTTCCGTGTCCCCACTACCTACCGTGTTGCCAGCAGTATAATGTTATTTTCCCAACCACCCCTGTATTAATCAGGGTAATGCTAATGTTGCCACATTAAAATTATTAATCAACGCTATCTTTAATGTAAATATAAATAAATCATGACAGTTGGTAGACTGGTCGAGCAGGTTTGCCAACTTGACTGAGGCGGGAGCGGAGAGGCTCCGCCGCTGGTAGTTCTTCTTGATCGGACCGCGCTAGAGATCGGACGTACTCGTTAGCCAACCTCGTGCCTAACTCGCTACGTTCCTGAAGGCTTATACCTAAAGGATTATTCTGATAGCTTATAAAATCCCGCGTTCTTTAACCATTTAGCTAAGTGTTTTATTTCAAGTGTTATTTTGATTTCTTATGTTTCATTAGAAGCTTACTTTTGTGAAATAAAGAAATGATGTGTTATGTGTTGTTTTAACTTGTTTTGAAAAGATTTGTCCCTCTAAGTTTGTTGCCGGTCCCATATAGGGCTAAATCTTCTCATGTTAGAGGCGTAGGGTTGGAGCCGGCCTAGTTTGACTTGAATAAAGATTTAAACGGTTTCTTTTTACTTTCATATCGCTCCCTTGAGTTAAACATAGCAATTAGTTCTTTTAAACATTTAGTACTGAAGTATAGTAGGCACTAGTATGGTTGACGAGTCCTAAGGTTTATTTCATGCACTGGTAGCATGGTAGCATACTGGTTTAGCTGTGAAGTAATACATTATCGTACTACCCCACGCGCCCACCGCTTTTAGGACCATCGGTATTCGACATCAGCAAGTGGGATCGATGCAGAGTTTCATGTATTGCTTACACAGCCACATGAGAGCGTGGTGTATTTCTGGTGTGTTTTGGTGACCTACATTCTATATTCTGGACATGTGGTAATGGTAAGCTCACGTGTCCAACCTTTATTGAAAGGTGAGTGCAATTCATTGTTATTTGATGAGAATTATTGTGAAATTGTGAATTATGATTGAGGCAGTCTAGCATAACGGTTGTGACGTGACGTCATCTCTGGGATCGTTACGTTTCTTTTTAATTAATTTTTGTAATCCATTTAAATCGAAGCGATCTTGAGTTATTTTGATTTGAAATCCATACTGCTAATTAAAACCAAGTATTAGCTATCACGACATGATATTATTTCATCGCTCATTTGTGAATTTACCCTCAATAATTGATTTTTCATGAAAATACAATTAATTTTTATAATCCATTTAAATCTTAAGTGATCTTAAGTTATTTTGATGTGAAATCCGTATTGTTAATTATAACGAACTATCGGCTATCGTGACGTGATATTATTTTATCGCTCACTTGTGAATCTACCCTCAATAATTGTTTTTTTATGAAGATACAATTAATTTTTATAATCAATTTTAATCTAAGTGATCTTGAATTATTTTGAAGTGAAATCCATGTTGTTAATTACAACCAAATATCGGCTATCACGACGTGATATTATTTCATCGCTCACTTGTGCTTCTACCCTCAAAAATATTTTTTTTGAAAATACAATGCAGAAATTGATCCTGTAATTCTTCCTGTAATCCTGTTTAGTAATTAGTAAAATTGCTACAAATTATTGCCCGTAATGCCGTGATAGATCACAAATCGTGCATACTATGAAAGCATGAGCTACGCATATGAAAATTAATGTTACAGTGTGCTGCAACCTGAGCAGGGACAACTTACAGACGCCATCACACCTGTAACACAGAAGCAGCTGTGCAGTATCGTCTGTTCTAGAGATTTGGAAATAAAAGGACAGGTTTAGTTCTAATTGTTTATTAGTGAATTTTATTTTGAGTGTAATGGCGAAGCATAACAGTCGAACGTAACTAATTAGTTGTCACTTTTCGTATTGGCCCATTTTACCGTGTTACTTATTTTTGGAACACATGTTTGTTTGTTCATAGAATGAAATAAAACGCACTCATTGAAGTTTAAATTTTATTCTGAGATTTTTAAAGTCCCGTATACATTGGAAACATGTTTTTTTGTGTCTGCTACATTGCATTTAATAAACCTTTGAGTTTATCCTGCTTACATGATAAACCTGATGCCGTGCTAATGATGATTTCAGTAACAGCCAGCTATGTTAAACTACATCGTGCATCTCGCCATCTGCCGCAGCAACGGCAACTGCAAGGCGAAAAGCATCAGCCTTAGTGCTTGGGTTGGACTTCACCACCACCTTTGACTGGGACGCGTGCATCATGCTTTATTAATCTGGTGAGCAGTTCCCATTTTGTTGGGATTATTTTGAGAGGATTTACTTCTGCATAGAAGTTTTGAGCGAGTTTCTGTTGTTAAAAGCTAAAGTAGAAAGCGACCTTTAGAGATTTTGATCAGTAATGTTCAGTTTCAGTCGATCAGTACCAATGGTTCTGAGTAACATGATTTAAAGACCTGTTTTTATTTTCTTTTTGGGATTCTCTCTTAACATTGTTTTTGCTTTCGACGGACTGAAAGCTTGTACTTTCGAAGGACTGAAAGTACGCCCGATGGACTGGGCACTACTGTTTTGCTTTCGATGGACTGAAGGCAAGCCCGATGGACTGGGCACTACTGTTTTGCTTTCGATGGACTGAAGGCAAGCCCGATGGACTGGGCACTACTGTTTTGCTTTCGATGGACTGAAGGCACGCCCGATGGACTGGGCACTACTGTTTTGCTTTCCATGGACTGAAGGCACGTCCGATGGACTGGGCACTAATGTTTTGCTTTAGATGGACTGGGTATTGTTTAGTGACCGCATCAGAAGTGCCAGAGCATGTAAGAGGTGCACGTGGTCTGCTTTTTATGTGCTGAATGCTCTTCGCGAGGAGTAGCACTTACGCGGCTGAGATGGTTAGTTCTGACGAGGGTCTAGTATCTGCCGAAGGACTGGCAATTCACCGAAGGACTGGTGTTGTTTTGTTTATGTACTGTGTTCATATGAGTAAAATTGGCATTATCAAATCAGAATATTATTTGTTTTAAGATGTCTTACAAAAATTTAGATCACATATGACCAAAGATTTTTTTTTAATGCCAGATAATTTCCCCGTAAATTGATATTGATGACAATGGTAGTGATACTGCCGAGCAATGAATTAGAGCTGTTGTGATTTGTGTTTTTGATGTTTGAGATTGTTCTGTTTTCACATAAATTTGAGAGTATCCGCCAGATGGAGGCGATGATTATTGGAGTGTATCCGCTAGATAGCGGCGATGATTACTGATTATTTTTATTAAGTCGTTGCTCGATGGACTATTTTTGACTAGAGAAATGAGGATTGATTAATGACTTTGAACTATTTTTTGGTTTGATTGATAATAAAGTTTGATTTTAATACTAATTTGAGCGAGACCCAAATTGTGGGTCAGGAATGACCGAGCGATGAGATACTGTGCTGAGTATTTTGTTACAGAATCAAATGCATACACCCACACACGAGGACGTGTGTAGCGCAGGACGGCCGTGTCGGAGCCTGACACCAGAAAGACGTATTGCAGCGTTATAGTTCATTATTTTAGACGCCTGTATAAAATCGATTAGCAATGTTGAGCTACGTATTATTTGGTTGTAACAAAATAAATGAAGTTGTGTAGTAACTCCGTCTATTGGAGCATTGTTGAAATAAAGTTGCGTAGATAGTAACGCCATCTATTGGCGTGTTGTTGAACTAAGATGACAGGTAGAAGGCTTTGGAACGTCGAGAGGTTTCTCTCGAGTGAGCGTAGGCACGAGTTGGCGTTTTTGTCGGTATGTTGGTAGACTGGTCGAGCAGGTTTGCCAACTTGACTGAGGCGGGAGCGGAGAGGCTCCGCCGCTGGTAGTTCTTCTTGATCGGACCGCGCTAGAGATCGGACGTACTCGTTAGCCAACCTCGTGCCTAACTCGCTACGTTCCTGAAGGCTTATACCTAAAGGATTATTCTGATAGCTTATAAAATCCCGCGTTCTTTAACCATTTAGCTAAGTGTTTTATTTCAAGTGTTATTTTGATTTCTTATGTTTCATTAGAAGCTTACTTTTGTGAAATAAAGAAATGATGTGTTATGTGTTGTTTTAACTTGTTTTGAAAAGATTTGTCCCTCTAAGTTTGTTGCCGGTCCCATATAGGGCTAAATCTTCTCATGTTAGAGGCGTAGGGTTGGAGCCGGCCTAGTTTGACTTGAATAAAGATTTAAACGGTTTCTTTTTTTACTTTCATATCGCTCCCTTGTGATGGTTCTTCTAGTATGGTTACTCTGCTATCAATAATACAAGAATGGAGGTACTTGCATTTACTCTGATCCGACCAATCCTTCACGGTCTGTCCTCTTTGACCGCCTCGACCCAAGTGAACGAACTGCCCGAGCCTGTCCAACTGGCTCCGTTCCGTGTCCCCACTACCTACCGTGTTGCCAGTAGTATAATGTTATTTTCCCAACCACCCCTGTATTAATCAGGGTAATGCTAATGTTGCCACATTAAAGTTATTAATCAACGCTATCTTTAATGTAAATATAAATCCCAACAAAAACATAAATGTAAAATGAGAGCCAAGTTCAATATTAAGAATATGTGTCGTTGTTGACTCGCTGACAAAAGAATTGAGATCTATATGGGTGCCAAGTTCTGTGTTGTGTAGAAAATCCTGAAATTATAAAGGATTTGACTTGGCTAGTTTTTACCAACAAACCAAATTTTAGAAAAGTAGCCTATACGTAAAAACTAGCCAAGACAACTCCTTTATAATTTCAGGATTTTCTACACAACACAGAACTTGGCACCCATATAGATCTCAATTCTTTTGTCAGCGAGTCAACAACGACACATATTCTTAATATTGAACTTGGCTCTCATTTTACATTTATGTTTTTGTTGGGATATCATTACTTTTTGTACAGAAATTACTATAGTAGGTATTCATCAGAAAAGCAGTTTGCCTAAGCTGAAAAGGAGACCCTAGCTAACGCGCGGTCAATTGTTAAAAAGTTTCAGTTTTCAGATTTTTTTCTTTTTTATACGCCTAATAGTCTAGCTTCATGCCAAATATCAAGTTTCTAAGTGATCTAGAAGTGGGTTAGGTTTTTGGTTTATAAGTATTACCTAATTAATTTTTTTACATGTAAATATCAATAATTTCCAGTTTTCAGATTTTTCCCTCTATATAAACCTAATAGTCTACCTTGATGCCAAATATCAAGTTTCTAAGTCATCTAGAAGTGGGTTAGGTTTTTGGTCTATAAGTATTAATTATGTTTTTTCCATCGAATTATCAATAATTTCCAGTTTTCAGATTTTTCCCTATATATACACCTAATAGTCTACTTTGATGCCAAATATCAAGTTTCTAAGTGATCTTGAAGAGGGGTTAGGTTTTTGGTCTATAAGTATTAATTTTTTTTCCATCGAAATATCAATAATTTCCAGGTTTCAGATTTTTCCCTCTATATACACCTAATAGTCTACCTTGATGCCAAATATCAAGTTTCTAAGTCATCTAGAAGTGGGTTAGGTTTTTGGTCTATAAGTATTAATTATTTTTTTTCCATCGAAATATCAATAATTTCCATTTTTCAGATTTTTCCCTCTATATACACCTAATAGTCTACCTTGATGCCAAATATCCAGTTTCTAAGTGATCTAGAAGTGGGTTAGATTTTTGGTCTATAAGTATTAATTATTATTTTTTCCATCTAAATCTCAGTAATTTCCAGTTTTCAGATTTTTCCCTCTATATGCACCTAATAGTCTACCTTGATGCCAAATATCAAGTTTCTAAGTCATCTAGAAGTGGGTTAGGTTTTTGGTCTATAAGTATTATTTCTTTTTTTTCCATCGAAATATCAATAATTTCCATTTTTCAGATTTTTCCCTCTATATACACCTAATAGTCTACCTTGATGCCAAATATCCAGTTTCTAAGTGATCTAGAAGTGGGTTAGATTTTTGGTCTATAAGTATTAATTATTATTTTTTCCATCTAAATCTCAATAATTTCCAGTTTTCGGATTTTTCCCTCTATATACACCTAATAGTCTACCTTGATGCCAAATATCAAGTTTCTAAGTGATCTAGAAGTGGGTTAGGTTTTTGGTCTAAAACTATTAATTATTTTTTTTCCCTCGAAATATCAATAATTTCCAGTTTTCAGATTTTTTCCTCTATATACACCTAACAGTCTACCTTGATGCCCAATTTCAAGTTTCTAGGTCATCTGGAAGTGGGTTAGGTTTATGATCTATATGTCAGTCAGTCACAAAAATGCCGGTTTTTAAACGTTAATTTATCAGTAACTGTTTGAGCTACGTTTATGAAATTTTGTATTTTGGACAAGCTAAGGGGCTTGAATACATGTGCCAGATTTCATTAGTGTAGGTTAAGTAGGTTTCAAGTTGTGAAGGGGTCAAAAGTAGCTCGAAATGGTTCGTGTAATATTACACACGGTTGCTGCGTCGCCAGTTCCTTTTTCTTTGAACTTGGCTGGACACGCTACCGCGTGTCTAGATAAATCATGACATTCGGCCATCCAACTTCGTGCATGACTCCGGCGCACGAACCTTATCACCAAAAGTTAGATCCGTTTTATTTGTTCCGCCAATCATAAAAAAATAAAGTGGTTTCTATTTCAAAGTTTTAAACGTAACGTATCACAATTGATTAAGTAAAATTATGATGTATATCCACTTGAAATTAATATCATGACATTCGGTCCTCTGCTCTGTTTATCTTTATTCATAACTAATTAATTTCCATATATGTATCTGTTTTTCATTGCTATTATATACTGTGAGTCCAAAATTGTCACTTAGGTGTAACACTCGTTTCTTTTGTGTGTACGTAACATTCAATCTATACTAGACAATGTAATTTCATAATACCTGTTGTTAATTTTCGTATAATAACTATAAAATATATATATATATAACAAAGCTGAGTTTTTATTATGCATATTGTGTTTCGTTTTCTCATAACTTTAACATTACTTATGTCCGTTAAAGTATACGTGTATTTTATTTCATTCAGTACTCTTTTTTTTATACTCTAAAATTGTTCGACTACTACGTTTTCCAGTTCTACATATTTTAATATTCACTTCTTGTTTGACCCAATATTATAGGTATATTGAATTAATGTAGACTTCCTTTTACTACATTCACGTATTAATCGTTATAGTTAGAAGATAATATTTGACCCCTGAAATTAGACGTCTACGTTACAATTTTCAAGACCACCAGTTTTGTGTTCAGCTCAAAACTATTACGTTCAGTTTCAAATTTACACAACTACCATGTATGTCTCTGAATCCGTAATGTATAAAAAAAACATTATCACAACTTGCCATTAACAATCCTATTCTAATTCCTGTGATATTTAATAGCTAGCAATACTTTGCTTCTCATCTCATGATTGTTACTTGCACTACAATATCATACGAAAATTACTTTCGCAAAAAAAAGAGACAAAAAAACGATATTTCGTAATCAATCAAATGCCACTTTGAATAACATCGCTTTCGCTGATTATCATTCAATATACAGCTCTCTGCATGTAGCGATACTAAAGTTGCCTTATGCACTCCACTCACTGTCAGTATAATCCAATTATTTTGTCATTGTCATTACTTCAAAACTAAACTAGTTTAATAACTTCTTTATCTTCCGTCATTCTTTCTGTCATTTCTGATTCCATCATTTCCATCAATTCACTGTCAATATAATAATGTTATTTCAATGTAAGTGTCATAACCTTGTAATAACTCCAACATTGAAGCAACATGTTTAAACTAAATTCATTAACTGCCGTCATTCCTCATGCCAATCCCTATTCTATCACTAAAAATGTCATTTGTCAATGTCACTGTTTAGGCCCATATTAACATAATAACATACAAAATGTTATGTCTTGTAACTTCAAAGGATGTTAATGGGTACCTACTAATTCTCACGAAAGTAATGACTTAATATTCTTTTCAAATCATTTCAACAATTTGTTAAAATTATAATTTATTTAATATTCGCCAAACATAAGATGTCTGAATTAGTAATGAACATTCAAAATACATAGTTAAATCACTGCTAGATACGCCCTTACATCAATATAAGATATAGAGTGTCATCACTAAAGTCTTAACTTTATTTGATTGCAACAATGATTGAAACTGCTTAATCAAATCAAGTCTTAGTTATGAAGTCCAATGAAATCATTTTTTTTTTTCTTTTATAATCTTTCTCTAAAACTAGGTATTATTTCTATGATACAGCGAGACGAGGAGACGGAATGACCGGGTTCATTACTCTAAGTCCAAATTTTTATTAAGATTCTCGAACCATAAACCTTTGTCAGCTTTTTTTTTTTTACGTCCATTAACATTTGTTACTTTTCTAAAAATATACATTTGAATAGCTTGCAAACCATAATATCTTTTCTAAAAAAAAACAATCACTATTCATATCAAATTCTGTCAAACCTTTGTCTAGTATTTGATCGCAATGGTGATGATCGTCATGTATATATTAATTAAAGCAAGGGTGCGAAATTCCTGACTTTGGTCAAACTCTGTTCCGCTCGGCTCAGCATTGCTCCGAGCAATTATTAGGGTTGGCACTACTTGACTTCCTTTTGCGTGCATGATCACAGATAACCACTTGAATTTTGATAACCCTAAATAGCCGAAAGGGATAGTGCCATATTAATAGAAAGGGATACCATGATTCGGCCCTGAACCGCTGTCAAACTTCGATTTTGTAGGAAGTTTCCTTTCTGTACGGCAGTACTATTATTTATTCTGTGACTAAAGTAACTAACTTAACCAAGATTATTATGGATAATTTATTTATTATTGTACTGTACTCTGTACATACATCACATCAATAGTTATGTAGGTCTGTACCATTATTTATTTTTATTAATGCGCTTTTTACTGAATAATACTTGACTACTTCCACATTTCAATTTTATAATATACCAGTTACATACATAAATTTCAAATATACTAAATGCTTTTAGTATATCTGAATCATATTTACTCTCATATACTTTCAACCTGCGAAGTCTTATAACCAAGTACTTTCGCGATTAACTCAATTCTGTCTGAATTATTACTCCCTTCTCTCTCCTATTCCTCTACAGTCTAGTAATCTATAGGTATTTAGAGCATTGGCCACCATATACACTCAAGTGCTTATTTTTTATTTCACTTGCTAGCATTTGTCACAATCCCAAGAATACAGCAAATCGTTTACCGTATGTTCGATCTGTTGTTCACTTTCCATTCTCGATTACTCAAAAGTTTATTACCAGAGATGCCTTTTTACTGTCTATAAAGTCTACTCTGCATTATATTCGTGTTCTATGTATAAGTTGTACAGTAAACATATTTCATATATTAGGTGTTTTATGGTATCGGCATAAGTAAATGTACCTTAGGTACTATCTCGTTAGCACTTTACCTTGCATTCATCTGTTTTATTTAACGGAATATCTTGTTTAGTCCATGATAACTACCTCTGTTCTTTTATTTAATGCACTTCTACATCTGACACCTTTCTAATAAAATAATGAATGTGCTCATTGCAAACTCATGGTATTAGTTAGAACTTGGTATGCTTAAAACTCTTCAAATTCTTGATAATAAAGTATCAAATAATTTATAATCCATCGGAACATGAACATGATTGATAATAATATAACAATTAACAATTATTTAAATTTCGCCTATAACAAGGAATTTCTTCGAATACTGATCATCATCAACACAGCATATAGATTGAGAAAAGTTTAATCAATTTGACAAACCCACTGTCACAAAAGGTTGCGACTTCAAAGTAGGTACTCATTCAATAAAAATCTAAAAGATCCAGTCAATATGGGATATCAATCTGTTATCACAATTCCATTTAATTATTTGAAATACTGTCAAATTCAACTTAGTAGTAATCAACTTCAATAGTAAAAAGAAGCTACAACTTTCATACATATATCTTTCATCATGACTGCGTACATAGTCAACTCTGTTGTACTAAATAGATTCAATTGAACAGTTTATTTTCACATCTATAAAGCGCTATGTAAATTATCCACCTAAAATAATATTTAATGTAATAGTTAGATTTAGCTTTCAATTCCTTTAATAAATTCGTGATCATCAAGTAACTTGAGTCAGTGAATTGTGAAAGATATCTCTTTTACGTATTTGATAGAACACAGACTGCATAGTTCCTTTTACTCGAATGTGTTTTTATATTCCAAAATATCGTTTAGTATTCCTCTAAATAGTAATAATGAAACAGCTGTGTCTTATGAAATATACAACATTCCTCTCTATTGTTTTTGTCTACTTTCAATTACTTCGGGTAAGAATTCATATTTTTATTTTTAACTCCTCAAACTCTCAACACCAAATATCTCCAAAATCATGTAATTCTTATGACTTTCATAACAAACAAATTCGTTATAAATGTATAAGTATTTCTTTCGCAAACTAACACAACAAACAAACAAAGCTCTCATCTTGCACTGACAAAATACAATAATTCTGTAGAGTTGTACAAAACAAACTCCCATTATTCGCTCTCATGTAAATAGAACCGTTTTTCCCCCGAAGGGTAAAAAACGGATATTTAGGTTCCTGCCGAAGCTTGAACCACATTATGAGATAACACCCTTGTAACTCAGCCCTAATCAAGCGAATTCATCAACTAGTAGCGCCATCTAGCGCGCTACCCAAGTACTAATGTCGCCCGGTTGCCAGCGCTCGGCTGCTTTCTCTTCAGTACCACATAAGCCGGCAAGGCCCTTAGGTGTGGTTCAAGCTTCGGCAGGAACCTAAATATCCGTTTTTTACCCTTCGGGGGAAAAACGGTTCTATTTAGGTGTCCATGCCTTCGCTTGAACCACATTATGAGACGTGTTTAAACCTCTGCCGGCGCTGGCCCGGGCGTACTGTGACTGATAATATTTAAATTTATGCAAAAATCACATGATAAGAATATGGGCTTGAAATTTATTCCATATCGATATACTAAAGGATTGTTTACGTCAAACCTTACTAGATTTTCCTTATTTGTAATTACCGATAGATGAGACAATTGTTAGCACGGACTGGCAACATAAGTTATCCATTGTGACTATAAAACTTTTTATATAAAACAAAACTGTGTGACTATTAGTTGAAAGACTGTCCCTAATATCATAATTAAAGACATATAAGTAGGTACTTGTAGGTCGTACAAATTTAAGTGTAACCACTATCTGAAGTAGTAGCTCTGATGCGTGTAACGTGAACCTCATCGAGTGAGTTTTACATTTAACCCGTCCAAACTACCTGATGCTTTCCTTACAATAGCCACTAGGTGATAAAAAGGTTTTGTTGTATGATGTAATGATATTACTACTACTTATCTACTGCTTAACACAAATATAGCACTGCCGGCCCATCCACTGTTTAAAATTTTGTAACTAATTGGAAAAGCTTGGGTCCTCTCTGATTTATTGTATTTTCCAACAATTTAATGTAAATTGGTAAGTTGCATCATAGACCAGATGTAATGTAATATGACTTTTAATGTGGACAAATAACCAAATGTTTGTATATGTACCCACTAGAATACGATATTAACATTATTTAGATATTAATACATAGTTATTGACTACTAGGTATACCAGGTTTATTTGTTAATGGGCTATCCTTACATAAGGACAACATATTCCGTAAATGTGTTAGAAATTATAAACATGATGTTCTTATTTCTTATTTGTGGAAGTAATTGAGATTTATTTCGAATCAAGTACTCCTCTGCCTGAAAGTAGCGTCAGAAAGTGAAGAAGAAAATACAACACTTCATGATTTAATGTATGCGTTACTAGTAACAACTCTCAACAACCTAGCAGTAGTTTCAACTGAGGCGATAATACATTCTTCCTTACTGATTAGTTTTAGGTGAGGGTTGCTTTAAAAACTACCATATTAATAGTAAGCCATGAAAAGATATTAATTCTTATATGAAATGGTAGGCTCCTACTTATTTTAAGTGTCATTTATGCTGCTAAATTTACTACTCCCCACAGATAACTGAAAACTTGCCAATTAGGCTGGTGCCGGGTCAACCAATCTTTAAATGATGTGCTTGTCAGTCATGCAAGCGAATAAACGAATGAACAGAATCACTGACACGCAGGTGACAACCGTATGGAGGCGATGATTATGAATTTAAAGTGATGCTGACAACTCTAGTTGTTGTGGATGGCATCTCACCATGATGTTGTGCGTAGACTGAAGATCCGTCTACCAGGTAGGATATTTTAGAAGATTTTTTAATCTTTGAATAATTCCAATGCCTTCACCTATAATTTTTAGGCTAATTATAATAAAGGCTTGTAATTGTAGGTTGTTTAATGTTCACTCTTTCTGGTGGCAAGCTGATTCCCAAACTGAAGATTATATGGTTCGCGCGCTGGTAATGGATTGTGCTTTATTGTTAGACTTAGCACGATTTGTGAGTTTTTAATGCTTTCGTATACATACGATCTTCTAATAAGAGTGTAAAAACCTCTTGACTGACGATGAAAGACTCTTTGAGTAAGAGTAGGGGAGGTGGACTTATCCACTTTAAATTGTAGTGCAACCTTTTCAAACCAATTGCGGAACTTTCTTAACACCCAGACAAATTAAAACATTATTATTATTTATATATGGTCCGAACCAGTAAGTTCTTGGCATTATACCATTGCAGTGGCATAAACCACGGGTGTCTCATGATGTCATGATGTCATCTAATCTCAAGTGCTGCCAGCACCGGCGCGCGCGGGCGATGCTGTGGCACAATTCCTGTCAAACCTTAACACGTGTAGACGCGTTCATTACCAAATATTAATTTGATTACTTAATTTGTACTTTGAAGCCCCAATCCGCATTAGGCCAGCGTGGGGGCTATAGCCCAAGCCCTCTCGCGAGTGAAAAGAGGCCTGTGCCCAGTAGTGGGACGTATATAGGCTGAATTATTATTATTATTAATTTGTAGGTACTTTTGATTAGAAATTTAGCAATACAAGGACGTTGTATGTTGTTTATTGGCTTTCGTGCAATTAAGTTGTGTATCATTTGATTATCTTGAGGGAACCCTAGGGTTAATTAGGCATCATGATGCCCACAAATAAACAATTATTTGATGATCTAGGCCTTTCTGCGACATATTATATTTATGTCACTACCTTGACGTAATCATAGTATAAATAATAGTATGTACTATTACGACAGATTTTGACCACAAGGTGGTGCAAGCGCGAGCAGGCGTCCATTCTATAGCGGTGCGCGGCAACTACTAGTGCTAGACACCAAAATTAGCGACGCGACGAAATCGCGGAGTGAGCTACGCCTGACGTAACGTTGATATATGTCTACTGACATCTCATATATACTGTATTTAATGATATAAGCATATTATCATGAATATATAAATATATGAATTGTAGTTGTCTTCACAACTAATGCTGTAATTCGATTAGCGGCGCATCTGCCCTATAACCAAGACACGATGATTTTGTAGGGTACTACACCTGGAATTGATTGCATTGAAGATGACGTTTCCAATTACATGCTCTACGAGACCTGTTACAACAGTATGCTGTAAACCCTGGACTACAACCTTTCAGCTAAGCTTATAATACTTAGATCTGGCAATGACTGCAGAACTAGTGTTGATTTTCAGAGTAAATTGCAGGGTCTATTTAACCGGCGAACATATTTGTAGTCATATTTCGCTTAGATCGTGCATTTTGCCTGAACCACCGTATGTTGTTATTCTTCTATAAAATCACGCGAGTACTTCCTTATCTGCAAAGGGAACCTCTCATCTGGAAATCGAAAGAAGGATATTTCTGATCCGTGTTCTTTCAGAATCCGGTATCTGCTATCGGTGACTGCCTGCAAATTTTTTCTACATATTACGCATGTGTGTACGTTTACGTACGTTATACGTTTTTCTGTACGTTGGCTTGCCCCGCAGTCCACATGGTTTCAAAGTTTCTGAAGTGACTTCATTTTAATTTGTCTATTTGGAAAAATTATACAATCATCGTTTAGATTTAAAGCCGTGGACCGTGGCTGTTGGTTCGACAGCTTAGTTCCCTTAGTCGGCTTCACCTCTAATTCAATTCGCGATTTTTCGAAACAGAATCAGTAACACCACTCTAACTACCGAAAAATCTTTTCATAAATTCTTTATTTATTTACATAACTTGAAGGAGCGCTTCATCTTCTACATAGGCATAACATTTACCACTAAAGAAACCGATGTTTCACCTATTGAACAATCATGGGTAACTATGCGGATTGCCATACTAAATTAATATTTTACTAGTTGGTCCTTTTAGACATATACCGCCTGTTTCCGATAGTTATATTACCAGTAAGAGTTCATTCATTTCCTTTGAAATTTAACTATGTAACGTTTATGGTCAACGTTTTATGATGCATGATTGTTATACCAACGGCAGGTCGATAACACAACCGGCTGCTTAGATAATCTTCCGAAGTGGAGCTTGTTACTTACAGCATTTGAACCTAATTTCACAAGTTTCTACCTGACTGATGTGAATGGAGCACTAATTACATTATAAATGCCTTTGTCAGTTCGGTCTATTGGACGGAATGCGATGGAAGGTACTTGCTGTTTTCTACGTGTTTCTCTTAGTTCAGTGGTCTCTGTTTCACAGCTACATAGTAGACGATTTAAAGTAAGTAAAAGATTTCTCTTTGTAACAGGCCGCAATTTTTTAGCTAATGGTCAATATTTAGAGAGTATACAGGAGATGCTTCAGTATTCCCAAAGACACTATCAACCTGACTAGTCATTCATCATTCAAAAGAGGGATTTAGTGCGATGATTTTTCACTAATATATACGAGTATCATAAACTCTATTCTTTTCAGGTTTAGAGCCGCAATAAAGAGATATCTCTTGTTAGCCTATGACAGAGCCGTAAATGAATTGGCATTATACTTGTATTGGTATTCCTATTCAGAAGAGGGAGTTTTAGTTTTCTTTCCTTCTTTAAGGCTAACGTCAATTTTCTTGCCTCCCCCTCTCTCTTTATGGTATAGGATCTAGTTGGGCAAAGTATAACACAAGGTTTTTCACTTTGTACTTTTCCCTTTTCACAGTTTCTTAACTGCTATTTTTCATGGCCAGTTAGTCATACAGTTTAGGATCCTCAGAATGTATATTTTTGGTTTGTTTGGTATCTCACGGCAACTGTTTGTTATCGACCTAGACCAACATTTGTACACGACCAAGACGGAAACCTTCCTTTTTCCTGGCAGGTTGAGACAATTACTGTAACTGCATTTCATTATCAATATCGCGCCAAACCCGCTAATAGCAATTCTGCTGCTCGTCGTTCTAAAATAAGGTGACACACCATTTGGTCGGCTACAATGATGATAACGCCCACTAAGTCGTGCATTGGTTCATGACCATGCAGATTTTAAATGCGAGGCCGACTGTGCAGACATCGAACGATAAAGCGACCAATAAGACGTCCGCTACCGTATTAATGGTAGACCATGAGACAACGGTTTTTGTTTAACAAGACAACATCATTTCAATGTCATTTCAGAGGACGATGCGATATCATCTCATAGGACGACGTATTAATGTCTCACGATACGCCAAAATGTAGTCTTATGGAACAATGCAATGTAGTCCTATGGGACGCAATATCCTCTCACGGGACGATACCACAGGATGGCGCAATGTCTTCTCACATGATGACGTAACTCATCGCGATGCCTGTCGTATCACAGGATGACGCCTTATTGTTTTACAGGACGACGCTTGATGTCCCACAGGACGATGTCATGTCATCTCACGGGACTGAGTGAGACGCGCAACGATGCTTGTCGTCCAACGGGACGACGCTGTGTGCCATTTATACCCGTAGGTATTCTTTTTATGATGATGGCTATAAGAGCTCACTTAGTCTCATCGCTGGGCCACGGGCACTGAGCGGAATGTCACAAGGTCTTTTAACGAGACGATGCTCGTCGTCTTACAAGACGCTGCCATGTCGTCTGTCAGGACAATACCATGTCGTGTGTCAGGACGATACCACGGGACGACGCCTTGTCGTCTCACAGGACGACGTCTTGTCGTCTCACAGGACGACGTCTTGTCGTCTCACGGTACGACGCCTTGTCGTCTCACGGGACGACGCCTTGTCGTCTCACGGGACGACGCCTTGTCGTCTCACGGGACGACGCCTTGTCGTCTCACGGGACGACGCCTTGTCGTCTCACGGGACGACGCCTTGTCGTCTCACGGGTTGACGCCATGTCGTCTCACGGGACGACGCTTTGTCGTCTCACGGGACGACGCCTTGTCGTCTCACGGGACGACGCTTGTCGTCTCATGGGACGACGCCATGTCGTCTCACGGGACGACGCTTGTTGTCCCACAGGACGAGGCCATGAGGCGTAAGTACCCGTGTACTTTTTATGACGGTGCCTGTAGGAAGGTCACTGCGTCTCGTCGCTGGGCCATGGGCACCGAGCGGAATGTCACGAAGTTGGAGGTTTTCAAAATAGAACCGTTTTTCCCCCGAAGGGTAAAAAACGGATATTTAGGTTCCTGCCGAAGCTTGAACCACATTATGAGATAACACCCTTGTAACTCAGCCCTAATCAAGCGAATTCATCAACTAGTAGCGCCATCTATCGCGCTACCCAAGTACTAATGTCGACCGGTTGCCAGCGCTCGGCTGCTTTCTCTTCAGTACCACATAAGCCGGCAAGGCCCTTAGGTGTGGTTCAAGCTTCGGCAGGAACCTAAATATCCGTGTTTTACCCTTCGGGGGAAAAACGGTTCTATTTAGGTGTCCGTGCCTTCGCTTGAACCACATTATGAGACGTGTTTAAACCTCTGCCGGCGCTGGCCCGGGCGTACTGTGACTGATAATATTTAAATTTATGCAAAAATCACTTGATAAGAATATGGGCTTGAAATTTATTCCGTATTGATATACTAAAGGATTGTTTACGTCAAACCTTAACTAGATTTTCCTTATTTGTAATTACCGATAGATGAGACAATTGTTAGCACTAACTGGCAACATAAGTTATCCATTGCGACTATAAAACTACTTAACTTTTTATATAAAACAAAACTGTGTGACTATTAGTTGAAAGACTGTCCCTAAAATCATAATTAAAGACATAAGTAGGTACTTGTAGGTCGTACATATTTAAGTGTAACCACTATCTGAAGTAGTAGCTCTGATGCGTGTAACGTGAACCTCATCGAGTGAGTTTTACATTAAACCCGTCCAAACTACCTGATTCTTTCCTTACAATAGCCCACTAGGTGATAAAAAGGATTTGTTGTATGATGTAATGATATTACTACTACTTATCTACTGCTTAACACAAATAAAGCACTGCGGCCCATCCACTGTTTAAAATTCTTGTAACTAATTGGAAAAGCTTGGGTCCTCTCTGATTTATCGTATTTTCCAACAATTTAATGTAAATTGGTAAGTTGCATCATAGGCCAGATGTAATGTAATATGACTTTTAATCTGGACAAATAACCAAAGGTTTGTATAGGTACCCACTACAATACGATATTGACATTATTTAGATATTAATACATAGTTATTGACTAGGTATACCAGGTTTATTTGTTAATGGGCTATCATTACATAAGGACAACATATTCCGTAAATGTGTTCAAAATTATAAACATGATGTTCTTATTTGTGGAAGCAATTGAGATTTATTTCGAATCAAGTACTCCTCTGCCTGAAAGTAACGTCAGAAAGTGAAGAAGAAAATACAACACTTCATGATTTAATGTATGCGTTACTAACAAGTAACAACTCTCAACACCCTAGCAGTAGTTTCAACTGAGGCGATAATACATCCTTCCTTACTGATTAGTTTTAGGTGAGGGTTGCTTTAAAAAAAAAACAACCATATTAATAGTAAGCCATGAATAGATATTAATTCTTATATGAAATGGTAGGCTCCTACCTATTTTAAGTGTCAATTATGCTGCTAAATTTATTACTCCCCACAGATAACTGAAAACTTGCCAATTAGGCTGGTGCCAGGTCAACCAAGCTTCTATTATATGCTTGTCAGTCATGCAAGCGAATGTAACTAATGAACAGAATCACTGACACGAAGGTGACAATCGTATGGAGGCGATGATTATGAATTTAAAGTGATGCAGACAACTCCAGTTGTTGTGGATGGCATCTCACCATGATGTTGTGCGTAGACTGAAGATCCGTCTACCAAGTAGGATATTATAGAAGATTTTTTAATCTTTGAATAATTCCAATGCCTTCACCCATAATTTTTAGGCTAATTATAATAAAGGCTTGTAATTGTAGGTTGTTTAATGTTCACTCTTTCTGGTGGCAAGCTGATTCCCAAACTGAAGATTTTATGGTTCGCGCGCTGGTAATGGATTGTGCTTTATTGTTAGACTTAGCACGTTGTGTGAGTTTTTAATGCTTTCGTATACATACGATCTTCTAATAAGAGTGTAAAAACCTCTTGACTGACGATGAAAGACTCTTTGAGTAAGAGTAGAGGAGGTGGACCTATCCACTTTAAATTGTAGTGCAACCTTTTCAAACCAATTGCGGAACTTTCGTAACATCCAGACAGATTAAAACATTATTATTATTTGTATATTGGTCCGAACCAGTAAGTTCTTGGCATTATACCATTGCAGTGGCACAAACCACGGGTGTCTCATGATGTCATCTAATCTCAAGTGCTGCCAGCACCGGCGCGCGCGGGCGATGCTGTGGCACAATTCCTGTCAAACCTTAACACGTGTAGACGTGTTCATTACCAAATATTAATTTGATTTCTTAATTTGTACTTTGAAGCCCCAATCCGCATTAGGCCAGCGTGGGGACTATAGCCCAAGCCCTCTCGCGAGTGAGAAGTGGCCTGTGCCCAGTAGTGGGACGTATATAGGCTGAATTATTATTATTATTAATTTGTAGGTACTTTTGATTAGAAATTTAGCAATACAAGGACGTTGTATGTTGTTTATTGGCTTTCGTGCAATCAAGTTGTGTATCATTTGATGATCTTGAGGGAACCCTAGGGTTAATTAGGCATCATGATGCCCACAAATAAACAATTATTTGATAATCTAGGCCTTTCTGCGACATATTATATTCATGTCACTACCTTGACGTAATCATAGAATAAATAATAGTATGTACTATTACGACAGATTATGACCGCAAGGTGGCGCCAGCGCGAGCAGGCGTCCGTTCCATAGCGGTGCGCGGCAACTACTAGTGCTAGACACCAAAATTGGTGTGGGCCGCATGTACTTCTAGCGACGCGACGAAATCGCGGAGTGAGCTACGCCTGACGTAACGTTGATATATGTCTACTGACATCTCATATTTACTGTATTTAATGATATAAGCTTATTATCATGAATATATAAATATATGAATTGTAGTTGTCTTCACAACTAATGCTGTAATTCTATTAGCAGAGCATCTGCCCTATAACCAAGACACGATGATTTTGTAGGGTACTACACCTGGAACTCTAATTGATTGCATTGACGATGACGTTTCCAATTACATGCCCTACGAGACCTGTTACAACAGTATTCTGTAAACCCTGGACTACTAGCTTTCAGCTAAGCTTATTGTATTTAGATCTGGCAATGACAGCAGAACTAGTGTTGATTTTCAGAGTAAATTGCAGGCTCTATTTAACCGGCGAACATATTTGTAGTCATGACTGTCATGAGTCACTACTGGGATCATATTTCGCTTAGATCTTGCATTTTTTCCTGAACCACCGTATGTTGTTGTTCTTTTATAAAATCACGTGAGTACTTCCTTATCTGCAAAGGAAACCTCTCATCTGGAAATCGAAAGAAGGATATTTCTGATCCGTGTTCTTTCAGAATCCGGTATCTGCTATCGGTGACTGCCTGCAAATATTTTCTACATATTACGCATGTGTGTACGGTTACGTACGTTGTACGTTTGTATGTACGTTGGCTTGCCCCGCAGTCCACATGGTTTCAAAGTTTCTGAAGTGACTTCATTTTAATTTGTCTATTTGGCGAAATTAAACAATCATCGTTTAGATGTAAAGCCGTGGACCGTGGCTATTGGTTCGACAGCTTAGTTCTCTTAGGCGGCTTCACCTCTAATTCAATTCGCGATTTTTCGAAACAGAATCAGTAACTCCACTCTAACTAAACTACCGAAAAATCTTTTCATAAATTCTTTATTTATGTACATAACTTGAAGGGCCGCCTCATCTTCTACATAGGCATAACATTTACCACTAAAGAAACCGATGTTTCACCTATTGAACAATCATGGGTAACTATGCGGATTGCCATACTAATTTAATATTTTACTAGTTGGTCCTTTTAGACATTCTGTGAAAGCACCTCCTACAAATACCGTCTGTTTCCGATAGTTATATTACCAGTAAGAGTTCATTTCCTTTGAAATTGAACTATGTAACATTTATGGTCAACGTTTTATGATGTATGATTGTTATACCAACGGCAGGTCGATTGACAACCCGCTGCTTAGATAATCTTCCGAAGTGGAGCTTGTTACTTGAATTTTGAACCTGGAAATTCCCAAGTTTCTACCTGACTGATGTGAATAGAGCACTAATTACATTATAAATGCCTTTGTCAGTTCGGTCTATTGGACGGAAGACGGAATGCGATTGAAGGTACTTGCTGTTTTCTACGTGTTAGTCTTAGTTCAGTGGTCTCTGTTTCACAGCTACATAGTAGACGATTTAAAGTAAGTAAAAGATTTCTCTTTGTAACAGGCCGCAATTTTTTAGCTAATGGTCAATATTTAGAGAGTATACAGGAGATGCTTCAGTATTCCCAAAGACACTATTAACCTGACTAGTCATTCATCATTCAAAAGAGGGATTTAGTGCGATGATTTTTCACTAATATATATGAGTATCATAAACTCTATTCTTTTCAGGTTTAGAGCCGCAATAAAGAGTTATCTCTTGTTAGCCTATGACAGAGCCGTAAATGAATTGGCATTATACTTGTATTGGTATTCCTATTCAGAAGAGAGAGTTTTAGTTTTCTTTCCTTCTTTAAGGCTAACGTCAATTTTCTTGCCTCCCCCTCTCTCTTTTTGACATAGGATCTAGTTGGGCAAAGTATAACACAAGGTTTTTCACTTTGTACTTTTCCCTTTTCACAGTTTTTTAACTGCTATTTTTCATGGCCGGTTAGTCATACAGTTTAGGATCCTCAGAATGTATATTTTTGGTTTGTTTGGTATCTCACGGGAATTGTTTGTTATCGACCCAGACCAACATTTGTACACGACCAAGACGGAAACCTTCCTTTTTCCTGGCAGGTTGAGACAATTATTGTAACTGCATTTCCTTATCAATTTCGCGCCAAACCCGCTAATAGCAATTCTGCTGCTCGTCGTTCTAAAAGGTGACACACCATTTGGTCGGCTACAATGATGATAACGCCCACTAAGTCGTGCATTGGTTCATGACCATGCAGATCTTAAATGCGAGGCCGACTGTGCAGACATCGAACGATAAAGCGACCAATAAGACGTCCGCTACCGTATTAATGGTAGACCATGAGACAACGGTTTTTGTTTAACAAGACAACATCATTTCAATGTCATTTCAGAGGACGATGCGATATCATCTCATAGGACGACGCATTAATGTCTCACGATACGACAAAATGTAGTCTTATGAAACAATGCAACGCAACGTCTATGGGACGCAATATCCTCTCACGGGACGATACCACAGGATGGCGCAATGTCTTCTCACATGATGACGTAACTCATCGCGATGCCTGTCGTATCACAGGATGACGCCTTACTGCTTTACAGGACGACGCTTGATGTCCCACAGGAAGATGTCATGTCATCTCACGGGACTACGCTATGTCGTCTCACGCAACGACGCTTGTCGTCCAACGGGACGACGCTGTGTGCCATTTATACCCGTAGGTATTCTTTTTATGATGATGGCTATAAGAGCTCACTTAGTCTCATCGCTGGGCCACGGGCACTGAGCGGAATGTAACAAGGTCTTTTAACGAGACGATGCTCGTCGTCTTACAAGACGCTGCCATGTCGTCTGTCAGGACAATACCAAGTCGTGTGTCAGGACGATACCACGGGACGACGCCATGTCGTCTCACGGGACGACGCCTTGTCGTCTCACGGGACGATGTCTTGTCGTCTCACGGTACGACGCCTTGTCGTCTCACGGGACGACGCCTTGTCGTCTCACGGGACGACGCCTTGTCGTCTCACGGGTTGACGCCATGTCGTCTTACGGGACGACGCCATGTCGTCTCACGGGTCGACGCCATGTCGTCTCACGGGACGACGCCTTGTCGTCTCACGGGACGACGCCTTGTCGTCTCACGGGACGACGCCTTGTCGTCTCACGGGACGACGCCTTGTCGTCTCACGGGACGACGCTCGTCGTCTCACGGGACGACGCCATGTCGTCTCACGGGACGACGCTTGTTGTCCCACAGGACGAAGCCATAAGGCGTAAGTACCCGTGTACTTTTTATGACGGTGCCTGTAGGAAGGTCACTGCGTCTCGTCGCTGGGCCATGGGC
The DNA here is from genome assembly GCF_910591565.1 of Cydia splendana. Classification (NCBI taxonomy): domain Eukaryota; kingdom Metazoa; phylum Arthropoda; class Insecta; order Lepidoptera; family Tortricidae; genus Cydia; species Cydia splendana. The sequence continues at coordinate 1,688,825 of NW_026946888.1, read as the reverse complement.
ACCGAGCGGAATGTCACGAAGTCGGAGGTTTTCAAAATATCTTTACGATTTAAATTTCTTGATCTTTTTAAACTTGCTTTGTAAACGTGTTGCTCGGCTGAGTTACAAAAGCGTACTGAAGAGAAAGCAGCCGAGCGCTGGCAACCGGTCGACATTAGTACTTGGGTAGCGCGATAGATGGCGCTACTAGTTGATGAATTCGCTTGATTAGGGCTGAGTTACAAGGGTGTTATCTCATAATGTGGTTCAAGCGAAGGCACGGACACCTAAATATTTTTACGATTTAAATTTCTTGATCTTTTTAAACTTGCTTTGTAAACGTGTTGCTCGGCTGAGTTACAAAAGCGTACTGAAGAGAAAGCAGCCGAGCGCTGGCAACCGGGCGACATTAGTACTTGGGTAGCGCGCTAGATGGCGCTACTAGTTGATGAATTCGCTTGATTAGGGCTGAGTTACAAGGGTGTTATCTCATAATGTGGTTCAAGCGAAGGCATGGACACCTAAATAAATATATTATTTATTTTTGTCATACAAAAGCTTGGGTTAACTTCTCTTATGTTATCTTCACTTATGTTAAGCTACCATAATGCTCTCTCACATTGTTATATAGCTACGAATCATACTTAGTATGATCATATCGGATAGTAATTTTACACAAACTCATGTACTTACAATTTATCATAAATTCTTTCAAAGTTCTATATTGTCATTAAATACTAGTTAAGCAATATAGAATCAGCGCATTTAAATTTACACACGCTCGTATAAGTGTAATATATCAAAATGCATTATCTCTTACATAATAGTGTCATTTAACCCATTTAAATTATATCATTATCGTCTCTTACATACACTTATGTAAATTTACTTCTAAGTAACGTACTCTGAACGTCGTGACAAACTATCATCTTCTAATTTACATACGCTCATGTAAGTTTACCATAATGTACGCTTACATTATGATTAACTGTCATCATCTTATTTACATATACTCTTGTAAATTCACCATAATGTACACTCACATTATAAAGTACAATCATCAGAGATGTCCAGACTCACCAATCCTTTAAAAGAAATTTAGAATCGTAGTTACTCACAAAAAACTTTTACACCTTTAATAAAATAATGGCACTGCCAATGACTAATTTAATATGTTTTATAAATTAAAACATGTTTTTTAATTTATTATTTATTTTCTATTTTGAATTGTTGACATTACCATGTTGTGTATATTTCACTTGAAATACTCTGTAATGTGGAATTTGTATGATTATTGTACAAAATTGTATCTGACGTGTACCTGTATTGTACCAATAAATATTATCTTATCTTATCTTATCATCATTAATTTTACATATGCTCATATAAATTCACCATAATGCATGCTCACATTATGAAGTACTATTACCATCTAATTTACATACGCTCATGTAAATTCACCATAATGCACGCTCACATTATGAAGTACCATTATCATCTAATTTACATACGCTCATGTAAATTCACCATAATGCACGCTCACATTATGAACTACTATCATCATCTTATTTACACACGCTCGTGTAAATTCACCATAATGCACGCTCACATTATGAAAACCTCTCATCATCTAATTTACACACGCTCATGTAAATTCACCATAATGCACGCTCACATTATGAAAAACTTTCATCATCTAATTTACACACGCTCATGTAAATTCACCATAATACACGCTCACATTATGAAAACCTCTCATCATCTAATTTACACACGCTCATGTAAATTCACCATAATGCACGCTCACATTATGAAAAACTTTCATCATCTAATTTACACACGCTCATGTAAATTCACCATGATGCACGCTCACATTATGAAAAACTCTCATCATCCATGTGAATTTACCATAATGCAAGCTCACATTATGACGATGATATTTTATTTACTTATCTCAATTAATCGACATACTCTTAATATTAACTGATATACATGTTATTAAAACTTCATATTATGTAAACAAACTGCTTGTTCACATTATTGTGCACTAACTTACTTGAAATAAGTATCCGTCTTTACTTATATTTTTATGCTAATCCTCTTTCAACTGTATGACTTTTATTAACATAAACTACGAGTATCGTAAACTTTTAGCTGATAAATTTAAACAACAAATAGCAATTACTGTAATATTGCATGCTCAAATTGAGTAACTTATCAAAAGTTCAGTCTGTAATTTATCAATAAAATATTTCTATTATAGTCTAATAATGTATTTTGATCACCTCTAAATCTTAAGCTGCTCTGATCTATCGAGTATCTTTATCCCGTCAAATGACAATTATTTTATGTTATAATTGTCGATCATAATAAAGCAAAAAGTTTATATTTCACAATATTTCTCTGTAGCCACTTTTAGAATAATTTGACCTCACTACTATTTTAGTATGTACCTAAGTACTATTTTCAATGACAGACTGCTTAAAGGTATTCAACCTTTCTCTCTTTGCCCATGGGGATATATCTTTAATCAGAAGGAAAAAGAGGACTAATCTGAGTTATAATTCTGTCACTTTGCGAACTTACTACTACATCATTGCTTACGACGGTGTAAATTGCTTACAATTTAACACTGAATAATGTATGAAAATCTGTCGTGCTATGGAAGTCAATTTAAGCTTCAGACGCGAGCAGGTCATAGTTTCAGGGTCGTTAGGTATACCTATTATCAAACACAAGAGAACTTAATCAATTTTTAAGCATTAAACGCATTCATGTTCTTTACGTTCTTCAATTGGCTCAAGAACTAAAATTCAAACAAAAATTATAATTATTTCAAGTCTAAGTTGAAACAAATACTCAAATCGTGACAAAACATCATTGTTATGGCGAAAATAACATTTATTTCAACAATACCATACAATTTTGGACAATACTCAGAATCATACAATATCTGCTCTCTATAGGTATACATATAACTTAACTCTCTTTCCATTTTACCATTTATTAAAAAAAAAACTACCTACCTAATAGTTTGTATTATAGAGCTCAACAGAGATCAAAATTAATTTCTAACTTGTAATTATAACGCTATGCTACTTTTTAGCTACTTGTACGTTTTCTTTTATTCCCGACAAGACCACTATAAGTTCAATCACGTTAGGATATATGTATTAGATATGAACAATTCAAAGAAAATATTGGTCGCATTCTCGGGACTAAACAAACATCCATCGCGTTGTCGCGACCTCGCATAGTCAGATCAGGTCCTTATAAACTACTAGTTATACGACACTTTAAAATGTAATAGTCGCATGTTCGCATTAAATAATTCTCTATTTCAATGACGTGCACTCACGTCAAAAAGAAACATTAATTTCATCCAATTCTCAATTCTCAACTACCTCGACGTACGCTCACGTCAAACGAAAATCAATCTTATCGGTCGTCTATAAAATCGGTCTTATAGTGTCATCAAATATAGCGTTTACTTATTTATCATAAACTCATGGTCAGAATAATCGATGATACACAACCTTTAAATATCAATTCATCTCTAAAGCGATTTTTTTTCAATATGAGTAGGTACCTACTAAACAAAAATGCGGCGGCCTCGTGTTAGCCGGCACCGCAGCTTACTTTAAGCGCTTGCAACTTTAATGGAATTTACAAGCTCATACATTATTTTTGAACCATTTAAAGTATTATCATTACGCTGTAATCACTTACTCGTAAGTTAATAATTGTTATAATCACCACTTGTCTTTTCTAAGTTAAACGTTTGAAGATCCACATGAACCTTTCTATCTAATAACATCATCATCGCATCTCTAATAATCGCACTGCATCGTATTTCTAATAACTTCATCATAGCATCATCTAGTAACCGACAAAACGCTTTTTTTTAAACACACTATAGGTACTGATACCGGATGGACTATGGGACTATGGGGTCCATCACACAACGTTGCCTCTATAGTCGTTAATTTTTCTTACTCAAAATAGCAAAAATGCAAAGTAATTAAAATTCAGTTGCTAACAAAGAAGCAAGAGATACTTTTAATGACTATTATTTATTCGAGAGTTTTAAAACTACCTGCAACTACATCATGCCTACTATTTGAAAATTTCTTATAAATATGTAGGTAGTTATGTACTTACAAGCAATCACCAAAAACTTATATCTGAAACATGTAATCGTCCCAAACTCATGAAATAAAATAATTTTTAATTCTATAACTTACGTTTCATAAAACGTAGAATTCAAAATAAACCTTAAAATCCCATTGTGGGTTAGTGGTACGTTAACACTTCTGATTTGTGATGGTTCTTCTAGTATGGTTACTCTGCTATCAATAATACAAGAATGGAGGTACTTGCATTTACTCTGATCCGACCAATCCTTCACGGTCTGTCCTCTTTGACCGCCTCGACCCAAGTGAACGAACTGCCCGAGCCTGTCCAACTGGCTCCGTTCCGTGTCCCCACTACCTACCGTATTGCCAGTAGTATAATGTTATTTTCCCAACCACCCCTGTATTAATCAGGGTAATGCTAATGTTGCCACATTAAAGTTATTAATCAACGCTATCTTTAATGTAAATATAAATAAATCATGACACCCTTGAGTTAAACATAGCAATTAGTTCTTTTAAACATTTAGTACTGAAGTATAGTAGGCACTAGTATGGTTGACGAGTCCTAAGGTTTATTTCATGCACTGGTAGCATGGTAGCATACTGGTTTAGCTGTGAAGTAATACATTATCGTACTACCCCACGCGCCCACCGCTTTTAGGACCATCGGTATTCGACATATATATATATGTATAACATTTTCAAGAAGTCTGGTCGCTTGTGGTGAAAAAAAAATGTATGGAGAACAGAGTGGCCAACTTTCTTAAAAATAGTTTATCTAATACTGATTCTAAAATGGTATCACACATGCTATTTACATTTCTACAAATAAAGATATGGCCTAGATGGTGTTTAAAGTGAAGTATGGTGCTAACTAGTAAAAAACCGGGCAAGTGCGAGTCGGACTCGCGCACGAAGGGTTCCGTACCATAATGCAAAAAAAAAACGAAAAAAAAGCAAAAAAAAAAAACGGTCACCCATCCAAGTACTGACCACTCCCGACGTTGCTTAACTTTGGTCAAAAATCACGTTTGTTGTATGGGAGCCCCATTTAAATCTTTATTTTATTCTGTTTTTAGTATTTGTTGTTATAGCGGCAACAGAAATACATCATCTGTGAAAATTTCAACTGTCTAGCTATCACGGTTCGTGAGATACAGCCTGGTGACAGACGGACGGACGGACGGACGGACGGACGGACGGACGGACAGCGAAGTCTTAGTAATAGGGTCCCGTTTTACCCTTTGGGTACGGAACCCTAAAAAGACAAAAGTGCGATTATCTCGAAAACCACGAAACTTTTACTAGACCTATAAGTGCATTTTCTGGACCAGCCTAAGCTGCCCTGTCGATGGTTAGATGGTTGTCCATTAATTACTGGACATCCTGTATAGAGATGTAACTAACCCAAATCGATAGTCACAGCAAGCGATTACGATTGGATGGCACGTAGACTGAGGTATCGAATTGTGACGTATAATGAATTTTTATTTGCGATTTAAATAAAGCTAGAATTATATGGTTTTCGCGCAAGGCATTTAATACACCGACCGAGTAGGTCGCACCCATCGTCAAAATCTAAACTAACTGGGGATCTATTTTAAAGTTTATTTATGTTATTTCTGTGTCAAATTTGTTGTCTGTTAGGTGACGATAAATATATCCATATTTACAGTTGATTATCCACCTTTTCCTTATTTTTATTAAAAGAAAAATGAAAAATTCATATCGATTTACTTAGACGACTACCGATTCATAAAGGTGGTGTCCGGCTAGCCCTAAAATTAAAAAAAAGACGTAGAACGTAAACGTTCGTAGTGCAATTGTTTTCCTTTGTGATTTCGATGTGCGAGACATTTTACGTTGTATTGCTGTTGTGAGTGACAGATGTCAAATAACGCAAATAAATATGCACACAGTATATGTCGGTGACTTTAGTTCGTCTACGGATCTCCTCATTTCTGATTTGATCACGCAGAGAAACTCCGAGCATAGCCCTCTCCATAGCTCGTTGAGCGACCTTGAATTCTCAGATGAGGCCGATAGTGAAAGACCACGTAACTGACTGAATAACACATAATATTAAAAAAATTGTCTTATACCCGCCTTATTTTGAACTCCCTGTAATCACACCCCGTATTCCGCACCCTTCACAAATAATCTGATTTAGTAAAGTTTACTAAATGTTTTTTTTTATGATCTTTTTTCACATGGTAATTTTGGGCCCCCAAGCTCGCCGCATGTCAAATCTCAGCGCGCTCGGACCAACTTGAAAAAAATTAAAAAAAAGTCGGCCTGTTTGAAATTTTTTAAATGCAGTTTGTTTTGTCTTGGGGCCCTCTTAGGCCAAGAAAGGTACGCTCGGTTTAGTATGGCGGAATGGAAATAATTAGTAATAGCTGAAATTTTCGGTGTATGGGACAGATTATAAATCTAGTGATTACGTCGACACATAATCCAAATAAATATATTACATTTAGGTATTAAAAAAAAAATGTAAAAATATAAAAAATCACAGAAAGTTTGTAAAAAATATTAATAACATTTTTTAAATTTATACTCATAGAGAAATATTTGCTTTATGACATTAAGCATGAATCACACAAAAAATAATTCTGTATCCTACATTTAAAGTAAGTAACCTACGGTTATTATTAAATTCAGTATATTTCCGTCCTCAAAAATGGTAATAGGCTATTTTTTCTCTCATTATTTCCAAATTACAATAAGTACAAGCGTTGCAATTTAATCGTACACTAAATAATACCGTATGGTAGGTTTTATGGGGTTGTGCATTAATTGCCTGGTTAAAAATGGTAATAGATCAATATCATATGGGATTTTTATTATGAGTTCTCTTTCGTCGAATACTGTTAAAATCGGCTTGAAATATGATTCGTAACACAAAAAACCATCAAAAACGTTATCGTTGCTTTAAAGTTGCCGCGCACGAGCCAGCGAGCTAACGCGATTGGTCGTTGCATGGAGCGGGGCGACGGAACGATGAAACTTCCATCGCCCCGAGCGCGAATATTTAAAAAAGTATTTAGTATATTTACTATTTACTCGGTCAAAACATATGTACCAGTGAACGTAAAAAATATGGGAGACTAGATTCGAACTAATTATCAGCTTTAATCTGGGCAAGAGTGCTGTAAATAAGAAAGTTAATTTTACGTAATTGCAGGCTTTCCGTCTTTGCGTGCGCGTTAAATTTAATACAATAATAGGCCAATTATATAGGGCTATTATACTGACACACACCCAATTTGATAGCAGAAAAAGACGCGAAATTAAAATTTTCTTAGGGAAATCAAATCTTCGCGCCTATAAGTTTAAACCATTTAGAATTTCAATAGCGGTCATTTAAGTACCACCCCTCACCACTAAAATGTAATTATCAAAAACGACAGTTGCTAATGTTCCCCAAAGTAAGCATTTCTAGTTATTGCTGCAATACAGTGGTACCGGGCACCTTGCGACGCAAGGCCGAGCAGGAATCGCAAACCTTAAAATATTTGCACTAATTAATTGAGTTAGGATTTTGTTAGTACTCTTTAATTGAATAGCAAAAAATATAAGTTATGTATTAGAAATACCGTTTTTATTCGATTTTTAATTAAGTAATTATTGTTAAACTTATTTTTACCGTGTGGTGTCGGTTAAAATTTCACTAGTAACATCATTTGGCGACTAGGGCAATAAAAGTCGACACCATAACCAACAAATTAACAAACAACAATAACCAACAAATTAACAAACAACAAAAATTTGCAGTAATATTCCAAAACTCGACTGAACGCAAGCGCACCGAACCGTGTCGCTCCCCTGACGCGACTCAGTGTCATAAAACGTAAGGCCGTGGTATTAACGACCGCGGATAGCTGAGCGGCGAGCGGTGACTGCAGGCGGCAATAAGGTGTTCAGTTAATGTTTTTATAATTTGAAATGACTTCGTTTCCATGTAAAAATAACCAAACAGACTTTAGAAGCATTTAATATTTTATTTGTGGCCGTATAAATTATGTTTTATTGGTAAATTAACTACAATTATTCATATTTGTGGATAAAACAATATACATACTATAATTAATACTAAATTAACATTAAATAAATACATTATTTATGACATAAAAATACATTGCGCGTATTTAACTACTTAGCACTGTTTAATTACGATACTTGCAAGCAAGTAGTAAAGTATATGGCTCCATCCTATCCTGTACCACGATATAGAAGCGATAACATTTTTGCGACAGTTTTGTATAGATAATGGATTTGTCGCTAGAAAATTACGATATCGAGATAAAAGTCAGGTCTCTGAGCGCTATTGAAACGTTAAATGCTTTTTACTTATACATGTTTTAAATTTGCCGCGCTTTTTCTAGTCAAGCTGAATGTGTTTCACTATAGAATAGTAATCGAATTGGTTCAGATTTAACGTTTAATGCATATAAATAACATAATTTTGGACTAAGTACATTATACATACCTACATGACATCAGGCTATGGTTTGGCGCACCGTGACCCTGAACGGCGCGGTAATGTGTTACGGCTGTTAAGTGAAGTCCAGACGGGATGATCAAATCGACCGATTTGATCAGAAATGAAATTGGGGTCAATCTCCAAATTAAGCAACAATTAAACAACTGTACCCATATTTGGAACCTCAGAATAATATACCCGGCCGGATACCGGATAGTAACTTTGCTTGATTTCAGAGTAAACAAATTGGATTTAAGAAACAGTCACGGTCCTATTGTACATTACTCGTTTATTATTTCAAAACAATTTAAACATCCACTCACTTGCACGCGTAGGTACCTACTCATTTCGAACATAGAAATGAGTCCGCGCCAACGTTCACCACGAAACAGGTTAAAACCTGCACAATGCGCACCTAAAAACCGAAATGTAGGTATTGTTAAATTTAGTTTGTAGTTAATTAGTTTTTTGGTGTAAGTGTATGAACCAAGGTCTGAAATAAATGATTTTTTATTTTTTTTATTGTTCCGCCGGCCGAAGATTCGGCGGTCGGATACCGAACATTTGGCCGACGGTCAGGCCAAATATCCGGTATCCGACCAAACAACTATCCATTGCATTTCTAATTGAGAGTGGCAACACTATCGTAGGTCGTATTGCCCTTTTCTAGCATATACGTCCCTCGCTCCTACACTCCCACCACACAGGCAGGTTGCTTTGTCAGTTATACAAGGCAAATTTTCAAGTCATTGGCTTGCTGTTTTTCCATCTGGAAGGTCGTGAAGCTAAACTGCTGGTGAGTTTTTGAATTTGTACCTCAGTTTAGCTGACTATATTGAAATAGTTATTTATTTTACAAGGGGGCAAAGTTGTTGTTTAACCGCTCGTGCTAATATTGATACTGGAGCAAGTAAAACATTCGAAACGGAATCTTGAGCGTTGCGAGGGTTTCAAAGCACGAGGGTTAAACAAAATTTGCCCCAAGTGAAACACAAAATGTTTCACCACACCAACCCAAAGCAAATATTAAATGTAAAAATATCATACAAAATAAAATACAAATGAATTTTATTAAATATTTATGATTTAAAAGTCAATTCTACCAGCAAACATAAGAAAACAACTCAAAATTTGCATTTGATTCCTTTGCCTCACTTGTGAATAAAATGAAACTTTGCTCTCAGTTTTTGAAGTGCAAAGTAAGCCTTTCCGAGCTGGTGTGAAATAAATAATTAAATTTTTCACGCCACTGTTCGGAAATGTGGCAATAGATGGTCTAAAACCAAGCTGGAAAGTAGGCAATAGCTGTAGCACCTGAACCACCACTACTACAATGTTTCATTATTATCATCATCTGTCATTGGTGACAGTTCGCTACAGCAATGAGTATAATTTAAAACATAAAAATCAAAAAAAGGTCTTTTTTGGCGCAACTTTTTCCTTCAAAAATAAATTTAGGTTATTTATAGGACCAATTTCTTGTTTAAAAAAAACGAAATGTCAAACTATTCATTCATTCAGTCAGTTCATTCGATTCACGCTTAAGGTGTTTTTTACTTTTGTAGCTGTTTGTGGTTTTTTAGCAAAATCGCTTCTAAGTTTAGAGTCGGTTTGAAGCAAACAACATAAAAACGCCTCTAAAATGTGATAAAAAAGAAAAAAGGCGGGATCGGAAAATTCTCACTGAATTGGATAGTACTATAAAATATAAGAAACACGTATCTACGCTCGCTATAAAAATGAGTTCTTCTAGTGAAGAAAATGATATTCTTACGCTGACGCCTACCGAAATTCAAGAGACAGCACAGGCAGTGGCTAGTAATTTGCTACCAGAGAAATCGCGGGCTAGTACTTATAGTTATCCAAATGTTTCCTTATTTCCTCGCAGTAGTCGTGAAAAGCACTATGTAATGCCTCGGCCGGAAATGCTAAAGATGGACCCGTATTATTCGAGGGCCTCCACTAACGTGTCGGCCCTCAAACTCACTCGTCCATCTTTTAGCGGTTTTCCGTCCTCTCCTACAATGTACTATAGTTGTCCATTAAATTATCTAGCAAATAAAAACGATCCGGAATAGTGATGTGAAAGTGCAAGAGGATATTAGAAAGAGAGATGCCTAAGAGTAGCATACCATAATGAATACATGTGTCTTAGCTGTATATTGTATTGTATGTTAAATAATGTTAAAAATGCTTTATGTTGTTAATGTGTTCCAAATTGTGCCGCTTTGGCATTAGCTGTAAGGTGCAATTTGTTATTTGAAATAAATAAATAAATACAATAAATGTTAATTTTACAAAATGTACCTGTCAAGTTGTATACTTTACTAAATATCTCTCTCCTCACAGGTGTTACAATAAAGGGTGTACGTACTACATAATTAATTAAACACTCATAATATAATTATATTACATACACATAATAAGTATATCATAGGATATGTATAATCACATTGGTTTGGCGTCTTCCCACCACCAGGCGATAACAAACATGTTTCAATATTATTCTTATGTTCCGAATATCGGTACAGCTGTTTAATGACAGCATTTACACAAAAATAAAACGCTAATTAAATAACTTATCATATTCGGAACTACAGATGCAACGGATAGTTGTTTGGCCGCATACAGGATACCGGATGTACGGCCTGACCATAGGCCGAATATTCGGTATTCAGCCGCCGAATATTCGGCCGGCGGAAATATTCAGGTTTTTCAGGTGCGCATTGTGGAAGTTTTGGCCTGTTTCGTAATGAACTTTCGCGCGGTATATAGGTCTATCACTAGGTACGAAATTAGTGCGCGAGCTAGTGAATGGAACGTTTAAATTGTTTTAAAATAATAATCGAGTACGATTATATTCCGATATCAAGCATAGTTATTTAGTACCCTTATTTTAGTATCCGGTATCCGTCTGGATATTAAAATAAGGGCGAGATAGGATACCGGATAGTAACCGAATATCCGGTGCATCTCTATTCGGAACCTAAAGTTTTAATCCTGCATGGTGCAAATATGTATAATTTTGAGACAATAACTTGAAAATTTGTCTTGTATAACTGACAAAGCAACCTGCCTGTGTGGTGTGGGTAGGGCTTGCAAATATTCGAAACTTTCAGGTATTCGAATATTCGACTTTTTCTGACGACATATTCGAATATTCGAATAATTATTCGAATATTATAAAAAATAAGAAAAAGAACGAGAAATCGGTTTATTATCGTTTTATTCAAAAGCTTATTTCACATATTGCTAAAACTAATGATATTTTGCAGAAATCCACTTAATTGACTAGATTTTATCATCCTACAATGAGATGCCCACATTTATAAAAACAAGTAAAACGCCAAAATAAGACGTATTCAATATTTCTAGATAAAACTTTTATTATAAATGCGCCGTTGAGTGCAATAATATAACTTTAATCATCTAAACCAAACCTAGGTATGTAAGAATTTTTTTTTAGTAGGTAATTATTTTCTGATTTAAATTAACTTGTAGTCACTCAGAGGCCTTAATTAATGGTCGGCTTAATTATATAATATTGGAATATTTAAGGGAAAAAGTTAGTTGACTACTGGATTATTTGTCAGCTAAAGGTGCATAGTTAGATTACCTAGTTGGGCACTTGGGCAGGTTTGGTATGATCAAATTTGAGAATTGCGATAAGTGCGGGCAAGGTTTAGTCTTAATAAACAGAATGACCCTTTAACTTAAAACTTATGCACCGTAATAGTTGGGCACTTGGGCAGATTTGGTATGATCAAATTTCAGAATTGCGATAAGTGCGGGCAAGGTTTATTCTTAATAAACAGAATGACCCTTTAACTTAAAACTTATGCACCGTAAAAATAACATACTTTTTGATTTCGTTTTCTTTCAAATTGAGTTAGGTTTCACTGTATTCACGAAGTCTATCGAGAGGAATACAGTAAAAATATTATTTCCTTCGTATTTGGGTACCTACCATTACTCATTCACTGTAAATACCCGGAAAACACACAGAAACTGTAACTGCAGCGGATTAAATAGATTTTTTATAGTAATAAAAAATATTCGAATATTCGAAACCTGAGCGGCCGAATATTCGAATATCAAAACAGGCCGAATATTCGACAAATTCGAATATTCGAATATTCGAATTGCAAGCCCTAGGTGTGGGGGAGAGAGGGAGGTATATGCTAGAAAAAGACAATACGACCTAGGGGCTGTCCATACAGGACGTCATCTATTTTTGACGATTTTTGTCGCCCCCCCCCCCCCCCCCCCCCCTAAAATCATCAAAAAATCATGCTTCGAATGACACCGTTTCCTCCTGCGTCATGCTACCATCATCCGATGTCCAGACCCCCCCCCAAATTTGAAATGACTTAAATTTATGAATAGGCCCTTACGACAGTGTTGCCACTCTCAATATTATTTATTCTTAGGTTCCGAATATGGTAAGTTATTTAATTAGCGTTTTATTTTTGTGTAAAACGCTGTCATTTTAAAGCCGTACTTTTCGCCTTATTGCAAAGGAGTAAGGTGCAAAAGTGTAAACATATATTTCACGTCGACTCTTATTATACTATGTTATACTTATTATGGAACTTACTGTTATACTTATTATGGAACGTAAACTATGAATTGAAAGAGCACGAAATAGTCAATATAATACGTTTGTTGAAAAAAAAAGTCTACAGACGCTTAGGCGCGAAGGGTTATTTTCTCATAGAAAATTTGAATTTCGCGCCTTTTTCTACTGACAAAGTTGTTGAATAGACGTTAATATCAAATTAAAGAGGGGGCCTACACACTTCGCTGTGACAGAATGTGAAAGTGTCACCAAAACTGTCAAATGACTACGATAATAAGTATTCCTTTTATAATGCCACTCCACACTATGCCATTCTGAAATTAAATAAGAACGATAGATAGTCATGCGCAATTTTAATTTTTGTAGTGGGTCATAATTGACGTATATAATTACGAATATAATTTGAACATCAACCAATAATATTGGAAATGATATCAGTTATTTTTAATCAGCTATCATTCACGCGCGCGTTCATTTTGCTTAGACTTGGCCGCACAAATATTTGGTGCGAGCGAGACGCCCGCCCACGTTCGAATTGGCCTGTCACTTGTAGCAACTTGTAGGTAAGTACATACTTACCTACATACTATCCACGCGTCCTTGGCACGAACTCCCGCCACCGCCCGCATTGAAACTGTCCCCGCGCGCCGCAAGGAAATGTAATCCTTAGCATTAGCGCAAAGAGTTCAAATTTGGTAGTTTCATTTAGAGAAATTTGTTAAAATGCACATATTTATTACATTGACCATATTTTTATGTGATTATGTATTGAATATCACTTTGAACGTTATCAGAACAAAGTCTGCAAGAAATTATATCTATAACCATTTTTTCTAGCATGTTTAAGGCGTAAATATATATACAAGTGATACAAATAATATTGATGTCGGATTCTCGGATAAATAGCTTAATGAGGTAGTTTTATGGTAATTGAATCAAAGACCTAATTATTACTTTTTTTTTATATCAAGTTACGACGTATATCCGTGAGGCCCCGCCATTTATTGAATTAGTTATTTTCCGTGTTAATATTTTGACTGATTCCATTGTCGACTCATTATAAATATTATTTTCGTCACGTTTACGAACTAAAAATAGTATTACTATTTTTAACAAACAAGAACGGCTCTTTTTTTTAACTATTTTTTTTTACCTACTTCCGGACAGAAAGTTTGTTGGATTCGAAAATAAAGTATCTTAAAATGATCTAAAGAACAGGAATAAAAAAAAATTGCCTATTACTAATTAATGTTTAACGTAACCGTATCTTTACTGGAGTATCTATGACATTTGGTCGAGCACCCCCCACCCATCTCGCACCGTTTAAACGTTGCCATACAAAATTAAAATGACCATTATTTCCGCCATCTTAGATTTTTTCCTACATTTTTTTTTCATAGGAATCTAGAGGCCTCTATCTTTCGCTATGCCAAATCTCAGCGCGCTCGGACCAACTTGAAAAAAAAAAAAAAATTCGGCCATTTTGAAAATTTTTTAATGCAGTTTGTTTTGTCTTGGGGCCCTCTATGACATTTGGTCGAGCACCCCCCACCCATCTCGCACCGTAATATGAATACTTTTTGAGATATTGGGGAAATTAAAGATCTCTACTTTTTCCCCCTTTTTTTGCTTATAACTTTTGATATTTTGTGTGTGCTACTACACGCTTCGATCGCATTTTTCTAGGCATTATGACGAATCTAATGAGGTATCACACGTATTTTTAGGAGTATTATCTCTATTTTTCACCGTGTTCAGTTTCTCGAACAAGACTAATACAACCAAGCGCAAGATGAACTGCCTGTAGGCACCTTGAACTCTCAATTATATTTAATTCATGTCGACCGTGGTCAAATATTAAAATTAGTGATATGTATTTAGTTCTTAAATAATTGTATTGCGATATGCCTATTAGGGTAATTTTTTCAATTATTTCAATTTGACATTTTATATTTATTTAAATTTATGATTATGATGATGAATTTGCACGCTTGACGGGCGTGGCGCGTTGCACGCGATCCAAAGCCGGGCGCCTTCGGCACCCTCATACTAAAAGCGTAACACTATACATATATTGTAATATCCCCATACTGTATCAATCCAAATAAATAATTTCTGATTTTCAAAGGAGTCAAAGAGCACGAAGGAATATAATCATTTTGCAGATCGGACGTAGGTATATCAGTAAAGGTGAAATACTGTAAATATATCATACTTACATACTCACAATTATATTATCTAGGAATATAATATTATTTACCTACATTGAAATTGGTTGCTGACCTAGTGAAAATACTGAAATATTTTAACTGTTGATGTAGGAAAGCTAGGCGCTTTCAAGCACCTCGTAAAGTATTAGATGCTTCTGTTATCAGAAAGTGTGTTTTTATAGCACTTAGTGACTTTTTCTTACGTTTCATATGCTTTGTTTCCCATTGTTTGTAAATGGTAAAATCACGTGACCGCGCGGAACATACTGACGCAGGTCCGTCCTCTACAAGCGCTGCCGCGCGACTGAAGAGGGCGTAAGTGCGTTCGCGAGTGATGGCGGTTGCGGATTTAGTAGGTATTGAAACATAGAAATTATTTTAATGATGTTACCGAGACAAAGTGATCCAAATCATCTAGATTATCTTATTACCTATACATTTATGTAAAAAACAAGTCAAAAAAGTTTGTATTGTAGCTCTGAGATTGATTTATTGTTAAAAAAAGGCGTAACTTTGGATTTTTTTTCTATCGAGCAAAGTTTATCTAATCATGTTTTTGAGATCCAAAACATATCTGCCAGATCCTTATGTATAAGATATATTTTTTTCACAATTTTAAAACATTGTTTCTTATATTTCCGATGGATTCAAAAAACTGGTTCGCTTAGCTCGTACGGGAAAAGCACGCCTTAAGCTATGTACAGCACATTAAGTACATTAATAACTTATATAACTATAATCTTAAATTAAAAAAAAGTTTTGGACGCCACTTGTCTAACAATCTGAGCACATATGTATTTCGATTAGTTCGCGCTGTTTCCGTTTTAGCAACGTAACGCTGGTATCGACCTAAATATACAAGTTCGTTCAGTATTAGGCTAATTTGGCTTCCCTATGCGACGTTGCCGGTTTGATTGTTTAGTCTTTTTTATAATCAAGGGGTCCTTTGTTTTGACTAGGTACATAACAGGAAATATTAACAAAAGGTTTGTGCCTAGCATACCTAACTTGTAACTTATCAAAAATATTCTCCAACCGGACCGTACAGACGTATCACAGGGTATTAACCGTCCCCTTATTCGTGTCTTAATATTAGATAGTTATTTTTTGGTCAGTGATATACTTTACCATCAAAATGCCTCGAAAAGGACCCGAACCGAAAGGTAAGCTTGTATATATTTTGATTATATTTAGACATTACACTTTTACCGATTCATGTGTTCCGTACCCAAAGGGTAAAAACGGGACCCTATTACTAAGACTCCGCTGTCTGTGTATCTGTCTGTCTGTCTGTCCGTCTGATGTACGTCTGATGTCTGTCTGTTTGTCCGTCTGTCTGTCCGTCTGTCTGTCCGTCTGTCCGTTTGTCTGTCACCAGGCTGTATCTCATGAACCGTGATAGCTAGACAGTTGAAATTTTCACAGATTATGTATTTCTGTTGCCGCTATAACAACAAATAAGCACTAAAAACAGAATAATATAAATATTTTGTAGTAGTAGTAGTAAACTCTGTATTGTACGAAATAACATATTAAAGATAACATAAAATTAGTAAGAAGTACAAAGGCATACTTAAGTGGGGCTCCCATACAACAGACGTGATTTTTTTTTTGCCGTTTTTTGCGTAATGGTACGGAACCCTTCGTGCCCGAGTCCGACTCGCACTTGGCCGGTTTTATTTAATAGTTAAGCTATGAAACGGCCAGTTTAAAATGAGCTCCAAATGGCTCAGCAATTAAAGTCTCTGACCGTAAAAGGCGGCCGCCTTCAAAAGTGGTTATCTATCTTTATAGCAAAATAGTTTATATGCTGACTGACATTATGACTGCAAATGTGTTAAAAAATTAAACATTTATATCCTCTAGCCGCCCAGAGGCCTATAATAAGGTCTCCCGTTCCATTCTATTTTGAATCGTTATTTTGACAAATCAAAATTGCTTTTTTTTTTTTCTGGCTTACTCCCTGGAATTTTGCACAGGGTGGATTTGCCAATGTCGGTGTTGCAAAATTGCATTTGTCTTGGCAAGTTTTGACGTGTGGGCGGCTAGAGGATATCAGCGGTCGGCAACCTTTTAGCAGCCAAGGGCCACATAGTAGTTAACGAAGTTGACGCGGGCCGCACTTTAACTTTAATATTTATGACTTTATCAGAGTGTCGGTCAATATTACATACAAAATAGCCAGGGAGGCTCGCGGGCCGCAAGTGAGAGGTTCGCGGGCCGCCGGTTGCCAGCCGCTGATTTATATTATATCAATAAAAGCGTTCTAGAGACTGGTCGCTCATTAGGTACCTAGTTTCACTACAGATGTGGTGGTGGTAGTTTGCTTGTTATTCTTACAAACTTGTATTTTTACAGTGATGGTTATTTTTGTAGACGTTGACACATTTATAACTATATCTACTGTCGTGTATAGCCAGTTTTTAATCATGTATGTTTCAATTTAATCTTAGTTTTAAACGTTCTTAATTCTACTTTTGTGTGTGTTATTTTAATTTCTATTATTGTACTAACTTGTGTCAATTTTACCATTTTTATTATGTTATGTGTCTAATTATAAGTCATTATTGTTCCTAATTAAATATATTCCCTTTTTCCCTAATTTTGTAAACATTTGTAATAGAATAACGTGATTGGTCCAATAAATAATACTGACTTTGTATATAACACCCACGCCTTCAGTAGGCGTGGCCTGAGTGCCTACGGTGGGGAGCGCGCCTATAAATACGCGCCCACCCTGGGTACTCGTCACTCGGATACTGAAGTACGCGGCCAAGGACAGAGCGGAAATACTCGCTCGCAGCCTTGAGCAGCAATTCAGGCCATTCCCCGACACCGACCCGCAACACACAGCGGACATCGTGCGGCACGTTCGAGACTACCTCAGCGTGCCCGTAGAGACCCACGATGATCCACTCTATTTTTCTCCTTCACAGGTCCAGGCGACAATCAGACGTCACTGCAAGCCGAGGAAGGCGCCGGGCCCCGACGAGATCCCAAACATGGCGCTCCGTCAACTGCCGCTAAACTCATTAGCGGCAGTGGCGCGCCTGCTCAACGGGATCTTGCGGTCGGGGCACTTCCCCACCATCTGGAAGTCCGGCCGGGTCATAGTCCTTCCCAAGCCCGGGAAGGACAGAAGAAAGCCGGAGAACTACCGGCCCATCACGTTGCTATGCAACCTATCAAAGGTGTTCGAGAGGTTGCTGCTCCGGCACCTCTCGCCACCAGCCTCCCAACACTCTCCAAGTTTTCTTTTAAACTTACAAATGTGTTATCATTAAATCCCAACACATCCCGGTAATGGTGCGGTAAAAAGGAGGTAACCTGCAGCAGCTCTCCAGCCAGCGTGTTCCAGTCGCCGTGTACGTGTCCTGACTTCGGAATCTGCGAGCGACTACAGTCTACGCTCGACAATTATGGTCCTTCGTTTGCCGAATGAAGAAAGAAACACGTACGCGCTGAATTTGAAGTAAAGCTATACTTGATTCAGAAGAACAAAGAAAAACGAACGCGCTGAGCCTCCCGAAGTTCGCTTCGGCTCAGGCCCTACCTACCTACCTTTCCATAACCCACCATTACCGGCTTGCCGGTGGACCGTGTAGTGTTGTAGGTGTTCCTCCACTCACGTGTCCTGGCAACTTTCGTTGCTGACAACTTTCGTTGTATGTGTCACATGGTGATACCATCACACTGCTTTCGAACGCTCTAGGCCTTGCACTTAGCCATTGCGGGAGATTCAGTGCACCGAGGGATCCACGCTTAGGGGCACTGACGTTGCGCTCGGTAGCGTCAGAGCATAGGAGTTAGGCAGGTAAATTTGTATATAGTTAGGGACCCCCCGCGTGTGTCAAGTGTTGTGTTGTGTGCGTAAAAATCAAGAAAGAAGAAGATGTCGCAAGATGGAAGATCGCTTCGCCCACGCAAACGGGACCCGCCTGTCCCCACGCCTACCCCCTCGTCCGGCAAGACTACGTCCGGCGAGACCCATACGTGGAGCAAAGGCACCAGTGGCAATCAGAAAACTAGTAGTGAAAATGAAAATGAGTCGGTACACTCAGACGAGCGTCATGACGATACAGTGGTAGTTCGCAGTCGGTCGAATACTTTAGTGCCACCCGTTGTTGCGCCGCCGCCGCGAGCGCCATCTGTTCGCGAGTCAGTTTGGTCTGTTCGCGAATCGGTAAATAGGGACCGCGATAGTGAATTAACCGTGCTTTTGGCCGAGCTCGAGGTTCGTAAAGCCGCTCTAGTCGTAGCCAAGGTAGAGTCCGATACTGCCAAATTGAAGCTGCAGATTGCCCAAGTTAAGGCGCAGTCTGACGGCGGCAGTATCGTGTCCGAAGCCGAGAAGTTGGGTAGAACGACAAGCTAGGCTACAGCGCGAAATTGTGAGTGAAAATGTTAAAATCCCGCCGCCGAAAGAGACCGCGCCGCGCGCCGCCGCCGACCGGGCTAGCAAACCGCAACTGCGATTTTTAGAGGTACCGCACGGTACCTACTCGCCAATGCATCACAAGCCACCAGAGTTACCCACATTCAGCGGTGATATCACCGAATGGATATCATTTAGGGCAGAGTTCGAGGACACGTCGCCCATGTTTAGTGCCGTCAATAACGTAAGTCGAATTAGGCGCGCGCTTAAGGGTGAGGCCCGGACGGCCGTAAAATCGATCATGTACACGGTTCAGGATCCATACGAAATTATGGAAGCGCTAGAACGGCAATTTGGCGACCCCGAGGAAATTGTACTTACGGAGCTGCATAATATCAAACGCATGCCGCGTTTGTCCGAAGACAGTTGTAATGTGGTAAATGTCCACTTTTAGTGTTTAGCAGTAACGCTTTGGTTTACTGCAACATAAACGCATATTGCTTGTGTCAGCGATAACTAAACATGTATAAAATAGGCGAATAGTCAAATATAGTTGTTCATTCTTTACGCATACCTAGACTCGTGTATTACTCAACTCCCTAGACAACTACCCTTGCGACGTAACATTTCTTATATTATTATATGGCGACCCTGCCGTAACGATCAAGTCAGAATCCAATCTACGCAGTCAGAATCCGGAAGAGAACCAGCATCACCGCTACAACCCACCACAGCCAGTAACACCATCACCAAGAAAATGAGCACCACCGCGATGAAACTCAGCTTCACGGACATCGATATCCAGGTAGTGGGCCCCTTGATGTTCGTCAAAAGTCTGCGGATCACCGTCACGGAAAATCAAAGAACCGTCGAGAGCACAGTTAACGTCACGTTGACAGTGGCGACACCAATACAACCAGTGGTACCGGAACCAGCGCCACCGACCCTGCAAAACCCACAAGCAGGCAACCCGGTTGCAGAGGACCAGGAGGCGATAGCAGGCTGCAGCTGCGACCCCACGGCACCGCGGAAGCCTGAGAGGCCGGTAGCAACCGTACGGCCCCGAGCGCGACCCTCAGCGCAGCCACCAGTAGCGTCGGGACCCCCGTACGCGCCCACGTCGCCGCCGTACCCACCACCAGAGGAGCCCACGTACGCGCCCATGTCGCCGGCGTACCCACCCCCCGCGGCGTTCACGTACCCGCCAGTGACTCCGTACCCAGCCGCCACGCCACTACGCCAGCCGCGGACGACCATGGACCAGCCGCGGACAGGAAGAGGCCGCGGATGGAGAAGGCGTCAGTCAGAGCCTTTATACTATCATGAAAGTTTCGAATGTTAAATCTACAATAAATCCTTTTCAGTTCAAACCAGGTCGTACCAGTCTTGATTTTATTAATGTTTAAGGTGACAGGTCATAATCTGATAATTCAAGTTGGTGGGTGTCAGTTAGCATTACGCACACATTAACACATAAATCCTAGTTGGTGCTTTTATGTGCATTGCCATGTTAAAACTTCTCATTATACTTGATAGTTCCTTTGTAGATGAATTATCTTTTAGAGTGTCTATATTCCGATCACCATAAACAACAATATTTCTCTATTTGAGTGTTAAAAATTGAAGTAAATTATTATCAAGCTTGTGAGGAAAAACGCAGTAATGGGTCTGAGTTTTTATGGTATTCTATAAATTGTAATTATTATGCAGTAAATGCTAGTTGTTTCAATGCCGCAACATTTAAAAATGAAAATGAAAAAGGTTTAGTGAGGCAAATTAAAGTAAAAGTTTGACGCTAAATGTGGAATCATAACCTTATCCTCATTTTATTGTTCGGTATGACAGAATTATTTTAATGTTGAGTGGAGAAGTGACGAAAAAGAACTTGTTAGTAGTCTGCTACTAATTGTATTACAAGTTGTAACTGACATGAGTTTATTTTCAGTGTTTGGAGTGTGTCCTCACGTCTACGGCGACGTGTACACATAAGACGGAATGTGTGATCT
Source organism: Cydia splendana (assembly GCF_910591565.1). NCBI lineage: Eukaryota > Metazoa > Arthropoda > Insecta > Lepidoptera > Tortricidae > Cydia > Cydia splendana. The sequence continues at coordinate 1,667,054 of NW_026946888.1, read as the reverse complement.
CGTCTACGGTGACGTGAGTAAGAAGGAATGTGTGATCTTGTCTACGGTGACGGATACACATAAAAAAAGAAGGTATGTGTGATCTTGTCTACGGTGACGGATACACATAAAAAAAAAGAAGGTATGTGTGATCTTGTCTACGGTGACGGATACACATAAAAAAAGAAGGTATGTGTGATCTCGTCTACGGTTACGTGTACACATAAGAAGGAGTGTGTGATCTCGTCTACGGTGACGTGTACACATAAGAGGCGCTTATATTTGTTAATTAAGTTCTATGCCCTAGATATTATGGAAGAGTGGGGTCTTCTGTCACAAGTATTTTATACTTACTAGAAGACTTCAACCTTTACAACTGTACCCTCTTTGTTAACAAATAAACATTTTTATTTTTTTTCATTTTTCATTTTCAAGAAGGAGTGCGTGATCTCGTCTACGGGGACGTGCACACTTGCAAAGGAGCGACAGTGCAATTTATGAAATAATTGCTTGCATAATGAACATTATGTTATATCAAAATGACACATTGCCATAGAAAGTTTTATTTTATTTTAGTTTTTTATATGCTTATTAATGATGATTGTATAAGATTAAAGTTACATTTTGGAATACTAGTTTTGTTAATGTGTTTATTGTAAATAAATTCTTGATTGTTAAGAGATAGGTACATAAAATAATTGTATGAGGCCATACGCCTTGTGTAGAATGGCCGAGCATTAACCGGAATGGGGACATTCCTACAACAGAATGGCTGTCTGTTAGCAACACTGGCGATCTTTAAAAATAAAACAAATAAAATGTGGGTAAGAATTGATTTTTAATCAAAAATAACAGGCGGGTATTCTGGAGAGGCAAGATGATCGAGGTGTAACGGCTGGTTCTTTGTTAAAATAATATAAGTTTAATTAATTGGAAAAGCAGAATACATTGATTTACAAATCTAAGGCTGTATATATTTCTGGAAGCAGATGACCTTTAATACATGTATAAAATAGGCGAATAGTCAAATATAGTTGTTCATTCTTTACGCATACGTAGACTCGTGTATTACTCAACTCCCTGGACAACTACCCTTGCGACGTAACATTTCTTATATTATTATGAATGATTATATTATTATACAGTGCTAATATCTCGTCATTCGCCGCGCATATTGCGAACGCCGTCGCCACCATAAAATCATTGCGTCAAGAAAAATATTTGCACGCGCCTGAACTAGTGAACAAAATAGTGGACAAATTAAATTTGATAGTGCGTTACGAATGGGCCAAGTATAGGCAGACTAATTCGGAAACTCCCGGCTTAATCGCATTATCTGAGTTTCTCAACGAAATTAGTACTGCAGCCAAACGCGTAAACCGTAGACCGGCTAATAGATCGCGCACTGTAGTGAACACGGTATCTTTTGAGCACGAACCTAGGCGGTCGAGCAACGCTCCCTCTAGGTCTCGCGCCCCCGCGTTCTCCCGCGACTGTAGCACAGGCTCGGAGTCAGATTTCCACGAAAATTACCCACGCGAAACGAAGAGCAGGTCGCGCAGTAAACCTACTATCGCACAAGTCAAGCCACGCGAAAATAATAACAATTAAAAAAAACCCGCGTCAACCGGCGCTAGACCCAAACAGCAGATATCATCCGTCCCTGTCTCGCGCAGTACGTGCGCCATTTGTAAGAGCGGGAACGAGCACAAAGTTAGTGCGTGCGCAAAGTTCTTATCCGCGACGATATCTGAGCGATGGGATCTGGTGAAGGGTGCTAGATTGTGGTATAGATGTTTAAACGTGAATCACCGTAGGCCGTTTAAGTGTAAATACGTCGCGTGTGGTGTAAACACAGATATAGGAATGAAGGAGGTCGGACATGCCCGGCGATTTGTATTGAATACGCCTGTCGCAAGTTCTTGAACCCACACAAAGCACCAGTTATTATAAAGACAAAGCACGCACACATCTAAAGTACACACACTTGTAGATGGACGCTCCTATTGCACAATACACGCGCATCATTTCAACGTCTGTGTACATGCGAACGACCAGCGAGTCGTGTCATCACGCACTCACACAACGATAACTAGGGGAACTAGGCCGGGACTCCGTGATATCGATATTTGATCGACTGTCGGAAAAGACTCTGTCGATAACTTCATGAACACTATTCAAATATTCGGAATCATTGTTCTTAATTGCCTAAAATTTATGGAATAAATTTACTTGTTAAAGACTTAAGTACATAATTATTAGTAGTTTATCAAAAATGTCTATGATGCGTTCAGAAAACGTAAATAAAGAATGTACAGTTACATAAACTTTACGTAACTGTAAATTATGCATAATAATGTACAGTTGCATACATTACTTTATCTACACACATATTAAAACGCATTATAGACATTTTTTGATATGAGTGTAGATAAAATATCTAATAGCACTCATGTATTAAAATGTTTACTTTCAGATGATGATGATTATGATTGATATTTGCTTCTCAATTTGGATTTACACTTATACCTAATATGTTTTCAGTAATATCTATTTGTGATATTTTTTTTGTTACCTACTATTTAATTAACTTAAAACCTACATGATGGGATTTATGGGTTAGTAGGTATTATATGGTTAAGAAATGAAATAGTCAAGTCATGATCAAATTATTTATGTTACGTATTTAACATAATTGTATTTCAACATATATATATATTAATACCTTTAGTCAATTACTGCCCAGTAAAATGTAAATATTTATTTAAAACTTGTCGTTTGGATAATTTCGGTACAGCATTTTTAGTTAAATAATGCAGCCTTACGTTTATGTATCCCTCCATGACAGCTTTGATCAGCATTACTAGATGATTGTCCATGGGTGACTGATCATATTGATGGAAGTCAATTTTTTTGAACATATTCCTCTTCCCCCCGGACCGCCACAAGGTGTAAACGTGTCTTGACCCCCATATCTTTATTATTTTTCAAAATATAATAATAATTAAAGTAAATTAAATCAGCTGGGATACTAGGAGTGCATAATATAAACGGAAGTGCGCAAAACACCGGTCTCCACCTCTACGCTCCTCTGCTGCCCTGGTACTTGAACGCGGCTGCGCAACGCAAGCGAAACCGGTCTGTACACGCACGCCCCAACCGGGCACTGTGACGTCACCCGCTGACGCTCTAACTCGCGCGTCATCACACCTCTTCTGACACATATCGCCCTAGTACTCGTTACCTGTATAGCGATGGCTAACAAACAACATTCCGACTCGCGAAAGGAATTCGGAGACTTGCATATGGATGAAGACTCGCTCTCGGACAAGGAGCAGAGCGAACACAGCAACAGTGAGGTAAAACGTACACCGCCAAACTTTGTCACACAAAGAAACAACAAAAGGACCCGGGACAGTCCGGGAACAGAATTGGATAATTTTAAGGAGGAAATTAGACAGATGTTTAGCGACCTTAGGCTTTCGCAAGGAAATGAACTCAAAAAGATCAATTCCACCCTTCTGGAAGTTAAAGAATCGAATAAAAACATAGAAAACTCGGTTGCGTTCCTCACAGCCCAGACTAAGGAACTCGAGAAAAAAGTAGAAAATTTGGAGATGGAGAGGAAAAAAGACAAAGAATACATCAATTTGCTGGAAGAGAAGGTCGAGGACCTGCAGAGGTACAGCCGTAAGAATAATTTAGAAATAAAAAATGTTCCTAAACTTGAAAAAGAGACCCGCGGGGACCTCGTCAGCATGGTACTAGAACTTTCGACATCGATTGGCTGCCAGATCTCCCCCTCGGACATAGCGGACATACATCGGGTGCGCGCTAAACAAGAGGACAAGAAAAACACGCCTATCGTTGTGGAAATGGTATCGGCCATAACAAAATCGGACATACTACAAAAATGTAAACAGCACAATATGAGCAACCCGAGCGACAAACTATGTGCAAAGCATCTTGGTCACACCAAGGAGGAGTATACCCCCATATATGTAGCCGAACAACTCACCTTCAAGGCAGCCCGGCTGAGGTTCTTGGCGCGGGATTTGGCGAAATCCAAAGGATACGTCTACTGCTGGACTTCGTTTGGTAAAGTATACGTAAGAAAGACTGCAACCTCACGCGTAATACACATACAAAAAATGAAGCGCAAGTCCAGAGTTTATTTTTGGAAACCTGACTATATACAGTGACTTTTCCTTATAATCACTATGGTTGTATTATACTAAGCTGTACTTTCTGCGCCTTAATACTAATTAACTGGTACATAGTTCCGCTATTTCAATCTACAGAAATATTATTGTTGTATTATAAAAGTAGTACATGTAAAACAGCCACTTACACTTGCAACATACACCTTTTCACAATAATACATAATAAACCACACACCACAATCAGACACGCTCACGCACACATTCTAAAACGACGGAATATAAAATCTTATCCTTACCATACACATACTACCTTACAAACCCGTGAGCTTGGTACCCATGTCGACAAATATACATTTCATAATGGATGACACCCTCCTAACAGTCAATCAAATAGATAACCTCCTTATTGCACAGTCGGCTGAATGCAAATATGATGAAGTTACCCAACATATTAATTTTAACGTCTCGGACCTCACCATCATAACTCAAAACATTCGAAGTATTTTATGCAATTTTGACAACCTATCAGTCACTCTATCACAGTTAAAATTTAATATCGATATTATTATTTTAAGTGAATGTAGATTAAACAACGAAAAACCTATACCCTACTTAAATAATTATCAAACATTCTTTACCACACATCACTTAAATCAAAACGACGGAGTTATTGCCTACGTGAAGAACACCCTTAAAGTAAATGTTAAAGAAATTAAACTCACACAAGCGTCGTGCCTTGAAATAACCCTGGCAGATAAAAAAATACTTGGCATTTACAGATCACCGTCGAATAACAACGCCGACAAATTTATAGATTCCCTAAACCAACACCTACAGTGCATCAAATCATGCAAAAATATCATAATTACTGGAGACATAAACATAAACCTCGTAGTTAAACCTATTGACCAGACGTACGAAAGCACTAACAGGCTCAACTATCTAAATATGTTGGCTATGCATGGCATACTCCCAGGCCATATATTGCCCACAAGAGGCATGTCGTGTCTTGACCACATAATGATTAAGTCTGGCATTGAAAACTCAAAGCTTGATATTCTAATTCTGGACACGACAATTACGGACCACGCTATGGTTTTACTTAATATGGGTAGCTCCAGTATTCCCTTGCCAACATCAAGAACCAAAAAGATAATTAATTTCGAAAATGCTGTGACTAGCCTATCAAAAGAGAACCTAGCTTTCCTATTAAGTATGACTAACCCAAATTGTCTTACTGATGCCATCGTAAACAAATTAAAACACTGTCTTGAAGTAAATACAACTATCACCATAATTCCGAGCAAAAACCGTATTATTAAGCCTTGGATCACATTGGGAATCCTACGATGTATCCGAAATAGAAACAATATGCAAAGGAAGCTCCGTAATGACCCTGATAATATCACACTTAAAATTACTTACAGAAGATACAGAAATTATTGCAATGGGTTACTTAAAAAACTAAAACGTAAATACGACAAAGATAATCTAAGTAAAGTAAGTAAAAATTCAAAAAATCTGTGGAAAGAAATAAATAAAATTACATATAGGAAACAAACTAAAACTGACAGCTTGCAATTGCTCGAGAGCTATGGAACCTGCCCCCAGGAATCTGTTAATTCTATAAATCAATATTTTTCTGATGTTGGCAAAACGCTAGCCGAAGCTATCACATCAAATAGTAATTACTTGTTAATAAACAACCACGGCAATTTCATAAATACCTCTGTTAATTCCTTTGTACTTTTTGACACCAATCCCAATGAGGTCTATCTTATTCTTTCAAACCTTAAGTCAAATAGCGCCCCTGGTTGGGATAACATCCCCACTAAATTTCTCAAACTTGCCAGTGCAACCATTGTCCCCATCATCACACACCTGTCAAACCTATGTTTTAAACACGGGATATTCCCGGATTCTCTGAAGCAAGCTATTATCACTCCGGTATATAAGAGTGGGAACAGAAACTTGATGTCGAACTATAGGCCTATATCTGTCTTACCGGCTTTATCAAAAATTTTAGAAAAACTTATTAACACCCGGCTTATAAACTATATAAATAAGTTTAATATCTTATCCTCCAATCAATTTGGTTTTAGAAAAGGTTGCTCTACCGAGGATGCAATTATATATCTGTCTTCGAAAATAGTAGAAATAGTTGATAAAAAGAAAAAGTGCCTTACTGCATTTCTAGATCTAAAAAAGGCCTTCGACACTGTATCTGTACCCACTCTTATAAATACTCTGGTAAGCATCGGCATCAGAGGAACTCCTCTATTCTTGTTAAGAGATTACCTTCAAAATCGCAGGCAAAGAGTCAAAATAGAGAAACATGTAAGTGATGAATGTGATGTAACATATGGAGTTCCCCAGGGGAGCGTATTAGGTCCCACGCTCTTTCTATTATACATGAACCAACTTTGCAATCTGCCTATCGAGCAAGGTTCCATCATTGCTTACGCTGATGACACAGCGGTTGTGTTCTATGGCGATACCTGGGATGATGTGCGTAGGTATGCGGAACTTGGACTAGCCAAAATTGCCCGCTGGTTTCAGGCAAACCTTCTCACCCTAAACGCGGATAAATCAAACTATATATGTTTCTCAAAATACAACAGGACACAACCAGACCACATGTATACAATCAGGATTCACAATTGTAACGATTTAAATCAAACGAACTGCTCTTGTTCAACTATCACTAAAGTTGACTATGTTAAATACCTCGGCATTATGATAGATCAGCGACTAACATGGCATATGCACACAGAGCTGATCATGTCACGTACTCGCAAACTCATATGGACATTCAAAAATTTAAGACATATTGCCACCAAAAAACTCCTCAACCAAATTTACATTTCTTTAGCACAATCGGTTCTTACATATTGCATTCCAGTCTGGGGTGGAGCCACTAAAACCAAATTCCTTCAATTAGAAAGAGCTCAACGAGCTTTACTCAAAGTCATGTATTGTAAACCGTACAGGTTCCCAACCGATAAGCTGTATGAAGATAGTGACCTCCTATCGGTGAGAAAACTGTATGTGTGGAATGTGACTTTGCGGAGACATAAAAATACTAGGTATAGTCGGGAGGATACTTCAACAAGGTCCACAAGGAAAAGGAAACGAAATGTTATCTCCATTCCAAAAACAAAGTCTGTATATGCTAGAAGACAATACGTTGCTCTATCTGCAAAATTATATGTGACGTCCCACGGTCAAAGGTACCTTATGGCGGGTATGGAGTTATGCATACCCCAGTAATCTACAATAAATAGGCTATCGATAACACAAAAGATCAACCTTCTAGGTTGCGTAGTTACAGAGATATGATTTTTTGAAAATTATGTTGTGAAATGAGCAACTTTACGATAGAGAAGTTTTAAGTTTAGCCGCCTAAAAAACTATGTTCCTGAAGTAAGTTACATAGTTGACTACAAATAATAATACCTTATATATCTGAGATTAAAAAAATATTGCGACTTGTTCTGTAATGCAAATAGAAACTTTTGATATCGACTGATTTATGTGTATACTAACCAATCTCTTGAAAATAAAGTTTTATTTCATTTTCACGATTGATTGCAATGAGCTCTCAAGATTTAAATTTTATCTATTAGAAAACGACACTGACAGACAGTTTAAGCAAAAAACAATACCGATTTAGAGGTGAAAATGTATTTTCTGACTTTTTCATCTAAAATCACAAAATTGAATATTTTTACTTTTAATGGGACACACAATCAATTTTTCTGAGCACATGTGAAAGAAATTCTGTCATTCAAATGAAATAAATCCTAAAACCCCAATTAAATACTATATTTAACCCCTTATGCCACTTTAAACTTACATAACAATAACAGTATTTGCTCCATACATTTACGAAAAGGTACCTTATGGAAATAAATCTAATAATACATCACTACAAAATATCAATCATATTACAGTTTATCTTTTATGAATAGAAAATATTAATTTACATTAAACTGCCCCAAATTTAATTAGATCTTCGTCATAATAATCTTAAAAAAGACCAATAATTTGTATGTAATGAAAAGGTACCTTGTGATTAAGTTACATGATGAGGCATGATGATGATGGAACAGTTAGGATAAACTAATAATATTTTGGTAATGGTATAAATCGTCTATTTCTTATCAATAATATATTTCGGTTGCTATTGAAGATAAGCGGCATTGAGGTTCAATGACCTCAGATATTCCATAAGGTAATGCGTCGGATATTGGCATTTTTCAGCACCAACCAATGGCTGATTTACTCCATGCGACCAAACCAAATGAAGATTATTCTAGTTAAGAAAGACTTGACGAGAGTAACTTTGGTATAATAGCAGGCTACTTGGATTTGTAATGTCGGTCGATGTACGGTTATAATATTTGCTAGGCCCTTTGACCAGAACTGAAGTTATCAAATTAGTTTTGCAGAATGCTAATACAGTTCTCTACCAAACTTCTTTTCCCGTATTGACTAGTTTTTTTGGGAATTTTCAATCTTTTTTCCATAAGGTACCTTTTCTACTAAACTCTGAGACGACATTACTAGGCTTATAACTAACTTATAACAAAAATAAAAACAGGTAAACAAACGTTACGCATTAAGGTTTCAGATCACACAATAAAAAAAAAATGAGCATTTTTTCACCTCTTTACAAAACATTTCATATCTCCGAAACTAGAAACCCTCATAAGGTACCTTTTCCCGTGGAACGTCACATATAATCTTAAAGATAATGCCATTGATTTATATCCTTCTACATCGAAAGAATGTAAAAGTAAAATATTAAACTGGCTAAAAACTAAAAACTACACAGAAATAGAAGATTTATTAGTTACAATAATGTAACACACACACATACACACACACACATACACACACACACATACACACAGGCAAACACACACACACACACACACACACACACACAAGTGGCCTATAGTTAGATATTTAGTATTATACTTTTCTGTTACTCATAATACATATACTAAATTTATGGTTCCTGTTAGGTTAACTTATGTATTGTTAATTTTAATTTTAATTTGAATATTTTAATTTTAGTTATATTTTTGTTTCTTTTAACTGATTGTTTTGTTTTGTTACTTAGCAAACCAGTAAGGAAGAGCGGTGTCTCTTGACACAGGTATCTTGTATACTTAAAAAGAGACACCAACCTGCACATTGTTAAGCTATTAAGTTACTGAATAAATCATTTTTATTTTTTATTTTTTAGGGTTCCGTACCCAAAGGGTAAAACGGGACCCTATTACTAAGACTTCGCTGTCCGTCCGTCCGTCCGTCCGTCCATCCGTCCGTCTGTCACCAGGCTGTATCTCACGAACCGTGATAGCTAGACAGTTGAAATTTTCACAGATGATGTATTTCTGTTGCCGCTGTTCCTATAACAACAAATACTAAAAACAGAATAAAATAAAGATTTAAATGGGGCTCCCATACAACAAACGTGATTTTTGACCAAAGTTAAGCAACGTCGGGAGTGGTCAGTACTTGGATGGGTGACCGTTTTTTTTTTGCTTTTTTTTTGTTTTTTTTTTTTATATGGTACGGAACCCTTCGTGCACGAGTCCGACTCGCACTTGCCCGATTTTTTATTTTTATATTCATCCCGATGAAACGTGGTAATGCTTTAGACGTCAGTGTCGCTTTTAAATTTTTTGTCGTCACCGTGATTTTATTCTGAGAGAGGACAGTAGATTTAATAATTACTTCCATGTTTTTGCAAATTATAAAAACATCTGAAGATGGATATATCAAGCCACCTTTGTCCTTGAGTTTTGTGAATTTGTTTCGTGGATCTTCAATTTCATCGGCAAGTAACGCGCTGATACATGTCTCACATTTCAGTGTCTTAATAAGAGCATGCACTATAAATCCCGCTATGTAATTTATACTTTGTACACTAAATTCTGCCAAATCCTGGACCAGCACATCAACTTCTTCATCAAATACTGCCATTTCATACATTTCCTTTATGCTATCACTGTCATCATCATCTTCACGTAAACGAGCATCAACAGTGGAGTTTATGTTTTTAACGGCAGATGAACATGTTAATAGAGACACTTTTTCGAGTGCTCTGCAGTTGCCATTCTCCACGTCCCTTAGTTCCGATTTGACCATTAACTTTTTGTATATTGCTTGAAATTGGCGCGCCGTACGGTTTAAATTGCAACCACCGTGGCTTCGGATTTGGCCAAAAAGAAGCTCGAGATGGTCTTGGCTGATCTTGTACGTTGCAAAATAGGTCAGTTTTTTTTCTTTTTCTACAAGTCGTATATACATAGCCTTTAGACTGTTTATACACGCCAAAAACCCAATAATTCCAGTTTTCCTGGATGACTCTACAAGTGCTGTTCCATCTAATAGCTTTAAATTAAGCAAATAGGTTTCAGCCATTGTTAAAAAATCGAATATTTGAGCTTTGTTGTAAGAACACAAAGGCTTTTTGAAATTCAATTGAGCTATGTTCCTTGAGTTTAAAACGTCAAATAAGTTATTGTCAATTTTTAAAAACTTCACTGTGGCATCAACGTTTTCAAATCCAGGAAGCCTTAGCTCAGCACAAAAAGTTAGTGCATCGGCGACACTATTGCTGAATAGTTGCGACGCTAGCCTTACTTTCATTTTCTGGTTTTAAAAAAGATGTGGTTACGGCGCAACTTATTTGCCAGGTGAAATTTTTCGGTTTCTTGAATATTATTCAGTTGTTTTAAATGAGCCCATTTTACTTCCTTTTCCGATTCATCAACAAAAGTGTCATTGGCCTCAAATGCATTCCTAGGTAATTTTAACATATGGCATGGATCTGGGAAAATATAGATCGGGTTGTTGGTTCCAGGGCTCTCAAAATGTGTTTTGAAGTCGTCAAGGTTAAATGAACATCCGAGTTCTTTAGCCATAGATAGATTTGCTGAGCAGCCATCAAAAGTCAAAGATGTTATTTCTACTCCGGTCTCTTGCAATAACTCAATACATTGCGAAACTAAATTTGCGCGTTGTTCCCCCGTGACACCATCTACTAAAAAATACCCGACAGGTATCTTAAAAGAACCATTGATCGCTGTAACCAAAAACACTAGAGCTTCCTTTGCTTCAGGCAAACAATCTCCCTTCTTAGCTGCATTGCAAATGTCGACGTAGCCGTGCATCTGTTTTCCGTCCCACTCTACACGCTGACTAGGGCATGCAGTACCGGTCCCGGTACCAAGAATTTCATTTCCCGGTTCTGGGCATGGCCGGAACCGGGATTCCCGGTTCTTCCCGGTTCTGAATATTTTTATGATTATTTTTAAGAAATTGTTTGTTTTACCGTATAATCTTTATGAATGACTTATTTTCATATAAATAATTGCATAAGTATTTATTTTATTAAAAGAAAACACTTTAATTCGCGTTCCAACCTATTTTACGAAATTAACCGGCACACTTTGCCTCCGCTTGGGCCGAGCCACACGGCCGTAGTAGTCGATGCACTCAGCACTATGACGGCAGTAATACGGAATATTTTCATATATAACCAACTTCCTAGAAGAAGAATATACTTAAGATTTAAAAGTTGTTTAAAGATAAGCTTAAGTCACTCGGGTCAAAATGTATAGATAGACACCTACTTCATCTAAATAGATGTAATTTAGTAGCTTTAAGGCTCCATCGGGACATATGACACAAACATACATAGATTGCTAATAAAATAGTCCTTTATGTAACCGGCATAAAAGTACTGAGCGATGTTTCAGATTAAAACAAAATTTTAATAGAAAATTGGGTGAATTTTTGCAACTTACCATTATCCGTAATATCAATTGGAAATATTGGAATGCCTTCTTTACTAGGTTAGTTTGTCGGGTTATTTGGGTCCCCCGTTTTGTAGCACCATTATTAAATGTTATTTAATGTCCCGAGCTAAAGTACTAAAACATTACTACTATTGAAATGGGAATAAATAGTCATATGATGAGAACCGGGAAGTACCGGTACCGGGTCTTCAGTACCGGTTCTTTTGACACTATAAAATTCCCGGGAATTCTCGGGAATTTGAGAACCGGGAATTCCCGGGAGCATGCCCTAACGCTGACGAATTGCCATTTCATCGACGACAAGATTACACATCAGTTTATAATCGGTGTTGGCAACTTTTAACTTTAGGGCTTCGAATGACTCCTTAGTAAAACCGGGGTCAGAATCTATCGCTTCATACCACCTTCTTATAGTACGCATGTGTGGCAGGCAAGACTGAAACTTTTGCCTGACGTAGTTATAAGCTTTGGGAGAATAAAAATGGAGGGTGCAGGCAAAAGTTCTCAGCTCAGGTGAGTATTTCTCATTTAAATTTTGGCTGGTCGATTGTTGTTTTTCATACCGCTCCAAAAGATCAGTTACTCCTAAATTTTCCAGATGTGCAACTTGATCAGAATTCACTACATTTTTTTCTCGCAATTCTTTCATAACGTCTTTTAGATCGGCAATTTTTTTGCGATACCGACTGGTTTGTTTTTGCAGATTTCTTATTTTCCTATTTTTCTGTTGGATCACTGCTTTGTAACTTTCTAATTGAACACGCATCTTGCGCTTGCGCGGTGTTTCATCGAGTCTTGCACTTTCCGTTTCCTTGTCCTAAAATAATGAAATGTTATCAATGTTGATATCCAAAACTACGATCTTAGGCCTACTGTCCACGGAAGCGTAGCTGCATAGACAATGACGAATACGCGTCTATGCAGCTACGCTTCCGTGGACAGTAGGCCTAATTCTAACTTAGAGGATGTAACCAACGGAGACGCCATGTCTATAATTTTTGGTTCAAAATAGTCTGCCGTTTTTTGCGAGGGAGGGCATATCAAATGTATACGTAGCCATGTCAGATAAACGTCAGTCCATACATGTGGTTGACATGTGGTTGACCATTGGCCGCCTATTGTCGACAGAGGGGAACGCCTGTTAATGACCACTCCGTTTGGTTATAGAATAGAATAGAATAGAATAGAAGTCATTTATTGTTTATCGTTTACATTTATATTCTCTAAGTATTCTAACGATATTATACGAGGACGATATTCTCACCAAATTTTTCTTCGCTGGGAGATTCACCGTACCACTAACTATTGTTTGGTTAGAGTCGATCTCCACAGGTAAAATCTGTTGGTCGACATCGGATGGTTCTGTTAAGGCTTCTATGGGTACATCTTTGCTTTCCGAATCCATTTCATGTTTCGGAGATGACTGAAAAGAAATGGCTATGGTCAAGAAAAATGAAGTTCGGTGTACTTATCGCATTTGAACTCAATGACATATTTTAAAGATGTAGTACGTAGTATAAATTAACTATATTCTCACCAAATCTATCTTCGATGGGGGATTCACCGTACCACTGACTATTGTTTTGTTAGAGTCGATCTCCATAGGCAAAATCGGTTGGTCGACATCTTTAGTTTCCGAATCCATTTCATGTTTCGGAGATGACTGAAAAGAAATGGCTATGGTTAAGGCATTTAGAATAGTACAGAATAGAATAGAATAGAATAGCTTTTATTCATAAACACACAGACAATAGACATACATATAAAAAACAGTGAAAAACAAAGTGCAAAAACAAACCAGTCGGTATCGCAAAAAAATTGCCGATCTAAAAGACGTTATGAAAGAATTGCGAGAAAAAAATATAGCGAATTCTGATCAAGTTACACATTTGGAAAAGACCGCAGTGGAAATAACATCTTTGACTTTTGATGGCTGCCCAGGAAATCTATCTATGGCTAAAGAACTCGGATGTTCATTTAACCTTGACGACTTCAAAACACATTTTGAGAGCCCTGGAACCAACAACCCGATCTATATTTTCCCAGATCCATGCCATATGTTAAAATTACTTAGGAATGCATTTGAGGCCAATGACACTTTTGTTGATGAATTGGAAAAGGAAGTAAAATGAGTCATTTAAAACAACTGAATTATATTCAATTTTTAAAAACCAGAAAATGAAAGTAAGGCTAGCGTCGCAACTATTCAGCAATAGTGTCGCCGATGCACTAATTTTTTGTGCTGAGATGAGGCTTCCTGGATTTGAAAACGTTGATGCCACAGTGAAGTTTTTAAAAATTGTCAATAACTTATTTGACGTTTTAAACTCAAGGAACATAGCTCGATTGAATTTCAAAAAGCGTTTGTGTTCTTACAACAAAGCTCAAATATTCGATTTTTCAACAATGCCTCGTTGTGCTTACCAAATCTTATATGTGCGAGATCTTAATCAAATTAATTAATACCTTATGTATTATTAGGTAACTATTTGTCACTCAAAAATCGAACACATATCAGCTTTGAAAAGCGCAACGACATGGCTGAAACCTATTTGCTTAATTTAAAGCTATTAGATGGAATAGCACTTGTAGTGTCATCCAGGAAAACAGGATTTATTGGGTTTTTGGCGTGTATAAACAGTCTAAAGGCTATGTATACACGACTTGTAGAAAAAGAAAAAAAAACTGACCTATTTCCCAACGTACAAGATCAGCCAAAACCATCTCGAGCTTCTTTTTGGCCAAATCCGAAGCCACGGTGGTTGCAACTCAAACCCTACGGCGCGCCAATTTCAAGCAATATACAAAAAGTTAATGGTCAAATCGAAACTAAGGGACGTGGAGAATGGCAACTGCAGAGCACTCGAAAAAGTGTCCCTATTAACATGTTCATCTGCCGTTAAAAACATAAACTCCACTGTTGACGCTCGTTTACGTGAAGATGATGATGACAGTGATAGCATAAAGGAAATGTATGAAATATAGCGGGTTTTGTAGTGCATGCTCTTATTAAGACACTGAAATGTGAGACATGTATCAGCGCGTTACTTGCCGATGAAATTGAAGATCCACGAAACAAATTTACAAAACTCAAGGACAAAGGTGGCTTGATATATCCATCTTCAGATGTTTTTATAATTTGCAAAAACATGGAAGTAATTATTAAATCTACTGTCCTCTCTCAGAATACAATCACGGTGACGACAAAAAATTTAAAAGCGAAACTGACGTCTAAAGCATTACCACGTTTCATCGGGATTTGAAGTTTGGTGTATTCATCGTATTTAAATTCAATGACATATTTTTAACATACGGTTGGCTTTTGTGGCAATTTCAGCGTCGGCACTGCCCATTCAAAAAGCCTGCGACTTTTTGGCAACGGTCGAAATTGATTTTCTGTAAAGTCACCAAACAGGTCCTCTGCATGTGGCTGCTATCCATTTTTCTTTAATTTTGGGATCACTTGGAAATCTGTGAAAATATATAAAGTAACTTTATTATTAATAAGAAAATATAAGTACTAAGTACATTGACTACACCAAACTTACAATAAAAAGTAACCTAAAATTAAAACTACCTACAAAACTAAAACTAATCCTAAAAAAAAAAACCTAAAAATCTATATCTAAAGAGGGTCCCTGGGGCATAGTGCCAAGAATGCTGGCAGCATTTCCTCGCTGGATCGCAACGCTAATTCGTTGAGCGAGGAAGCTGCCAGCTCTTTTGTCCCCAGAGACCTCAACAAGCCGTTTGGACAAATCTAAGAACAGACTCTCAGCTCCCGGGCCCCACGGACCGAGGGTCTCGACACCGAAAGGAATAAATTTGTAATTGTTACCTTATTATTAGTTAAGATTACACTCAATCCACGATGTCGAGTTAGTACTAGATATTGGACATTATTGTTACGTGGTATTTTTGCACCTGGTCCAACCCAAACAATGCAATGATTACTTTATCATTTACTCTAAACTGCATTTTTACTTGCTGGTAAAGGCAAGCGGCTAATTGTCATTAAACAGAGAGAACGCTATACTAACTCAACATTATGGGTCCTATTGGGTATCCAACTTAACCTTATCGATCTAATGTTCAAATTTTAAATGTGCAGCATTTAATTTTTTTATTAACACATAGGATACTTTTTGTTCCGGTAATAAAATACGTTTCCTGAGGGATATGCGAAATACGATTTCTACGCGGGAAAATGTCGCAGTAAGATAGATAAAGCCGTTATATAGTTATAACCCTAGGAATATAATTATATGTCGTAACATAGTTATATGAAAGCGATTCATTACTATCTTACTAGGAATATAACTATAATACGTCTTTAGTTTAGTGATATAGTTATATTACTGGATTAAGTTTAGTGAGATCATTGTAGGTAGGAGTGCGGCGGTGGTATAGTTATATCCCTAGGGATATAGTTATATGCCTTATAATACGTATTATAATCATATTCCTAGTAAGATAGTAATATATTACTAGGTTACGGTATTTGACTAAACTAATGTGGTTAAATGGTTATAAATCGGCCAGGGAGGCAAAGAAAACAGTAAGTATACCTATTCGTTTTAATTCTTATTACAAAATCAACTTTGTTGGTTGCAATTAGTTGTAATACTTTTTAGCAATATTACGTAAAATATAATATATAACTATATACCTAGGGATATAACTAGACCTCCGCCGCACCGCCGTATTCCTACCTACAATCACTATCTCACTAGGAATATGATTATAATACGTACTATACGGCATATAACTAGCAATAAATAAATAAATGAATAAATATCATGGGACATTTCTTACACAAATTGACCTAGTCCCGCAGTAAGCTCAGAAAAGCTTGTGTTATGGGTACTAAACAACGATATACTTAATACCTAGATACATATAAATACATAAATAAAAATATATAAAACATTCATGACTCAGGAACAAATATTCCTGCTCGTCATACAAATAAATGCCCAACCTTACCAGGATTCGAACCCGAGACCTTGTGCACAGTAGGCAGACACTGTACCACTGCTCCAAGCCGGTCGTCACAATAGATAGGTATTACGATAAATTAAAGTACGTTGCTATAGAAAAGGGATTATTTCGCACTAAAAATTATTTTAAAATATCGAAATTCACTCGAAGTTTTTTTATCACTATTAGCACATGTGTACAATTTGTACAAACCATGAGGTAAACAATTACACAAAATGTATATTAAATAATATTATTAAGTATATTAAAGACTACTTAACCATCTTTAAATTTTTAAATTTTAAGATTAAATTTAGCATCAACTAATCCTGGTTTTATCGATACGTGTTATAGGTGCCGCACAGCACTATCCAAGCGGAGCACATCGCTGCTGCACTATGAGAAAATTTCTCATTGAGTGAATCGTTTTGTACGCCGTTCATTGCGGCGTAAACACTGTACTCTGCAATCATGTTACTTGTACAGCATCAATGTATAATGAAACATATTACATGACAAGCAAGTGTAAGCTTACATGCATACAAGTCGGAATATTACGTTGAATTCTCTGAATTCGTGGTTTTATTTGAAATAAGTAGTATTTACCTGTGAAAAGTGATCCCATTGGTGTGGAAATTAATCAAATCACTGCGATGTTTGCAACTAATTATTGCACAACTTGGCATTTTGGAAAAAAACAGAACTTTTTCGATGAACAGGGGGCCGATTTTTGAAATTCGACCGCTCGATTTCGTGCATTTCGTTCAATAATATCTCCGCTACTAGGCATTTAAATTCTACTAATAGAATTGAAAACGAGTGGTCAATACCACTCGATTCCAAATTTCTATCGCTCGTATTTCAAAAATTAGCATTTCGCCGTTTTCCACCGATTTTCGAGTGACGAAATCGAGCGATCGAATTTCAAAAATCGCCCCCCAGCGCGCGTGCATACTCGGTAACAACGGACGGCGAACTGGCGGCGTTGTATGCTCAATGAGCTAACAACTGCGACACGGCCGCCGGCGGCTTGTCCGCTCTCTAGTATTATATGCTCTGAGGGTGTAAATCAGTGCGAAGCCGGACATAGTAAGCTATTACACGGACTGAACGCGGCCGCGCCCGCGAACGGTAATAGTACGCCGGCCGTATCTGTAAACAATATTAGACTACCGCAAACGTATCTCAAAGTCATGCCTGTAGAGGTGTCGGGACCTTTAGGTACCGTACAAACCCTCGCGCTACTTGACGAAGGCGCGGCAATGACTTTGATGCTGCACGAGACAGCAGATAAAATCGCGCCTCGCGTACGCGGAGAGACGTTAGAAATTGAAGGTATAGGCGGCGTAGTTAGAGACCCTGATTCGTACTCACTACAGTACGGTTACCATCAGTTTGTCACTGACGTAAACGCCGTCGAGAACGTAATTTACTTTCTATACATCTCGCTCGCACTCGCATATTAGTGCAAACGGGATGTATAGAAAGTAAATTACGTTCTCGACGGCGTTTATGTCAGTGACAAACTTATGGTAACCGTACAGGTCGCAATTAGGGATTTTGGCCGTAGCCTGTAGCCGACATATGGAGCTAATGGAGGTGCTCACGATAGGCGATATAGGTATAGGTTCGCAAGGCGTACCACGTGACTTAGTCGACAAGTGCGAACATTTGTCTAAAATCGCGGACGAGTTAAGTTACCCGACGTCAGTACCTACTATCGTGATAGGTCAAGATAACTGGCACCTCATCATTTCTCGGCAAGTCATAGACGGCCCGCCTAACCTTCCCATCGCGAGTCTAACTAGATTAGGATGGGTTTTACATGGCTCAGATCGAACGCGTCGCGCCGCGGTAAATTTTGTTGGGCACGCACGGCCTAAAACCGCGGACGACGAAGCTTTAGAGCTTATGAAACAGCATTTCGACATAGAATCGTTAGGCGTTTCGCAAAAGTTGCCTCGGGCCGATCCCGACCAACGCGCGCTAGACTTATTAAAAGCCACCTGTGATAAGATACGGGGGAGAATCGGTATCGAGCGGGCTTATTATGGCGAACCGACGACGAAAAACTCCCCGATAACCGAGCGCAAGCATTAAAACGGCTATACAGTCTAGAACGGAAACTAGACCGCGACGCAAAGTTGAAAGCCGAATATGCAAAACATATGAACAATCTGCTCGATAAAGGTTACGCGGAGAAAATGGACTCGCCCCCGCCCCCCGATGCACCCCGGACGTGGTACCTAGCTCATTTCCCCACTTTTCACCCGCAACGCGGCAAAATGCGATTAGTTTGGGACGCGGCTGCCACAGCCTACGGACGTTCGCTGAACAGCGCGCTGTTGGCCGGCCCCGACCTGTTAGAGTCACTTTTTGGCGTATTAGTTCGCTTCCGCGAAGGTAAAATCGCGGTGATAGCCGACGTCAAAGAGATGTTTTTACAGATCGAAATAGTAGAGCGAGATCGCGATGCGTTACGTTTCGTTTGGCGGGGGGAGGACCGTACCTCTCCACCGCAGGAGTACAGAATGAAGCGGCTTATATTTGGATCGGCAGCATCGCCGACAACCGCGTTATATGTCAAAAACGAAAACGCAAAAACGCATAGTACTGAGCTTCCGATCGCAGCTGAAAAAACAATTAAAAATACGTACATGGACGATATGTTAATCGCCCTCGACACGTCAGAGGAGCACGCCAGACGCGTAGTAAACGAAATTTACGAGCTAAACATGCGCGCGTCATTCGAACTCCGCGGGTTCGCTTCGAACCATCCTGCGGTAATTGCTGACGTAGTTAACAGCAAAGAGGAAACGTCTTTGTTAGGCGCGAGCGAGAGCGAACGTACCTTAGGTTTGAAATGGAATCACAAGCGAACCACCTTAGGTTTCAATGTGAACTTTCGTAATACGCCCGAAGACGTACTTAACGGTCAGAAATTACCTACAAAGCGATAGGTAACGAGTAGCGCGATGTCGATATTCGATCCAATCGGTTACGTAAGCCCCATATCCGTCTTAGGCAAGGCGTTAATGCAGGAGATATGGCGGACAGGAATTGGTTGGGACTCGCCTATACCCGTCTCACTCGCACCCGCGTGGCGATCGTTCATCGATAACGTACAACAATTACGAGACTTAGAAATTCCGCGACACGTGCCCGCATTTAATAGGGAGGCATATATGCATTCTAGGTCAGCCGCTCGCATGGTCACCCACAGTGAAATACCTGGGGGTGACTATAGACAGGAGACTCACCATGGATCGCCACACCAGAGACACAGTAAGCCGAGCGAAAATCGCTCGCATGTGTCTACGCCCAGTCTTTTGTAGTAAGCTTCCTGTACGGACCAAACTCGGTCTGTACAAAGCTTACGTACGCTCTAGACTAACATACGCTTCACCTGCCTGGCATTCTTTCTGTTCCAGGTCCAACAAGGTGAAGATGGGGCGTCAGGAGACCCTCACACTACGGAGCATCGTCAAGTGTCCACGGTACGTCAGCAACGCAGCCCTCGCCGAGACACTGAAGTGGCGCGGCCTGCAGGAGTTCATCGAGCGTCTCGCGCGGTCCATGTTCGACCGCGCGGACAACAGCGGGCACGAGCACCTCAACAACATCGCGCCACATCACCCCACCAGACCACCGGAAAGGTGGACTCGGGACTTGCCCCGAGCTCTGCTACACCAGCGGTAGCAGAGCCAAGCAAGCACTACACATTCGGATGCACCACGCCACACACGCCAGCTAAGCTACCGGTCGCCTTCCACGCGGCCCCGAAACCTGGCCCCGCTCAAACGGTATCACCAGGCTAGGGGTCGTGGGGTTGGGTAAACGATCGGTAGCGAAGAGCTGGCTCACACCAGCAGCACCGTCATCCACAAAATGATGACGATTGACCTCCCCACGCGGTGGGGAGCGACCCGCAACAGCCGTCGCAGCTGAAAGGCGGACACGGCCGCTCATACCTCTTTCGAGGTATCGAAAGATATCCATCTATGCTCGTCACTCACTCATCAAGCATCAACAGATGCACCAGCCTCCCAACACTCTCCAAGTTTTCTTTTAAACCTACAAATGTGTTATCATTAAATCCCAACACATCCCGGTAATGGTGCGGTAAAAATGAGGTAACCTGCAGCAGCTCTCCAGCCAGCGTGTTCCAGTCGCCGTGTACGTGTCCTGACTTCGGAATCTGCGAGCAACTACAGTCTACGCTCGACATCTACATTTAAAAACATGTTAAATAATGATTTGATCTGGCCATGGAATGTGACACACTTCATTTTGCGGACATAATATATTGTATTAATTGTGGCATGCAAGTGAATGCACATCCATATCAACCGCAACATTTTATTGTTAACATAAGTGATGGGGATATACTTCTGCTACTTCAAGAACCATATATCTGGTGCAGTAACTGTACCACTGCAGTGTATGATCATTACCTACCAGAAGAGTGTGACTATTGTTATCCTCAATAGATAGGTACTTATTTTGACTTAGATATTGTTTACAAAGCGACTGGAGTTCGCTTCCCAGATCAGCTAAAATGTTTAATATACAGGTGGCAGGATAATCTATTGGATCAGGATCACGTCCTTTTTATGTAGGTATCTGTTATCATTTATCAGACGATTATAAGTAGTACAAAAAAAACATTAGTTTAATAACATTAATACATTTTAGGTCAACGAGTTTACAATACGAGGTGCAGAAAAAAATATGAAGACCGAGTACAGGCAAATTTGACTCTACTAAAAAAGAAGATACAAACAAAGAAATCAGAAACTCTGGTAAATAAATATAGTTTTTATACATTTATACCATATCAGACCTCTACTTTTAACTGACTGACTGTCATCTGACCTTTCAACTCAGAGCTCTCAGAGGTGAAACTAAATTTTTTTGGGATTAGGATTGTAAATGAGAAAATTAAAAACTAATGTTTTTTAAACTATATCGTGTTACATATCAAATGAAACAGCTCATTTTGAGAGTCTCAAATATATATAAGTAGGTATGTATTGGGCACTGAAATCCACGACGCTCGCTCGCTCTCTCTGTGGATTTCGTACCCAATACATTGCGTTTAATCGACATTCTGATGATACAACGCTAACGTATTGCGTTTAATCAACATTCTGATGATACAACGCTAACGTTGCCGCGTTGGGACATACAGTCTTAATACAGCAACTTTATTCTCCAACAGTAGGACAGAATCCAACTCGCATGTTTGGAATAGTTTCCGATACACACACATCGCAAGCGAAACACTGTGCCCAACGCCCTCGTTACACTCACCCAATCGTGCGCTCTAAATTTAATGCTTTTAACTTGGATCGCACCGCGTAGTTTGAAACTGAACTTGTTAATTTCTGATTTAATTTTTTACTAATACAAAAAAGAAAAAGCTTAACGCAACGTGTCACGTTAAACCAACCAAGTCGCCATCGCAGAGTGGGCCAGCTCTTTGACAGGGTTAAGTGGTAGGAGTCGAGACATAACTAAACATGAGAAAGACACATACCGTATAACGTAAAACGGGGTGAAAAGACACGATTTTCAACTTCAAGGACGATTTTCGACAATAATCCAAATAATATAAGTAAAAATTTTGATATCATTTTTTGACTCTTGGTTAGTTCTTCAATTTTGCATTTGTGAAATAATTTTTTACCTTATTTAAACTTTCACGATTATTAAACATTATCAAACTACACAACGCGACTTAATCGCGTATTTAAGTTTTAAGATTTACCTCCAGATATTTGCCAAAACCGGTGCGGTGCACTCCTTTATCCAAAGTTGCAGGGAGCCTAAGGTCACCGAAGGACGTTATTCCGTTCCAGTCACCTGGTGTTTCTAAAATAGATTGCAGTTGTGGTAGTTCCTATATCGGAGAAACTAAGCGCACCATAGCAGAAAGAGTTAAGGAACATATCGTAGCTGTCAAAAATCGTCAGGTGAACAAGTCTGCCGTGGCTGAGCATTTGCTGGAGTCAGGACCAAACCAATGGATTGAGCTGCATAACCCTAAAATCCTTTCCACGGATCGCCATTTCTACAGTAGAAAAGTGCGGGAAGCCATTGAAATCAAAAAACATTGCAATTTTAATTGGGACGAGGGTTTTAAGATCTCATCCACATGGAATCCAGTCATTAGCAAATGTAAGCGGATACGAATATCGACAGTCGATAAATCGAATATCGTTAGTGTTGTGTGTCGACAGAGTAACATCCCTAGTGAGCAAAACGTTCAAACTGATAAACAAGACCAAGTGCGGGTAGTTCGAAAAACTCGCGCGGCTAGAAGATGTTGATGTCAACTTGAGCCAGTCTTCTCCGAGACCACGGGGACAACGCCGTCCTCGAAACGTCGGAGGTAAATCTTAAAACTTAAAAACGCGATTAAGTCCCGTTGTGTAGTTTGATAAATTTTTACCTACCCAATTCAGAGAAAATCAAAGAAAACTACCTGTTTTCTCCATATCCTTAAAACGGGGTCGATAGACACAAGAAAGGGGTGAATAGAAATATTAAGTTTTAGTTGACATAGGCATCGAATTTGGTCATTATTATGTTGATACTCTATTGGCAAATGGTATATATATCTGTTAAACAGCTATTAGCTAGCTTGGGGGTTAAAAGACACAAAAATATGTTTTCGTGTCTTTTAACCCCCAAGGCGTGTCTTTACACCCCTTTGATGTATCTAATCACCCCCTATGGCGTAACTATTCACCCCATATGCGTGTCCACTGACCCCTTTATCACGTAAAATTGATTGTTATTAGTTTTTTGCAAAAAAAAAACTGCTTCATTATAGAGAAAATTAGTGATATTATTTATTATTTAGGTACGGCAGATACTATATTACCCGGTTAGCTTTTTGTATTGTATTGTAGTACGGGCGATTTTCCGCAACTCGACGTCCTGCGCCTATTTTGCGTGATAGGGGGTGGGCTAGTCCTGCCAGCCCAGCTCCTCGAGGAATCCCACCAAACCTTTGATGTTGAGTAGGACCTCGGGGAGGTCTCTCGGAGATCCGAGATGTTTTGCCCTGTATGGGGCCACTCCGCTGCATTCCAACACCACGTGAGAGGCTGTTTCTTCCTTCTCCATGCATCCACGGCATAGGGGACTGTCTGTGACACCTGTTATAAAAAGATGTTTGTTAAAAAGTCCATGACCTGTTATGACACTGGTTACCATACTCAGTCGAACCTTTCCTAGTTGAAGGAGCGTCCTTGTGAGCTTACCGTTGATGCCAGGCATGGCTTCTTTGGCCTGTCTGCATCCAGTCTGGTTTAGCCAGTGTTCTGTGTGTAGTTTCCCAGTGCGTGCCAGCAGCATTGAGCGTACCTTGCTAAACGGTATCGGGAGAATCGGTTCCGGGCCAATCGCCCCCGCACCCGATCCTTTTCTGGCAAGCTCGTCCGCAGCATCGTTACCTCGGGATCCACTGTGTCCCTTGATCCACTGTAAGGCGATCTTGTTGTTCTGACATACCTCCATTAGTCGTTCGTGGCATTCCTGTATAAGTTTGGATGTAACTATATGGCTTTTTAGGGCCATTAAGACTGCTCTACTGTCGGAGAGTATGCGGATGGAGGATCCTACTACCTTCCTTGCAATGGTGGCAGCCGCCGCGTTTATGATGCCCATACACTCAGCTTGTAATACCGAGTTGTGGGCTCCTAGCGGAGTGCTGATTGACATGTTCAGGTCTTCTGAAAAAGTACCAGAGCCCGATCCGCTGTCTGTTTTGGACCCATCAGTGAAGATTCTCAGCTCCCGGGGATTGAGTCCTTCATAGTTGTCGTCCTCATATGTGACGTTCCACGGCAAAAGGTACCTTATGGCGGCTGGCGCTTACGTCGCATAGCGCCGCAATAATATTGGAGCGGCGTTAATAATAGCGTAAGCGCCAACCGCCATAAGGTACCTTTACCCGTGGGACGTCACATATAATTGTATTTTGTACCTTTTGTCAAAGATGGCTTGTTTGTGAATTCGATCCGTGCCCGCCCTGAGCACTGGAAATTCGTTGTATACCTTTTCCAGGTGAGATATAAGATGCTTCTGAGGAGGTAGCGGAGCGTAGGACGGGCAGAATCGGGGTACTGAATAGTGTAAATGATAACTACCAGTGTAGATTAAGTAGTGAACACCTTTATTTGTAAAGCGTCCTATTTTATACAAGTAGATTGTCGCTGATACAAGCAAAATGCGTTTATGTCGCAGTAAACCAAACTGTTACTGCTAAACACGGAAAGTGGACATTTGCCACATTACACCTCCCCCGAAAGTTCCTCTCACCGCCGGGGTGGCAGAAGAAAAAATTTAAACGCATGTTACTTGTTTACAATTTTTTCTGAAATCAATAAAAAAATTAATAAATTTATATAAATGCAAACAAACTTTATTTAGCTTGATTTTATGTGTCGTAGTCCTTAAAAAAAAATCGTTGTCTTTTAATAAGAAAATAATATCTCCACTTAAAATGTTATCATCTCTCAAACGTTAAAATATTGATTAACTATCTTCTTCTTTAAAACATTTACCTACTCTTCTTCTTTAAAACATTTACTCTTCAACTGTAAAACATTTAAAAACATTTGGTATTTGACTTTAAAATATTCACTCTCGCTGTTTATAGTTACGGTACCCTATAAATCTCGTAATAAAAATAACTAATGCCGAATTAAGACGGAGTCCTATACTCCTAACAAAATCAATGGGAATGGTTACCCAGGGCATGGTCACCCTATATTCATAACTATACGTGGGATTGGTTACCCGAGGGCATGGTCACCCTATAAAACGTCAACAATGGGCTACGCTCCCGTGCGTACCCGTGACTAACTATCATCTTTCCACAATGAGCCATAACGGAATGTCTGCACTGGGAACAATATAATATCGGCATATCAGGCCAGGCTGTACGGCTCTGCCTGTACCTAGAGACACAAATACATTAAGACAATAAGTCTCCTACAACTTTCACGGAGGATACTGTATATCACACTATGATCAAGTACGAAGGACTAGTGCTCTAGCTAAGAGGTCACATAATACGAATGTGCCTATAACTCCTAAAAATACTCCTATCTATGTACCGTTTGAAAAAAAAAAACTTTGTTACTAATTAAAAGAAATAATAATTAACCCTTCGCTGCGTATCAGATGATCAGTCTGATATGTGGCTAAGGTATTAATCATCCCTAAGAACCAACTACTGTTATTGTTGTAAAATTTTCTAAGTGTGGGTATCAAATTTCATTCACTGAATATTTAAACTTGCCTTAAATCGACGCGCGGCACGCGTCCTACTTGCGTTTTGCTGACTCGCGCACCTATTGCTCGGCGCGTGTTAGTAATTGCGAAATAATTAATTGAGGACACGATTCGACACGTACAATAGTTATATTAAATTATGAATTCTAAGGTTTTATGTTTTGAAATTATGTATGTTCGAAACTGAATAGAGTTTAGCGACAATCTTTTATATGATTTTTTTTTATATGAGCTTTTAGAAAATCATGAGCAAACTTAAAAATTATGAGGAGAAGAGAGAATATGGTAGTACGACCTGGCTTATAATTCCGTGACTTCTCTGCGTCTGTACCCGCGTCCTCGTCCTAGTCTGGAGAACGTTCTTGGTAGATGGAGTGGCGGGATGCTTGGGTTGGTTTCTCCGCGGGTCCGGGGCGTTACTCTTACTCTCGCTGTCGGTCTCGACATTGCCGGGTCCTGGTGTGCTGTTGGGTGGCTGGCTGGATTTGCTGGTTGGGGTTCTGACTCCTCCACGTTGGCTGGTCGTCGCTGGCGTGCGAAACGTGCTGCTCCTGGCTGTAGCGGTGCTCTCGGTGGTCGTCTCGCCGTCATTTGCAGGGCTTCTCCCGTTGCTGTCGGCGTGGTTGGCAGTTTGCTTGGAGTTACTGCGGTTTGTTTCGTGGCGCTGCATTGGTGCTGCGTTGCTGCTGGTGCCGTGGTCTCTATGGGTGCTGCAGCGGACACCGTTATAAGGGCGTTGGCCGCCTCTTGCACCGTCCTTACTCCGTTTGTGACTGTAATGCGTAAGCTTCTCAGGACCTGAATCGGTCCGACTAGTTCCACCTGAGTTCCTCGAATCGTGATCTTGATGGACTCCATCTTCCTTTGCCTGCTTCTGCTTGGTCTTGATTTGGTTGATGGCAGTGGTGGTGTGACTTGATCAGAAGATTCTTCTTTGGTTTCTACTGCAGGGTCGCCATGAGATATAAGATGCTTCTGAGGAGGTAGCGGAGCACAGGCATGTTGTGTGAAGAGCTCCTGTGATGTTAGACCATATGTTGAGGGTTCGCAACCTTACCGCTGAGAGACTGGCCTCTTGCTGTATGTGTAGATGCAGCGGTGGAAGGTTTAGCATGACCTCCATGGCTGCAGTCGGAGTGGACCTCGTGCAACCAGTGGTGGCCGCGCATGCGAGCCTCTGGAGTCTTTGTAGCTTGTCACGTACGTTGCTTAGGTTTGTTCTTGGCCACCAAACCAAAGCTCCGTAACAGAGTAGGGGGCGGATTATAGTCTTATAGAGCCAAAGGGTAATTTTCGGATTGAGTCCCCACCTCTTACCAATCATCCTTCTGCACTGCCAGAAGACTACTCCCGCCTTGTCTATACGTTTGTTGATGTGATTTTTCCAGTTGAGTTTACTGTCGAGAGTCAGCTCTAAGTACTTAACTTCATCGGTCAGCTGGAGCTCAGTCTGGAAGAGTGTTGGTCTGGTAAAGTTGCCAAGTGCCCTTTTATTGGTGAACATTACCATTTCTGTTTTGGTGGGGTTAACCGATAGGTCAAATTCTCTACACCAGCGTTCTACGATCCGAAGAGCCGCCTGGGTGAGGTCGCTTACTGTACTGGCGAATTTACCTGATATTAATATTGCCAGATCATCAGCGTAGCCTATTGTGTAGAAGTGTTCCTCGTTCAGTTTGGTTATGAGGTTGTTGACTACTAGGTTCCACAACAGAGGTGACAGGACTCCCCCTTGAGGGCATCCTCGCACCGCCGCTACGGCCTGCGGTTCACCTATATATACCTTATTGTCCTTTGATTAAGCATGTTCATGATCCACTTTATTAGTCCGGGTTCAGCGCCGTGGCTTTCCAGGGCATTCCCTATACTGGTAAATTGAGTCTTGTCAAAAGCGCCCTCTATGTCAATGAAAGTGCCAAGGCACATTTCTTTGCCATGGATGGCTCTCTCAATTATTTATTTATTTATTTAACTTCCTTTGAGTACAATTTTAATCTTACAACATGATGTTCATGAGAGTAGGAAACGATTCCTCCGTACTAGTAAAAACTGTATGACGGCAGGAAGCACCACCTCTCCCGGATCACATTTAATCTAACTAAGTCTAGACGCAGTATACATAGCATTTATGCATTACTAAATATAAATATATGTATCATTATAAAAGATAAAGAAAGAAAAAAAAAGAAAAAAAGAAAACATAACAAATGGTAAGGGAAATAAGTGTTTATGTGTACGTGTGTACGTGTGTGTGTGTATGTGTGTGTGTGTGT
Source organism: Cydia splendana (assembly GCF_910591565.1). Lineage (NCBI taxonomy): Eukaryota > Metazoa > Arthropoda > Insecta > Lepidoptera > Tortricidae > Cydia > Cydia splendana. The sequence goes on along the minus strand of NW_026946888.1, from coordinate 1,638,512 downwards.
ATGTGTGTGTGTGTGTGTGTGTGTGTGTGTGTGTTGGAGTTATCACCAGTGAGATTCTAAAGACTGAGAAGGATAAATGGATGTATATATGTAATATATGAGGGAAGCACAACGTATATACAAAAATATGAAGTAAAATATATCAAGCGTTGCATGAACTGATGGTTTAAGTTTTAGGAGGACGATAATATTTTTTAAAGTTTAGGCATTATTCAAGTCAGTGTTTTTCTATTTATGTTTTTTAATTGTAATTAATTAGGTTTAGACAGCAATTTTTAGAAGTTTTTCAGTTTCATCGTAATCATATAATTTCAAAAAAGAGGTAACGGCCACTTTACACCGGTTCACTGTTAGCTGGGTTAGGTTGATCTTTATGGAGATCTTGTTGTACAGAAATGGGCCAAGGAAAAAGGCAAAGTCATGTGCAAAGCTAGTTCTACTAGGTGGATTGACAAAAATCCGATTTCTCCTTCTCTCAGAAACTGCCGCAGATGGCGCTTTCTTGTGTTGTTTTAATATCACGGACTTTATAAATAGTTGTCTTACCGATAGAACATTAAATTCCTTATATATAGCGGTTGTTGAGTATCTGAAATTTTTAAATGTAGCCACCTTAATAACTGCTCTTTGAGCTCGTTCAATTGCAATCATATGAGACTTTTTGGCACCTCCCCAAGCTTCAATACCGTATGATATGATGGACTGGCATAGTGCAAAATACACATTCTTGACAACACCAGGATCCCTTAAATGCCTAATGTTTTTAAATATATGCATTAGTTTTCTTACCCGAGAACATAAAGAATTAATGTGGTAGTTCCATTTTAAGTTTTGATCTATATTTACACCAAGATATTTTACAACATTAGTTGCTTCAAGTGTGTAGCAGTTACAGGGAGCTGTGTAAGTGTCTGGACAAGTGTGGGCTTGGAGACAAAAATTAGAAGGTTGCATGGAGTTCTTTATGCTAAACTTAACATATTTTGTTTTGTTTAGATTAAGAGATAGGGAATTATGATTGAGCCAATTCATAACACGACACAGGCCTCTTTCAGCAGTGCACTTAACATCATGCCATGATGGTCCATCAAACATAAGCACAGTATCATCAGCAAAGGTCACAATAGCGGCATTTTGGAGTTTAAGGCGACAGAGGCCATCTATATATATTAAAAATAAAGTAGGGCCAAGAACGCTACCCTGCGGTACCCCGAATTTTACCAGCGTCTCATCACTTTTATGTTCACCTATTTTAACCACTTGAGTTCTGTCAGTAAGATAGTCAGTGAAAAGTAGGTGAGGAGTTCCTCTTATGCCTAGGTTCAGTAGTTTATCAAGAAGGATTGGGATAGAGACAGTGTCGAAGGCCTTGGCTAAGTCAAGGAATACTCCTACGCATTTGGATTTGGAATCGAGTTTATTGACAATATGTCCGACAACGTGATTAATTGCATCTGTAGTTGAAATATTATTTCGAAAACCATATTGATTACTTGACAGTAAGTTAAAGCTTTGCAGGAAATGTATAAGACGTTTATTTATAACTTTTTCGAGGATTTTAGATACAACAGAAAGTAGTGAGATCGGCCGGTAGTTAGTGACACTGTCTTTATCCCCCGCCTTGTAGATAGGAACAACTACAGACCTTTTAAGCGCTTTGGGGAATACACCATTGGATAAGGCTAAGTTACAAATGTGAGCAATGGGTTTAGCAACGGAGGAAGTTGAGAGCTTGAGAAGTGCAGATGGTATACCATCCCAACCAGTAGAAGAACTATTTTTTAGTGTCATAATTATATTTGTTACTTCAGTTTCATCAGTAGGCAACAATACTAGTGAATTAGCTGGGGTCTCTATACAAGGTTGTTCATTAGGCACATTAGAGGGAGTGTGACAGAGACGTGTAGTAATATTCGCGGCAAGCTCTTGTCCTATATTGGTAAAATATTCGTTAATAAGGTTGACTGACTCTTTAGGATCTGATTTATTTTTAATTAGGCTAAGCGGTTCAGTCTGAGGTTTTTTAATATAACATATCTCTTTTATTATATTCCAGGTCTTTTTTAAGTCATTTTTGTGCTTATTGATCATGTCACGTTCATAATTTCGCTTTAGTTTATTAAGTATTTGATTACAGGTGTTTCTATACCTCTTATATGAGATCTGCAGGATTTGATCTGTAGGATACTTTCGCGATTTTAAATGAAGTCTGTCTCTGTGTCTCATACAGCGAAGTAAACCAGGCGTTATCCATGGCTTGTGTCTTCTTTTCCTATTTGAAGTCCTAGTAATAGTCATGTTTTTTTCTATAATGCTGGCGACAGTTGATAGAAAGTTGTTTGTAGACACATTAGCATCACTACAATTTAAAATAGGATTCCAGTCAGTACTTAAGAGATCCTGTGAGGCAGCTTCATAATTAATTTGGGATCTCTTATTCTGTGTCGAAGAGAGAGTATAGTTTGTTGTAATGGCCGTTATAACACAGAAGTGGTCTGTTAGACTCGTTTGATACACTAATGTAGTAGTTGGGAGGTTAGTTTTAATAATTGAGTGATTCTAGGCAATTGTTTTGCCGGGTAGGGAAATAGTGACTAGGCATAAGTCCATGCATGGCAACCATGTTCAACAGGTCGGAGCATCTCTGATCAGATGAGTCATGTTTGATATCAATGTTGATATCACCCATTAATACAACATTTTTAAAACTTCGAATCGAATGCATAATTTTATCTAATGTAGTTAAAAATCGGTCAATATACCTATAGCAGGGCGGTCGGTATATACCAAAGATAGCAATATCTTGATCAATTTTAATCAGTAAACAGTTGGCATCTTCAAGGTCAGGTTCACACACTCGGAAGTTTAAGTCGGATTTAATATAAACTACCACACCACTATTTTGGTTAATTCGTTTCAAAGTAGAATAACATGTATAATTGGGTAATGTGGGAAGTATCAAGTCATCACTTAACCAACATTCAGTTAAAATGATTATATCGAATTCAATTTCAAAACTAGCTAGAAAAGCCTGGAAATTGTCAAAATTGCATGATATACTTCTTATATTTTGCGTAATTAAAGTTAGGCTACGTTGATTTATGTTAGTTTGTAATAAATGTTTACATTGGCTGGGGTTTTCGACTAGGAATGATTTACCGGCGGTAATATTTTCATCAATGTCCTCAATAACGTTATTTAGTATCATACCAAAAATAAGTACTAGTTAGATATGCAGAAAACACAGTAAGGGGTGTTTTCTGCGAGAATAGATGTATTATAAAACAAGTGAAAATACTATCGCCGCACGTAAATAGGTTACCCACCCTGCCACTATAAAAAACAATAAGAAACAGTAATACATATGGGGTTTTTAATTCCATATAGGTTATCTTTTTTAGAATCTCTCTGGTGTGGTTTTTTTGGTGTGATTGTGTATAGGTTATGTTTAGTGTGATGCGAGGTCTAGTATTACTTACGACTATAAGTATAAATATGTAGTATGAGCACATATGCATGTTAATTAATAAATAAAAAGAGGCACTAGTATATTCCAAGTATAAAACTAAAAGTATTGACAGTCATGCTTGAGTGTTTTCCAACTGTTTGGAGTCCGTAATTTCAATAGCTGGCTGGCCCTCTTGCTTCCTCACGAACAGTCTTCCCCCGGAGGTCCACGAAGAGTAGAAGTCACCTTTTTTTACGCCGGATCTCGCGAGGAACCGTAGTTGACTACATTTGGGTGTGAGCCGCTCATTTATAAATACTGTGTTTATAGGTTGACAGTCAAAGTGACCTGTATTGAATTTGTCAGTTTTATTAGCAGCATTAAACTTCTTGTGTCCCCTAAGTAGGTTATTTTTTTGTGTCACATTACAAAATTCAACCACTATAGGCCTTGGCTCATTTTGTTTGCCGCGCGCAAGAAACAAAGAACGAATAAAACATTTATTATAATCCAAGTTCAGAGCCGTATGTATTTTTTCTACGACGCCGAATGCCTCTTCTGTGTTCTCAGTGGGGATATTACGTATTTCTACACTGGTTTCTAATAGTTTTCTCTGAAGCGATTCCACTTGGCGGCCCATGTTGTTCACAACCGATGTGGTAGCTTGTTCTTTAATTTCAAGTGTTCCTACACGGTCTTGTAGCTGAGTTTGTTGTGCACGTATATCGTTCAGCATAGAGTATACACTGTCGTTTTGCTCCTTAACTTGTGCGATATTGTTTTCCATCTTAGCGAAGCTCGTAGCTTGTTCTTGTTTCAAGTCTTGGAACATTGTAAGTAGTGATTCCATTTGGGAGGCAAGACAATAATCACGATCTTTTCTCTTTCTAGATGTTACACTGGATTCCGACTTTTCAGAGTCCGACATCACAGTAAGATCTGGGTTTGACTGCGTTTCCGACGGCAGGGAATTTTGTGGCGTTCGTGTCAGTGATGACATGTCCTTCATTTATTTATTGGTTGAGTTGTAATAGTTATAGCGAAGTATTTCGTAGTAGATACTAGACGATCGTTGATGGCGTGCGCTGCGTAGCGCCTCGTAGCAATTTCGTAGCAGCGCGTAGCCGATAGCTCCGTTGGGTGATAGTCTAACTGGATATACACTTGTCCCGTTTTGACTGCACTCACGAGGATAGATTGCGACAGGGACACTGCACTTGATAAAGAGTATGTGATTACCGCGACCAATGAGATTTAAGATAACTATTTTAGCATAAATTAAATGTGCGCGGAGTATTGGGACGCGTCCGCTAGCTACGGTATCCGAGAGGGGAGAGGCGGCTTACGACCATGTGTAAAGCCGATTCCGTAGATTCACCTGAGCTGTACGCGTGTTGGTTGTTATGCATCGGTATGTTCTTTAGCGCTCGGTCCCTCAGATCCCTGTCGCACAGTTTTTCCAAAGTTTTCAGCAGGAATGATGTGAGACTGATGGGCCTAAAGGATTTAGCTGCTGTGTAATCGTTCTTACCTGGTTTAGGTATGAATATCACATTCACATCTCTCCATCTTCTGGGCACGTACCCCCAGGCTAGGCAGGCTGCCATGATGTTGGTCAGGGTTTCCTGGATGAGTCCTAGGCCCCACTGTAGGAGAGCGGGAAGATCCCATCCGGACCAGCCGCCTTGAAGGGATGGAAGCTGTCTATGGCCCACCTGAGTTTCTCAGCGGTGACGACTCTGTGCGCCATTTGCCAGTTGTTGTCCGTTGTGCTGTATTCCTCTTCCGGCTGATCTGCATCGGCGAGACTTACGCATCCTGGAAAGTGAGTTACCAGGAGAAGGCGTAGGGTCTCTGCAGGGGAAGATGTGTATGTGCCATCGGGTTTTCGCAGTGAGCCCAGTTGTGATGTGGGCTTGTGCGCTAAGGTTTTCCTTACCCGGTTGGCGTTGTCTAGTGTTTCGATGCTGCTGCATCCATGACAAGGACCTCCAGTACCGCAATCTCTTCTTGTACTTGACCTTGGCTTCGTAGTAGTTGTCCCAGTCCACCTCGGCCGTTGTGTTCATGGCCCTGTTGAAGAGTTTCCTGGTTTTTCGTCGGAGTCTTTCCAGTTCAGGGCCCCACCACTGGTGGCCCGCTATGGCAGTCCTTGCCGGTGGTTTTAGGGGGCACGCCTTGTGATAGCTGTCTATGAGGGTATCAGTTAAGATATTTACCTGCTGTTCTATCTGAGCCGGTTCCCGAAGGTCATCCCTCGGTAGAAGCAGGTCAAGGCTTTCACCTAGGACCTTCCTATAAGTGCCTCGGTCCGTTTTCCTGGGATTCCTCCGGGTGGTTGGTGTGTCGCTAGATGCTAGTAGATTGAAGCGAATCCATCTATGGTCTGAGCAGGAGGCCTCCTGGGAGACGTGCCATCTCATAACTAGTTCACTGACCTCCTCCGAAGCCAGAGTTAGGTCGATAATCGTACTGCATCTTTTGTTTACAAATGTTGGTTCAGCGCCTACATTGAGAATGTTTAGTTTAGTAGTCACAAGATATTCAACAAGTGTCTTACCTCTGTTGTTGCTGGTCTCCCCACAGCGGGTGGTGTGCGTTGGAGTCGGGCCCGATGATCATTGCGAGGCCTGATCTCTCGCAGTGGTTGACCAGCCGTTGTAGTTCAGCAGGCGGTGGCTCGTCCTCTCCGGGCATGTACGCCGAGGCGAGGACTAGGTCGCGACAGCCTGTTGGCAGTGGAACTTGTAGTTTAATCGCACACAGGTCTCTGGAACAGAACTCAGTCAGCGGTTGTGCAATAATATTGTTAGTGGTTAGGATACATGCCCTAGGGACGGCATGTTCCGTGGAGTGATAGAGCTTACCTTTCGTGTCGGAGAGCCCGCGTATGTGTCCGTTGCCCGTCCATGGTTCTTGTAGGGGCAACGGCTGTTGGCAAACCTGCCAGACAGCGTCTCAGTTGGGCCGTAGCGGCCACGCTGTGCTGGAGGTTTGCTTGGAGGACACTAGTCGGTGTCCATGTTGTCGGTGGTGGGGGCGGCATCTTGCATCTCCCCTCCCTCCTTCAACATGTCGACCAGCTCCGACTCTATCCAAGCCGACAAGTCCTCACCCTCGGATGATGTCCCGGCTGGTCCCTCACCAGTGCCAAGGAGTTCATCCTCCGAGAGTTCGAGTATCGCCGGCTCGGGTAGAGCTGGGGGGGCATCTTTCTCCCCGGAGACAGACTTACTCTGCTCGGAGGTGCCCGCGGCCTGTTCGTTAGGGACCTGTGTTCCCGTTACCTTTAGGGTTGGGTCCTGTAGGGTGGGAGGCTGGTTCAGGTATTTGCCTCCGGGACCCCTGAACCTGAGGTAGACATTGCCCACCCCACAGTTCAGGGATCTCCCCCTCTCCATGAAGGCGGGGACGAGGTCTTCGGGGATTGTGAATTCGACAAACCACCCCTGGTCTTACCGCAGTATTTGGATAATGGACCAAGACCCGACCTTGGCCCATTCGTTCTGGTACCTTAGTCCATCAGCTGCCTGACGGACGTCTTCCCATGACGAGTTGTTTATATTGGGTATTAGGAGCCCGCACTTAACTCTCCTTGCCATCTCCGACTGGCGAACCGCCTTAAGGGAGATGTCTGGCAAGGTTAGGGCCTGGACACATCGCTGAGACCAGGCGGCCAAGTATTCGTCTTCTGCGAAGACCCTCAGCTGCCCCTCAGCGAAGACAGGCTTGCCCTTGAATTTAGGTGGCCTGACTCCTATTTGGTTGTTCCTCGCCTCCGCCACGATTGCTTGGTGCAACCCGCGGAGGATGGCGTTGGAGTGTTCAGCGGTGATCTTCCCCGACTTCGCGTCAGTAATGACGATCGTCAGGTCAGATGCCGCTGCTTGTGCGTACGACAACGGTTGGCTTGGGCTCACTAGTCGCTGCTTTTTGTTATCTCCTTGCGGGGAAAAGGACTCGTCTCGCGTCCTTTATAGCAGTGGCTCGTGCGAGCTTGCCGGGCCGTCGTTTGGGTAGAGCTGCGGCCGAACTCGTAGGGCTACCGGCCGACGTTCCAGCGTTAGGGGGTAGGATGGAACCTTTCCCCTTTGGCGGAGGCCTGCCAGCAGCATCCTGCTTGTTCGGCGCCGGTTTGGGTGCCGGCTTCTGGGAAGCCTGTGCACCCACTCCGGTTGCAGGGTGTCAATGGTGTTTGTGTATTTTTCAGCTGCTGCTCTCGTGCTAGACGAGCTGCACGCCTCTGGTTCTTGTTTTTCTTCTTCTTCTTAGCCACCCCACCTTGACATTTAACAGGGGGGGGGGTGGGTTGGAGGAAGAAGAATTCGCAGGTCTGGCGGGGTGAGGCTTCCCAACAAGGGGTCGCTTCTTGGACCTTCGGTCCACTACCTGCCAGTCCTGGAAGGAGTTTGGGCCGGTCTGCTCCCCAGATGAACTGGGTTGCAGACGGGCCGGGGTTTCGGTTTGACGCACTGTCGCTGGAACAGCTTGTCTCGCCTGTGTGGCTTCACCATTAGCGATGGACGCTGTTGGATCAGCTTGGGGTTTTTCGTTAGACCTGTTATCCATGGTTCGTAACGTTTTCCTTCATCCTCATCGGCTCCCACCCTAACAAGGGCCCACCTCTGGGAACGCTTACTCGCACATATAAAAGGTGCTTTCAGTCGTTAGGACACCGACTCGGGTATAGAAGTGAGAAGTTGGCTAGTTGCGCGACATCCGAAGTTTGTGAAGGTGGGACGTAGGGTCGCCCAGGTCAGACGCCCTCCGCCCGATTCACCTAAACGCACCTCCTCAGCATGGCCTTTCACCACCGCGTCAGCAGCCGAAGCTGCCTCTGCGGCCCTCTCACTTCTCGCCGTGAGCCCACCTACGGTTCCTCACTAGACCATTTCCCGGACTGTGGCTAGTAGCCCGGGCTACCGTTTTGCCCGAAATTAGGGCCGAAGCAGACGTGATGCCACGCGGGTTGGCAGTGGCTCAATCCCCAGGATCCCGTCATCCTTGCATACGGCGCTCAACTGTGCAGGTCCTAGCACAGGCAGGTTGTGTATAGGTCGTCAGTAGTAACCTACACCTACTGACAACACCAGTGTGGATGTTAGCCGCCACTAGAAAGAGGCACGAATGCCAGTCGCTAATGACCTTGCCCAGGGTGGACCGGGGGTGACAAACGGACCTTTGGGCGGGCCGAAGCCCACCCAAACTTCCCCCTGTCTCCCGCTCGGGGAGGTCATCACACCACTCCACCCCCCCGGTTAGCTAACTTTTACTTAGTTAATGTCAAAACATTTACCGCTAGAACAAAGTTCAGAGAGGCTTCATTTCTTACCTCAGCGAGACCTTTACTTTAGAGTCAAAAAAATCAACGTTTAGGCAGTTTGATTAAGTTCTTTTGGTATCAATGTAGAGAATAAATAGTCTACTATATACGCATTCCAAAAAATCTAATTTTTGAGATGTATGTTTTTAAATATAACAACTTGAAAGAAAAAGTTCAAAATTTCTCTATTCACCCCGTGATTTCTGTTGACCCCGTTTTACGGTACGACACACAGTTTGTTGTATGTATATCAGATCAAAGAATAAAATGAACAGGGTTGTAACTATTTCTACCTATGTAAGATAAACCTTCTTGAGGCTTTTGTTATAAAAATGAAATTTTAAATTAACATGGATACTATTAAGTATAACACTTATTATTCAAAAAATGAGCTTTAATTTAACACAACACTTCTTCTCTTTATTTTACAAAGGTAAGCTTCTAATCACACGTAAGAAATCAAAATAACACTTGGAATAAAACACTTAGCTAAATGGTTACAGAACGTTGGATTCTATAAGCTTTCAGAATAATCCTTCAGGTATAAGCCTTCAGGAACGTAGCGAATTAGGCACGAGGTTGGCTAACGTCCGATCTCTAGCGCGGTCCGATCAACTGTACCCGAGGAGCCTCCCCGCTCCCGCCTTTAAGTCAAGTAGGCAAACCTGCTCGACCGGTCTACCAACATAACAACAAAAATGCCAACTCGTGCCTACGTTCACCCAAGAGAAACCTCTTGACGTTCCAAAGCCTTCTACTTGTAATCTTAGTTCAACAATACGCCAATAGAGGGCGTTACTCTCTACGCAACATTATGAATTTCGTTACAACTAAGTAAACGTAGCCAAACATTGCTCGAAATCGACTTTATACAGGCGTCTAAAACTATGAACTATAACGCTGCAATACGTCCTTCTGGAGTCACGCTCCGACATATATTATATATATCGTTGTCTGAGTACCCACAACACAAGCCTTCTTGAGCTTACTGTGGGACTTGGTCCAATCTGTGTAAAAATGTCCTATAATATTTATTTATTATTATTATTTATTATAACACAACTCTGCAATTGCAAAATAATAAAATAACAAAACGGTCAACTCAGTACATTTTTTTGGATAAATAGCTGCGGTTTTAGGTGAATTAATTACATTGTTACTCCTCGTGAACTACAGTAAACCTTCAAACAATTAAAATGTAAGTATTGATTAATTTTGTGCCTAACCATTTTCTAAATAAGTATTCTATTTTCTTAACGCAAGTTATAACTATCAGTGTTTTCAGGTCGGACTCCGAGCTGTCAATCCGTTCACGAAGCCCGTCACCGCAGGCGAAAAAGAAGAGCACAAAACATAACAAAAATATTGCTGCTTCTTCTTCTTGGTAATAATCTCACATTTTTTGGTAATTAACTCTGATCTACTAAGACTGGCTTGCGAGATTTGTATTGATTTTTTTACTTAATTTCACAGGTGTGATTTTGATCAAGGTGTGGTTGCTACACCTGTACCACAACCCTCACCTAGACGAAAGACGAGTGCTGCAAGCACAAGTGAAGCAGCAGGAAAGCGCAGGAAAACGACATCAAGGTATGTACATACTTACTTTTGACCAACAATCTACTTTAAGGTATTTTCAATTAGGAGTTCTTTTTGTCGCTTGTATGTTTATTTTATCTCGAAGAAAATATGATTACGAGCAGATTTTTTTTTTGGTTACATACTCCTGACTGAATTTGGAATTTAAATTTAAACGTTTAGTAGGATGTAGTGCGAGCAATGATATTATTTATTAAATTAAATATGCACACTTAGTTACGTTTGTTACTTTACGCTTGTTAAAATAATTTTGTTTTTGTTTACAGCGTGAGCAAGAAAAGTGGAACGGATATATTCCAAATTATCAACCAGGAGGAGAAATATGCACCCGCTTCCTCCGCAAAGTCTACTACATCATCGTTCGGTAGCCGCGTATCATCTGGTACATCACGCCGCACTGCTGTAAGATCAGGTAAATTTTTTATTGACTTGAAGATCTATAAAATAGAAGACGTTCAAAACGAAACGGATCCCTTAGAACGTTACAAAAAGGCTTTAGTAACAGGTTAGACTTCAATGTGAAACAAAATCCGAGGAGTGGGAAAAGGCACAAGCATTCATTGGTACTGCGTACGAAATTTTTAAAGATTCCGAGACCACCTATTTCCAAAACACTGTAAAAAAATAGTAAGTAGGAAAGTGTATGTTTAGACATAGTTTGTCATAGATTGTTTTATTTAACTATTGTGTATGTTCATTTCGAAAAAAAAAAAGTATAGAGTTTTTCCAAAAGTAGAACTCTGATGAAAGCGGATACGGAGTGACATACAGGGTTAGCTTACTTTCGTAATCAACCCAATACACCCTAATTGTTTTTCTTTTTCATAATGCCGTTTTGTGTATCGTGTAGCACAACTGTAGAGAAAAAATCATGGGTAGGTCATTTGCGTAGTAATAAACATAAAACAAAAAGTAATTCCATTCAGGAAATCTGTGACGGTGTAGATTTGATTCAGTCAGCATTCCGTAATCGCATTGCAACTTATAGAATTTCAGCTCATAATGATCAAATCTCATGTTCTATAGACATATTCTTGAATTCGATTCGAGGTCAAATTAAACTACTTTTTAATAAATCGCTTCAAAAGCATACGTGCATAAAAGTAAATGTTGAACTCTTTGGAATTTTTATGCTATTTAAAAATAACACTCAATCCATGAAATCTTTCGGCACGAAAAATAAAGTTTTGTACCAAAGTTATGATTTTGAGCGTTATTTAGGTGTCCATGCCTTCGCTTGAACCACATTATGAGATAACACCCTTGTAACTCAGCCCTAATCAAGCGAATTCATCAACTAGTAGCGCCATCTATCGCGCTACCCAAGTACTAATGTCGCCCGGTTGCCAGCGCTCGGCTGCTTTCTCTTCAGTACGCTTTTGTAACTCAGCCGAGCAACACGTTTACAAAGCAAGTTTAAAAAGATCAAGAAATTTAAATCGTAAAAATATTTTGAAAACCTCCAACTTCGTGACATTCCGCTCGGTGCCCATGGCCCAGCGACGAGACGCAGTGACCTTCCTACAGGCACCGTCATAAAAAGTACACGGGTACTTACGCCTCATGGCCTCGTCCTGTGGGACAACAAGCGTCGTCCCGTGAGACGACATGGCGTCGTCCCATGAGACGACAAGCGTCGTCCCGTGAGACGACAAGGCGTCGTCCCGTGAGACGACAAAGCGTCGTCCCGTGAGACGACATGGCGTCAACCCGTGAGACGACAAGGCGTCGTCCCGTGAGACGACAAGGCGTCGTCCCGTGAGACGACAAGGCGTCGTCCCGTGAGACGACAAGGCGTCGTCCCGTGAGACGACAAGGCGTCGTCCCGTGAGACGACAAGGCGTCGTCCCGTGAGACGACAAGGCGTCGTCCCGTGAGACGACAAGGCGTCGTACCGTGAGACGACAAGACGTCGTCCTGTGAGACGACAAGACGTCGTCCTGTGAGACGACAAGGCGTCGTCCCGTGGTATCGTCCTGACACACGACATGGTATTGTCCTGACAGACGACATGGCAGCGTCTTGTAAGACGACGAGCATCGTCTCGTTAAAAGACCTTGTGACATTCCGCTCAGTGCCCGTGGCCCAGCGATGAGACTAAGTGAGCTCTTATAGCCATCATCATAAAAAGAATACCTACGGGTATAAATGGCACACAGCGTCGTCCCGTTGGACGACAAGCATCGTTGCGCGTCTCACTCAGTCCCGTGAGATGACATGACATCGTCCTGTGGGACATCAAGCGTCGTCCTGTAAAACAATAAGGCGTCATCCTGTGATACGACAGGCATCGCGATGAGTTACGTCATCATGTGAGAAGACATTGCGCCATCCTGTGGTATCGTCCCGTGAGAGGATATTGCGTCCCATAGGACTACATTGCATTGTTCCATAAGACTACATTTTGTCGTATCGTGAGACATTAATACGTCGTCCTATGAGATGATATCGCATCGTCCTCTGAAATGACATTGAAATGATGTTGTCTTGTTAAACAAAAACCGTTGTCTCATGGTCTACCATTAATACGGCAGCGGACGTCTTATTGGTCGCTTTATCGTTCGATGTCTGCACAGTCGGCCTCGCATTTAAAATCTGCATGGTCATGAACCAATGCACGACTTAGTGGGCGTTATCATCATTGTAGCCGACCAAATGGTGTGTCACCTTATTTTAGAACGACGAGCAGCAGAATTGCTATTACCGGGTTTGGCGCGATATTGATAATGAAATGCAGTTACAGTAATTGTCTCAACCTGCCAGGAAAAAGGAAGGTTTCCGTCTTGGTCGTGTACAAATGTTGGTCTAGGTCGATAACAAACAGTTGCCGTGAGATACCAAACAAACCAAAAATATACATTCTGAGGATCCTAAACTGTATGACTAACTGGCCATGAAAAATAGCAGTTAAGAAACTGTGAAAAGGGAAAAGTACAAAGTGAAAAACCTTGTGTTATACTTTGCCCAACTAGATCCTATACCATAAAGAGAGAGGGGGAGGCAAGAAAATTGACGTTAGCCTTAAAGAAGGAAAGAAAACTAAAACTCCCTCTTCTGAATAGGAATACCAATACAAGTATAATGCCAATTCATTTACGGCTCTGTCATAGGCTAACAAGAGATATCTCTTTATTGCGGCTCTAAACCTGAAAAGAATAGAGTTTATGATACTCGTATATATTAGTGAAAAATCATCGCACTAAATCCCTCTTTTGAATGATGAATGACTAGTCAGGTTGATAGTGTCTTTGGGAATACTGAAGCATCTCCTGTATACTCTCTAAATATTGACCATTAGCTAAAAAATTGCGGCCTGTTACAAAGAGAAATCTTTTACTTACTTTAAATCGTCTACTATGTAGCTGTGAAACAGAGACCACTGAACTAAGAGAAACACGTAGAAAACAGCAAGTACCTTCCATCGCATTCCGTCCAATAGACCGAACTGACAAAGGCATTTATAATGTAATTAGTGCTCCATTCACATCAGTCAGGTAGAAACTTGTGAAATTAGGTTCAAATGCTGTAAGTAACAAGCTCCACTTCGGAAGATTATCTAAGCAGCCGGTTGTGTTATCGACCTGCCGTTGGTATAACAATCATGCATCATAAAACGTTGACCATAAACGTTACATAGTTAAATTTCAAAGGAAATGAATGAACTCTTACTGGTAATATAACTATCGGAAACAGGCGGTATATGTCTAAAAGGACCAACTAGTAAAATATTAATTTAGTATGGCAATCCGCATAGTTACCCATGATTGTTCAATAGGTGAAACATCGGTTTCTTTAGTGGTAAATGTTATGCCTATGTAGAAGATGAAGCGCTCCTTCAAGTTATGTAAATAAATAAAGAATTTATGAAAAGATTTTTCGGTAGTTAGAGTGGTGTTACTGATTCTGTTTCGAAAAATCGCGAATTGAATTAGAGGTGAAGCCGACTAAGGGAACTAAGCTGTCGAACCAACAGCCACGGTCCACGGCTTTAAATCTAAACGATGATTGTATAATTTTTCCAAATAGACAAATTAAAATGAAGTCACTTCAGAAACTTTGAAACCATGTGGACTGCGGGGCAAGCCAACGTACAGAAAAACGTATAACGTACGTAAACGTACACACATGCGTAATATGTAGAAAAAATTTGCAGGCAGTCACCGATAGCAGATACCGGATTCTGAAAGAACACGGATCAGAAATATCCTTCTTTCGATTTCCAGATGAGAGGTTCCCTTTGCAGATAAGGAAGTACTCGCGTGATTTTATAGAAGAATAACAACATACGGTGGTTCAGGCAAAATGCACGATCTAAGCGAAATATGACTACAAATATGTTCGCCGGTTAAATAGACCCTGCAATTTACTCTGAAAATCAACACTAGTTCTGCAGTCATTGCCAGATCTAAGTATTATAAGCTTAGCTGAAAGGTTGTAGTCCAGGGTTTACAGCATACTGTTGTAACAGGTCTCGTAGAGCATGTAATTGGAAACGTCATCTTCAATGCAATCAATTCCAGGTGTAGTACCCTACAAAATCATCGTGTCTTGGTTATAGGGCAGATGCGCCGCTAATCGAATTACAGCATTAGTTGTGAAGACAACTACAATTCATATATTTATATATTCATGATAATATGCTTATATCATTAAATACAGTATATATGAGATGTCAGTAGACATATATCAACGTTACGTCAGGCGTAGCTCACTCCGCGATTTCGTCGCGTCGCTAATTTTGGTGTCTAGCACTAGTAGTTGCCGCGCACCGCTATAGAATGGACGCCTGCTCGCGCTTGCACCACCTTGTGGTCAAAATCTGTCGTAATAGTACATACTATTATTTATACTATGATTACGTCAAGGTAGTGACATAAATATAATATGTCGCAGAAAGGCCTAGATCATCAAATAATTGTTTATTTGTGGGCATCATGATGCCTAATTAACCCTAGGGTTCCCTCAAGATAATCAAATGATACACAACTTAATTGCACGAAAGCCAATAAACAACATACAACGTCCTTGTATTGCTAAATTTCTAATCAAAAGTACCTACAAATTAATAATAATAATAATTCAGCCTATATACGTCCCACTACTGGGCACAGGCCTCTTCTCACTCGCGAGAGGGCTTGGGCTATAGCCCCCACGCTGGCCTAATGCGGATTGGGGCTTCAAAGTACAAATTAAGTAATCAAATTAATATTTGGTAATGAACGCGTCTACACGTGTTAAGGTTTGACAGGAATTGTGCCACAGCATCGCCCGCGCGCGCCGGTGCTGGCAGCACTTGAGATTAGATGACATCATGACATCATGAGACACCCGTGGTTTATGCCACTGCAATGGTATAATGCCAAGAACTTACTGGTTCGGACCATATATAAATAATAATAATGTTTTAATTTGTCTGGGTGTTAAGAAAGTTCCGCAATTGGTTTGAAAAGGTTGCACTACAATTTAAAGTGGATAGGTCCACCTCCCCCTCTCTTACTCAAAGAGTCTTTCATCGTCAGTCAAGAGGTTTTTACACTCTTATTAGAAGATCGTATGTATACGAAAGCATTAAAAACTCACAAATCGTGCTAAGTCTAACAATAAAGCACAATCCATTACCAGCGCGCGAACCATATAATCTTCAGTTTGGGAATCAGCTTGCCACCAGAAAGAGTGAACATTAAACAACCTACAATTACAAGCCTTTATTATAATTAGCCTAAAAATTATAGGTGAAGGCATTGGAATTATTCAAAGATTAAAAAATCTTCTAAAATATCCTACCTGGTAGACGGATCTTCAGTCTACGCACAACATCATGGTGAGATGCCATCCACAACAACTAGAGTTGTCAGCATCACTTTAAATTCATAATCATCGCCTCCATACGGTTGTCACCTGCGTGTCAGTGATTCTGTTCATTCGTTTATTCGCTTGCATGACTGACAAGCACATCATTTAAAGATTGGTTGACCCGGCACCAGCCTAATTGGCAAGTTTTCAGTTATCTGTGGGGAGTAGTAAATTTAGCAGCATAAATGACACTTAAAATAAGTAGCAGCCCACCATTTCATATAAGAATTAATATCTTTTCATGGCTTACTATTAATATGGTAGTTTTTAAAGCAACCCTCACCTAAAACTAATCAGTAAGGAAGAATGTATTATCGCCTCAGTTGAAACTACTGCTAGGTTGTTGAGAGTTGTTACTAGTAACGCATACATTAAATCATGAAGTGTTGTATTTTCTTCTTCACTTTCTGACGCTACTTTCAGGCAGAGGAGTACTTGATTCGAAATAAATCTCAATTACTTCCACAAATAAGAAATAAGAACATCATGTTTATAATTTCTAACACATTTACGGAATATGTTGTCCTTATGTAAGGATAGCCCATTAACAAATAAACCTGGTATACCTAGTAGTCAATAACTATGTATTAATATCTAAATAATGTTAATATCGTATTCTAGTGGGTACATATACAAACATTTGGTTATTTGTCCACATTAAAAGTCATATTACATTACATCTGGTCTATGATGCAACTTACCAATTTACATTAAATTGTTGGAAAATACAATAAATCAGAGAGGACCCAAGCTTTTCCAATTAGTTACAAAATTTTAAACAGTGGATGGGCCGGCAGTGCTATATTTGTGTTAAGCAGTAGATAAGTAGTAGTAATATCATTACATCATACAACAAAACCTTTCTATCACCTAGTGGCTATTGTAAGGAAAGCATCAGGTAGTTTGGACGGGTTAAATGTAAAACTCACTCGATGAGGTTCACGTTACACGCATCAGAGCTACTACTTCAGATAGTGGTTACATTTAAATTTGTACGACCTACAAGTACCTACTTATATGTCTTTAATTATGATATTAGGGACAGTCTTTCAACTAATAGTCACACAGTTTTGTTTTATATAAAAAGTTTTATAGTCACAATGGATAACTTATGTTGCCAGTCCGTGCTAACAATTGTCTCATCTATCGGTAATTACAAATAAGGAAAATCTAGTAAGGTTTGACGTAAACAATCCTTTAGTATATCGATATGGAATAAATTTCAAGCCCATATTCTTATCATGTGATTTTTGCATAAATTTAAATATTATCAGTCACAGTACGCCCGGGCCAGCGCCGGCAGAGGTTTAAACACGTCTCATAATGTGGTTCAAGCGAAGGCATGGACACCTAAATAGAACCGTTTTTCCCCCGAAGGGTAAAAAACGGATATTTAGGTTCCTGCCGAAGCTTGAACCACACCTAAGGGCCTTGCCGGCTTATGTGGTACTGAAGAGAAAGCAGCCGAGCGCTGGCAACCGGGCGACATTAGTACTTGGGTAGCGCGATAGATGGCGCTACTAGTTGATGAATTCGCTTGATTAGGGCTGAGTTACAAGGGTGTTATCTCATAATGTGGTTCAAGCTTCGGCAGGAACCTAAATATCCGTTTTTTACCCTTCGGGGGAAAAACGGTTCTATTATTATGGCGTTTAAACTATAAATAGTTTAAAAAAAAAAGTGGAGGTGTTTCAAGAGCATGATAGCGGGTGGGCATTTTTACATAATTCTCATTTAGAAATTAATATAGGTAAATAAATTTCAACCATTGCGCGGTTCAAGCTTTATTGAAATACCAAAATTTATTCGAAAAAAAAAGCATGTATAAATATTCAGAACAAAGATCAATGTTGTTTTGCTTGGTGTGTAACTGCTGCTTTATTTCCTGCTAAAAATCATCCGGAACGAGTATCATCTTATCCTCATTTTAACAACGTATTAAATACTCAAGGTCTATCTTTTCCGATAACATTATCAGATATTAAAATATTTGAAAAATACAATCCATCCCTTGCATTTATTGTTTTCGGATTAAAAGGAAAAACAATAGTCGCTCCTCTTTATAAATCAGAAAATCATAACCATACTAGAAAGAAAACTATACACCTTCTGTTATTAGAAAACGGAATCAGTTCGCATTTTTGTTTGATCAAGGATTTAAGTCGTCTTGTAAGAAGTCAAATAACTGCTCACCATGGAAAAATATACTTTTGTGAAACGTGTTTAGTATTTTTCTCTAAAGAAGTAGGGCTACCACCAGTTTTGACATTGACATAACGCTCACGTCTACGTAATTTACTTTCTGTACATCTCCCTTGCACTAATATGCCAGTACGAGCGAGATGCAAGAAAGTAAGTTACGTAAACGTGAGCGTTATGTCAATGTCAAAACTGGTGGTAGCCGTACTGATCAACTAGCTAATCATTTGTGTAGAGGTATAGTCACTGAGCTTCCAGAAAAGGGAGCAGTAATTAAATTTAAAAACTATGAGCGCAAGCAAAATATGCCATTTGTAATTTTTGCTGATTTTGAGACAATATTACAGCGAACAAGTGAATGCCATTGCGGAACTGACTGTACTTTACATAGCAGCGATAATACAGAGACTTTGCAACATCATATGCCTGCCGCGTCTTGCGTATTATGTGGTGTGGTTCGATTTCGTTGACCATAAAATACTATTTAGGTGTCCATGCCTTCGCTTGAACCACATTATGAGATAACACCCTTGTAACTCAGCCCTAATCAAGCGAATTCATCAACTAGTAGCGCCATCTATCGCGCTACCCAAGTACTAATGTCGCCCGGTTGCCAGCGCTCGGCTGCTTTCTCTTCAGTACGCTTTTGTAACTCAGCCGAGCAACACGTTTACAAAGCAAGTTTAAAAAGATCAAGAAATTTAAATCGTAAAAATATTTTGAAAACCTCCAACTTCGTGACATTCCGCTCGGTGCCCATGGCCCAGCGACGAGACGCAGTGACCTTCCTACAGGCACCGTCATAAAAAGTACACGGGTACTTACGCCTCATGGCCTCGTCCTGTGGGACAACAAGCGTCGTCCCGTGAGACGACATGGCGTCGTCCCATGAGACGACAAGCGTCGTCCCGTGAGACGACAAGGCGTCGTCCCGTGAGACGACAAAGCGTCGTCCCGTGAGACGACATGGCGTCAACCCGTGAGACGACAAGGCGTCGTCCCGTGAGACGACAAGGCGTCGTCCCGTGAGACGACAAGGCGTCGTCCCGTGAGACGACAAGGCGTCGTCCCGTGAGACGACAAGGCGTCGTCCCGTGAGACGACAAGGCGTCGTACCGTGAGACGACAAGACGTCGTCCTGTGAGACGACAAGACGTCGTCCTGTGAGACGACAAGGCGTCGTCCCGTGGTATCGTCCTGACACACGACATGGTATTGTCCTGACAGACGACATGGCAGCGTCTTGTAAGACGACGAGCATCGTCTCGTTAAAAGACCTTGTGACATTCCGCTCAGTGCCCGTGGCCCAGCGATGAGACTAAGTGAGCTCTTATAGCCATCATCATAAAAAGAATACCTACGGGTATAAATAGCACACAGCGTCGTCCCGTTGGACGACAAGCATCGTTGCGCGTCTCACTCAGTCCCGTGAGATGACATGACATCGTCCTGTGGGACATCAAGCGTCGTCCTGTAAAACAATAAGGCGTCATCCTGTGATACGACAGGCATCGCGATGAGTTACGTCATCATGTGAGAAGACATTGCGCCATCCTGTGGTATCGTCCCGTGAGAGGATATTGCGTCCCATAGGACTACATTGCATTGTTCCATAAGACTACATTTTGGCGTATCGTGAGACATTAATACGTCGTCCTATGAGATGATATCGCATCGTCCTCTGAAATGACATTGAAATGATGTTGTCTTGTTAAACAAAAACCGTTGTCTCATGGTCTACCATTAATACGGTAGCGGACGTCTTATTGGTCGCTTTATCGTTCGATGTCTGCACAGTCGGCCTCGCATTTAAAATCTGCATGGTCATGAACCAATGCACGACTTAGTGGGCGTTATCATCATTGTAGCCGACCAAATGGTGTGTCACCTTATTTTAGAACGACGAGCAGCAGAATTGCTATTAGCGGGTTTGGCGCGATATTGATAATGAAATGCAGTTACAGTAATTGTCTCAACCTGCCAGGAAAAAGGAAGGTTTCCGTCTTGGTCGTGTACAAATGTTGGTCTAGGTCGATAACAAACAGTTGCCGTGAGATACCAAACAAACCAAAAATATACATTCTGAGGATCCTAAACTGTATGACTAACTGGCCATGAAAAATAGCAGTTAAGAAACTGTGAAAAGGGAAAAGTACAAAGTGAAAAACCTTGTGTTATACTTTGCCCAACTAGATCCTATACCATAAAGAGAGAGGGGGAGGCAAGAAAATTGACGTTAGCCTTAAAGAAGGAAAGAAAACTAAAACTCCCTCTTCTGAATAGGAATACCAATACAAGTATAATGCCAATTCATTTACGGCTCTGTCATAGGCTAACAAGAGATATCTCTTTATTGCGGCTCTAAACCTGAAAAGAATAGAGTTTATGATACTCGTATATATTAGTGAAAAATCATCGCACTAAATCCCTCTTTTGAATGATGAATGACTAGTCAGGTTGATAGTGTCTTTGGGAATACTGAAGCATCTCCTGTATACTCTCTAAATATTGACCATTAGCTAAAAAATTGCGGCCTGTTACAAAGAGAAATCTTTTACTTACTTTAAATCGTCTACTATGTAGCTGTGAAACAGAGACCACTGAACTAAGAGAAACACGTAGAAAACAGCAAGTACCTTCCATCGCATTCCGTCCAATAGACCGAACTGACAAAGGCATTTATAATGTAATTAGTGCTCCATTCACATCAGTCAGGTAGAAACTTGTGAAATTAGGTTCAAATGCTGTAAGTAACAAGCTCCACTTCGGAAGATTATCTAAGCAGCCGGTTGTGTTATCGACCTGCCGTTGGTATAACAATCATGCATCATAAAACGTTGACCATAAACGTTACATAGTTAAATTTCAAAGGAAATGAATGAACTCTTACTGGTAATATAACTATCGGAAACAGGCGGTATATGTCTAAAAGGACCAACTAGTAAAATATTAATTTAGTATGGCAATCCGCATAGTTACCCATGATTGTTCAATAGGTGAAACATCGGTTTCTTTAGTGGTAAATGTTATGCCTATGTAGAAGATGAAGCGCTCCTTCAAGTTATGTAAATAAATAAAGAATTTATGAAAAGATTTTTCGGTAGTTAGAGTGGTGTTACTGATTCTGTTTCGAAAAATCGCGAATTGAATTAGAGGTGAAGCCGACTAAGGGAACTAAGCTGTCGAACCAACAGCCACGGTCCACGGCTTTAAATCTAAACGATGATTGTATAATTTTTCCAAATAGACAAATTAAAATGAAGTCACTTCAGAAACTTTGAAACCATGTGGACTGCGGGGCAAGCCAACGTACAGAAAAACGTATAACGTACGTAAACGTACACACATGCGTAATATGTAGAAAAAATTTGCAGGCAGTCACCGATAGCAGATACCGGATTCTGAAAGAACACGGATCAGAAATATCCTTCTTTCGATTTCCAGATGAGAGGTTCCCTTTGCAGATAAGGAAGTACTCGCGTGATTTTATAGAAGAATAACAACATACGGTGGTTCAGGCAAAATGCACGATCTAAGCGAAATATGACTACAAATATGTTCGCCGGTTAAATAGACCCTGCAATTTACTCTGAAAATCAACACTAGTTCTGCAGTCATTGCCAGATCTAAGTATTATAAGCTTAGCTGAAAGGTTGTAGTCCAGGGTTTACAGCATACTGTTGTAACAGGTCTCGTAGAGCATGTAATTGGAAACGTCATCTTCAATGCAATCAATTCCAGGTGTAGTACCCTACAAAATCATCGTGTCTTGGTTATAGGGCAGATGCGCCGCTAATCGAATTACAGCATTAGTTGTGAAGACAACTACAATTCATATATTTATATATTCATGATAATATGCTTATATCATTAAATACAGTATATATGAGATGTCAGTAGACATATATCAACGTTACGTCAGGCGTAGCTCACTCCGCGATTTCGTCGCGTCGCTAATTTTGGTGTCTAGCACTAGTAGTTGCCGCGCACCGCTATAGAATGGACGCCTGCTCGCGCTTGCACCACCTTGTGGTCAAAATCTGTCGTAATAGTACATACTATTATTTATACTATGATTACGTCAAGGTAGTGACATAAATATAATATGTCGCAGAAAGGCCTAGATCATCAAATAATTGTTTATTTGTGGGCATCATGATGCCTAATTAACCCTAGGGTTCCCTCAAGATAATCAAATGATACACAACTTAATTGCACGAAAGCCAATAAACAACATACAACGTCCTTGTATTGCTAAATTTCTAATCAAAAGTACCTACAAATTAATAATAATAATAATTCAGCCTATATACGTCCCACTACTGGGCACAGGCCTCTTTTCACTCGCGAGAGGGCTTGGGCTATAGCCCCCACGCTGGCCTAATGCGGATTGGGGCTTCAAAGTACAAATTAAGTAATCAAATTAATATTTGGTAATGAACGCGTCTACACGTGTTAAGGTTTGACAGGAATTGTGCCACAGCATCGCCCGCGCGCGCCGGTGCTGGCAGCACTTGAGATTAGATGACATCATGACATCATGAGACACCCGTGGTTTATGCCACTGCAATGGTATAATGCCAAGAACTTACTGGTTCGGACCATATATAAATAATAATAATGTTTTAATTTGTCTGGGTGTTAAGAAAGTTCCGCAATTGGTTTGAAAAGGTTGCACTACAATTTAAAGTGGATAAGTCCACCTCCCCTACTCTTACTCAAAGAGTCTTTCATCGTCAGTCAAGAGGTTTTTACACTCTTATTAGAAGATCGTATGTATACGAAAGCATTAAAAACTCACAAATCGTGCTAAGTCTAACAATAAAGCACAATCCATTACCAGCGCGCGAACCATATAATCTTCAGTTTGGGAATCAGCTTGCCACCAGAAAGAGTGAACATTAAACAACCTACAATTACAAGCCTTTATTATAATTAGCCTAAAAATTATAGGTGAAGGCATTGGAATTATTCAAAGATTAAAAAATCTTCTAAAATATCCTACCTGGTAGACGGATCTTCAGTCTACGCACAACATCATGGTGAGATGCCATCCACAACAACTAGAGTTGTCAGCATCACTTTAAATTCATAATCATCGCCTCCATACGGTTGTCACCTGCGTGTCAGTGATTCTGTTCATTCGTTTATTCGCTTGCATGACTGACAAGCACATCATTTAAAGATTGGTTGACCCGGCACCAGCCTAATTGGCAAGTTTTCAGTTATCTGTGGGGAGTAGTAAATTTAGCAGCATAAATGACACTTAAAATAAGTAGGAGCCTACCATTTCATATAAGAATTAATATCTTTTCATGGCTTACTATTAATATGGTACTTTTTAAAGCAACCCTCACCTAAAACTAATCAGTAAGGAAGAATGTATTATCGCCTCAGTTGAAACTACTGCTAGGTTGTTGAGAGTTGTTACTAGTAACGCATACATTAAATCATGAAGTGTTGTATTTTCTTCTTCACTTTCTGACGCTACTTTCAGGCAGAGGAGTACTTGATTCGAAATAAATCTCAATTACTTCCACAAATAAGAAATAAGAACATCATGTTTATAATTTCTAACACATTTACGGAATATGTTGTCCTTATGTAAGGATAGCCCATTAACAAATAAACCTGGTATACCTAGTAGTCAATAACTATGTATTAATATCTAAATAATGTTAATATCGTATTCTAGTGGGTACATATACAAACATTTGGTTATTTGTCCACATTAAAAGTCATATTACATTACATCTGGTCTATGATGCAACTTACCAATTTACATTAAATTGTTGGAAAATACAATAAATCAGAGAGGACCCAAGCTTTTCCAATTAGTTACAAAATTTTAAACAGTGGATGGGCCGGCAGTGCTATATTTGTGTTAAGCAGTAGATAAGTAGTAGTAATATCATTACATCATACAACAAAACCTTTTTATCACCTAGTGGCTATTGTAAGGAAAGCATCAGGTAGTTTGGACGGGTTAAATGTAAAACTCACTCGATGAGGTTCACGTTAATCACGTTACACGCATCAGAGCTACTACTTCAGATAGTGGTTACACTTAAATTTGTACGACCTACAAGTACCTACTTATATGTCTTTAATTATGATATTAGGGACAGTCTTTCAACTAATAGTCACACAGTTTTGTTTTATATAAAAAGTTTTATAGTCACAATGGATAACTTATGTTGCCAGTCCGTGCTAACAATTGTCTCATCTATCGGTAATTACAAATAAGGAAAATCTAGTAAGGTTTGACGTAAACAATCCTTTAGTATATCGATATGGAATAAATTTCAAGCCCATATTCTTATCATGTGATTTTTGCATAAATTTAAATATTATCAGTCACAGTACGCCCGGGCCAGCGCCGGCAGAGGTTTAAACACGTCTCATAATGTGGTTCAAGCGAAGGCATGGACACCTAAATAGAACCGTTTTTCCCCCGAAGGGTAAAAAACGGATATTTAGGTTCCTGCCGAAGCTTGAACCACACCTAAGGGCCTTGCCGGCTTATGTGGTACTGAAGAGAAAGCAGCCGAGCGCTGGCAACCGGGCGACATTAGTACTTGGGTAGCGCGCTAGATGGCGCTACTAGTTGATGAATTCGCTTGATTAGGGCTGAGTTACAAGGGTGTTATCTCATAATGTGGTTCAAGCTTCGGCAGGAACCTAAATATCCGTTTTTTACCCTTCGGGGGAAAAACGGTTCTATTGACTAAGTTATACAGATATGGAATCCGGGGAAATGTTTTTAGTTTAATTGAATCCTACCTAACTGGGAGAAAGCAATATACTCAACTGGACCATATATGCGTCAAGACCAAAAATCAAGTAACGGCTTTATCCGATCTCAGAGAAATGAAAGCAGGCGTCCCGCAAGGCAGCGTTTTAGGACCACTCTTATTTCTCATTTATATAAATGATTTCCCATTAGCTATCGAGGAACCCATGATTCTCTTTGCTGATGATAGTACCGTCATATTCACAGGAGAAGACTTACAGACTTACGAGACAGAAATAAACAATTGCTTAAAATCGCTTATTGAATGGCTCAACAGTAACAACCTTCGTATTAATTTAGACAAAACCAAAATAATGCATTTCAAACAAAGAGTAGACAGAGTGACGGATTTAAATGTATCATATAACGGACATATAATTGATGAAACTGACATAACAAAATTTTTAGGATTAAGCTTAGATAATCAATTAACATGGAAATATCAAATTGACCATATATGTAAGAAACTTAGTACATTTTCATATGCGCTACGTCATCTTAGGAAAGTAGTTAACCAATCCGCTGTCATAACTTCCTATCATGCTTACGTCACGTCAACTTTAAGATACGGAGTAATTTTCTGGGGGAACTCAACAGACAGAGATTTAGTATTTAAAAGCCAAAAAAAATGTATACGATCCGTATGTGGTTTAAACATAACTGATTCATGTAAAGCTTTATTTACTGAATTAAGAATATTAACTCTTCCATCCCTTTATATATACGAAACAGCATTGTATGTGAAAAGTAATATAGGTCAATACACAAAATTTAACAGTGCACGTAAAATTGACAACATAAAAAATAAACTATACAAAACAGCTCTTCTCTCAAAAAGTATATTCGGAATGGAACCCCGAATTTATAATAATTTACCAGAAAGCATACGAAAACTACAGGACCTACACATATTCAAAAAAGAACTTTTCAAATTTCTAGTAAATAAAGCATATTACTCCATAAAAGAATATCTAGATGACTATGACATATGACATAAACATGACTAATGATAGATTTTAATTTTATTTGAATTATATTTTATTGGATTTAAATTTAAATGTAATGTACTTAATAATAATTTCAACTGTATTAATTTATTTTATAAGTTTTGACATTTGCAATATTAATTTAGGTTTTCACTCTCTTTGACATTTGTATGCCAACCGGCAAAACATAGCGCTCAATGTACCTATATACCTAAGACCATGTATACCTATGTTTCACAAATAAAGCATTCTGATTCTGATTCTGATTCTGATTCAAAAGCTTTGTGTCCAAGATACGCACTGAGTTAAAAAAGAACCCTAAAATAAAAGGTTATAATATCATGGATCGTGCGATTGTTGGCGCTAAAAAAGTTTATGGTAACAACTCTAAGATACGGTTACCTCGTTTAATACCGATTCCAAAAACGGGAGGTCTGTTACCTTTGATACCTATTTTTGCTGGACTTTTTGCGTTAGGATCATTAGCGGGAGGAGCTGCTGGAATCGCTAAAGCTGTAGGTGATTACAAAGCTGCAAAAAAGAACTTAACTGAATCAGAACGACATAATAAAATGATGGAATCTATTGCATTAGGACAAGGATTACATATTAAGCCATATAAAAATGGTAGAGGTTTGTGTATAAAAACTTCAAAAAACTAAGTGATAGGTTACCCAGACGTGCTCTTTCAAATATTGACATCTTAAAACACTCAACAGAGATTCCACATTTTCGTGGAGTTTATATGAGAGACAGTTTACCAAAGCGTCCTAAAAGAATGTGGAATTGTTAACTTGGACAGTAGGGTGGAGCGTCGTTGTATGGGAAAAAATATAAATTTGATTATCAATGTGGAACCGGTACAAAAAGTTGCAGTTTTTCATGTAGATTATAGTGATGATATCAAGTTTCAAAATAAACACTACTTTTAGCACTCTACCCAGCCGCTAAAGAAATTAATAAAGGTAAATTTTCATCAATTATTTAAATATACTATTTCACTAATATGTGTACATTTTATTGAAATTATATAATACTTAATAAGCGTATAATAAGTTATTACCAAATTTTTTGTGCCTTTTTCAATATTTATGAAATAATAAAATTTCAAACTTTCATATTAAACAGCAATTCCATGCAAAACAAGGAAAATGCTACAGTGTAAAAAAAATATATGAGTTATTTTTTTTAGACGTTCTTGTGCCAAAGTAACGATATAACACTTTAAACCAAAGTAACGATGTTATTGATTACGAAAAGTATCATTTTACTGTAAAAAATGGGTTACTTATATGTTTAAATAAGCGTCAAATTTTGCCCTTCGGCGTCGCTTACGCCCTTTTTGGGTCATGTTCACACGTATGTTAGGCATATATTTACTTTTACTAGTAGTATTTTTAATATCTTATCACGTTCAAAATAGTTTTCACGGTTCTGTAATAAGTTGTAAACTCCAATTTGTGCACAATATCCGGATTAAAGGGCCTTTTCCATAAAATCCCTATTTACGTGGTTTTACCGTGTCATAAAAATATACGTTATAAACAAAAATAAGTATAGGAATCGAGTATATCTGTAACAAAAAGATGTTATTTAATTTAATGAATAAAACTTGTTATAAAAAAATAAGCATAAATTAAATTTATTAAAAATATACATATATTGCTATATATAATCGAATAGTAGAGGGCTAAAAGTATATACCAATATTTTTTTTATTATTTTTCCTTAAATTATAAAAAAATAGACATCCTTTTAGAGGGGTTGCATTGCTATATTCAAGAATTTTGGATTTCGCTCCACCCTATTGGACAGTTCTAAAAACAATGGAACTCACTGGGTAGCCTATGTCAAAGACAACAGTTATTGTGAATATTTTAATAGCTATGGTGACTTTCCACCTCCGTTAGAGCTAAAGAAGTATTTAAATAACTACGATATTTACTATAATTATAACACATACCAAATGTTTAACACAGTAAATTGTGGGCATTTATGTCTTAAATACTTAAAACAATATTGGTATAAGCGTTTAAATACCTACGATGAATAAACAAATTATCATTCTCACGATGTCGTTCACTTTGTCTATAACTGGATCATCTTCCACTCTGATAACATACCATTCGCCAGCTCTTCAACTGGAAGGAGAATATGAGTGTGGTCTGTTGTATATATCAACATTTAATTCAATACCTAATATAGACTACAGAAACAATAAATTCTATTACGGGAAAAAACAAAGCAATTGAAATTCCTGAAGGATCATATGAGCTTCAAGATATTGGTGACCTTAAGGAACACCTTCAAGGATGCTCGTTTTCACTAACATGTAATAATAA
Organism: Cydia splendana; assembly: GCF_910591565.1. Taxonomy (NCBI): domain Eukaryota; kingdom Metazoa; phylum Arthropoda; class Insecta; order Lepidoptera; family Tortricidae; genus Cydia; species Cydia splendana. The sequence goes on along the minus strand of NW_026946888.1, from coordinate 1,609,969 downwards.
TTTCTTAAAAACATCTATTTTATGTTCGCAAAATATTTATTTCGATAAAGAGAGGTCTATTGGTAGCTTACTCGGTTTTGGATCAGAAGTTATTCAAGCTAATATATTAACAGAATCTCCATATCCTGTTTCCATTCTGTCTACAACCATAGTCCGCATTGAATGTGACATAGTGAGCGGTTCATTTGTTAATGGAAAACCTAGTCATATAATTCACGAGTTTGTGCCTAATGTACCGCCAGGTTATCGACTTATAGAAACACCGAAAAACGTAAATTATTTTCCTGTTACTCAAAACAGTTCAAGTTCAATTACAGTAAGAATATTAGACGTTAACAATAATTTCGTTAATTTACGCGGTGAAGCGATTCAGATAGATTAGATTTATTTATTTCACAACATATGATTACAGTACAAATTACATTAATGTCAATTTATAAGAATCTATATTGTGATCGTCAGAAATAAATTTAAATAATAGCAAGATAATCCAAATAAATTAATTTCATTAATAATACATAATATGAAAAATTTCACCTGAGAAGGATCGTCAAATAATAACAATAATAAACAAAGACAATGTCAAGAATAGGTATGCGAATATAAATTATACAGTTATGTCAAAAAATTCACTTATTGAATATAATGGGTTGTCCAGTAAAAAGTTTCTCAATCGACGCTTGAATGTTGTATCGGATGTTTCCGTCCTTATTTCTGCAGGTAATCGCTCATAATAAGTCGGACCGATAACACGCGGGTTTTTTGCTGCAAGCGCCATGCGACGTGGAACTGTTCGTAATCGACCTGTAGTTCTAATGTTTATACCAGATACCTCAACGCGTTTAAACAAAGATAAGTTATTTCTCACGTACATAATGATTTCGAATAAATATAATGAGTAGTGCGTCATTATTTTATGCGTTACAAAAAGGTCTCTGCATGAATGTCTACGCTTCACACCCGCTAGCGTTCGTATTGCCTGTTTTTGCATAATAAACACTCGATTGGCATCCGTAGAGTTCCCCCAAATGAGTACACCATATGTCATAAGTGAGTGGAAGTGAGCATAGTAGACCGATTTTAATGAAACGTACGAAATAAGGGGTTTCAACTTCCGTAACGCAAAGACCGCACTACTCAATCTATTGCATAGCTGGTCAACATGGCACTTCCAGTTAAGATTCGAATCCAACATAAAGCCAAGGAACTTCGTTTCATAGCACATTGGCATAGGGCAGTCTACTACACATGGGGTCGTGTTAGTCATCCGTCCTGAGAATAACATTACGTTAGACTTGCTGACGTTAAGAAGTAACCCATTTGCAGCAAACCACCGCTCCAACTGTCTACATGCCTCGTTGATGTTCTCACCAAGTTGCTCGTACGTTTGCGCGCTGATTATAACCGTAGTGTCATCTGCAAATAGTACTGACAGCCCGGTGGTGATGGCAGATGGGAGATCATTGACGTAGGGTAGAAACAGGGTGTTTCCAAGGGCTGATCCCTGGGGAATGCCTAGTTTGATAAGGCCAATGTCAGACTGGAATCGCTTGTCATTTGAGGACAGTTTAACCTGTTGTCTTCGGTCCGACAAAAAATGAAGCGATTAAGCGATGCGCCTCACCCGTCACGCCATAACACTTCAGCTTATCCAGGAGCATTGTGTGACTTATTACTAGGGCTTGCAAATATTCGAAACTTTCAGGTATTCGAATATTCGACTTTTTCTGACGACATATTCGAATATTCGAATAATTATTCGAATATTATAAAAAATAAGAAAAAGAACGAGAAATCGGTTTATTATCGTTTTATTCAAAAGCTTATTTCACATATTGCTAAAACTAATGATATTTTGCAGAAATCCACTTAATTGACTAGATTTTATCATCCTACTATGAGATGTCCACATTTATAAAAACAAGTAAAACGCCAAAATAAGACGTATTCAATATTTCTAGATAAAACTTTTATTATAAATGCGCCGTTGAGTGAAATAATATAACTTTAATCATCTAAACCAAACCTAGGTATGTAAGATATTTTTTTTAGTAGGTAATTATTTTCTGATTTAAATTAACTTTGTAGTCACTCAGAGGCCTTAATTAATGGTCGGCTTAATTATATAATATTGGAATATTTAAGGGAAAAAGTTAGTTGACTACTGGATTATTCGTCAGCTAAAGGTGCATAGTTAGATTACCTAATAGTTGGGCAGGTTTGGTATGATCAAATTTGAGAATTGCGATAAGTGCGGGCAAGGTTTAGTCTTAATAAACAGAATGACCCTTTAACTTAAAACTTCGTAAAAGTCTATCGAGAGGAATACAGTAAAAATATTATTTCCTTCGTATTTGGGTACCTACCATTACTCATTCACTGTAAATACCCGGAAAACACACAGAAACTGTAACTGCAGCGGATTAAATATATTTTTATAGTAATTAAAAATATTCGAATATTCGAAACCTGAGCGGCCGAATATTCGAATATCAAAACAGGCCGAATATTCGACAAATTCGAATATTCGAATATTCGAATTGCAAGCCCTACTTATTACGTCAAATGCTTTAGACAAGTCACACATAATACCGGCCATTTTGTGTCGTTTGTCTAAACCTGTTATAATTGTATCGACAATTTTGTGAGCTGCAGCAGTAGTTGACATGTTTCGTCTGTAAGCGTATTGGTTTGGAGTAAGCAGATCGTTACATTCCAGGTATGTCATCAGTGCTGATGACAAAATGGACTCCACAATTTTCGAAATGGTCGGTACTATGGTGATCGGCCTGTAGTTATTAACGTCTGTTTTTTCTCCCTTCCCTTTGTATACTGGGCATACCCTTGTACTCTTTAACACGTCAGGGTAGACGCCAGTTTGAAACATCGTGTTGATCAACACAACCAAGATGTCAGAAACGACCGGCCAGATACATATGATTATATTTAATGATATATCATATGTATCTACGGTGTCGCGTGTCTTTAACATTGATTGTATTGTCTTGTGTAAGAGTTCGGGTGTGACAATAGGGAGACGAAATGAGGGTATGTCTGTGCCACTAAGGTGTTGGTGTAGGTACTGTGCAGATAAGGACTCATCACTTTGAAACACAGACTTGGACGCTATTTGTAAAAAATGTGAATTAAAGGTATTGGGAACCTCACTGTCCGAGATTTTTTCGTTTGAAATTGGGTCATTTAAGGTAAACACTTGAGTTTTATTAGTTTTAGTACCTATTTCATCATTGATGACTTTCCAAATTTCTTTAGAAGGGTTTTTGCATTCTTTTAGCCTATTTTCGATGTGAGATTGTCGAGCACGAAGTGTAGCAGACTTAATGAGCTGCGCATAATGTGTAATACATTCTGAGATTAATGCATTATCCGGGTATTGTCGGCGTATTTCCAGGAAGTCGTTGTATTTACAAATGTATTCGGACAGCTCGTCATTCATCCAAGGAACCTTACGCCCATTAATATTTGTTTTTAAATTCTTAAATGGAAACCGCAAATTAATATAATATGTAAGTATATTGAAAAGTTTATTGAATTTGTAATTAATGTCAAAATAATCAGAATTTATAAAACTAAAATCATAATTTGAAATGTCATAATAAAATAATCGAAATGATTCTTGGTCAAACAACCGTCGCTCAACCGTACGGTGTTTTTCATTTTTATTGTCACGGCGCATCTGTTCTATAGCGAGTTCATACCTTTGAGCGTTGTGATCGCTGATAAACGTGTCCACTGGTGACACACTTAGACAGTCTCGGACGCGGTTCGCTATGCCACAGTCAATGGAGGTCACAGTGTCTGTAGTGACGCGAGTTGGAAAAGTTACTGTGTTTATGCAATCATAAGTGCCAAGCAAGTCATTTACTCGCTGTTGCATAGTATTTTCGGTATGATAATTTACATTGTGGTCGCCAATTATAAGAAACTTTTTACTTTCGTCAGTTAACTTATCTAATAATAAATCCAATTTTTCCAAATAAATGTCAAACTCTCCATTCCCTGTCCTATACAGTGCAACAATAACTAGATTAGTACATAATATTTCTATTGCCGTTATTTCAATGTGATAAGGTACGCATAGGCCATGCAGGTCGTTGCGCTGTTTGTAAGGCACACTTTCGCGTAAAAATATTGCTACCCCACCATGAGAATTAGCTCGCGCACGGCAGTATGCGTTCGCGAGGGCATACCCACATAACCTAATACGTTCCAAGTCACTTTTTAGGCACCAAATTTCGCTTAAACATAGTACATCAGGGTTTTCCGTGTTACATAGTAATTCTAAAAGTGATGTTTTATTGCAAATTGCTCGAACATTTTGGTGTATAATAACAAAGTTCGTAATTATTTTGTTAGTGTCGGGCCGCGTTGTACTGTGTAGTTTTTTTGCTGCTGCTTCTGTACAATATTAAACAAACGCACTGATACGCCATCAGGCCAGTTTTCACTATTACGAGCAGCTCGCTGTTTATCAGCTGGAACTTCGAGACGAAATGAGGAGTACTTGCCTCTGGTCACCAGCAGTTTCTCGCACACTGGGGCCGGGATGCCTAGCTGCGTTTTCGCATGGTTGACCACATCCTCCACGGTCGTGTCTTCGCTGAGATTGAATACGTGTAGACTCACGACTCGCGGTGCCGCTGCACGTAGCCCAGGGGTACTTTGCTTCTGTTGCACGGAGTCGGTGGATTTGAGTGCTGGTGCTGATGCAGAAGTCAGTGGTAAAGGGATTAGAGCAGTGCCGTTTGTAGCAGGAACCTTGTCTTCAGTTGCTCGTGGGTGCTGCTTGCCCTGGCCTGAGTTTGCTCGACGGCGTGAGCGGGCGCTGCGCCTCTCAAGGACAGGGGCAGTTTCCACTGACTCAGGATTGCCAACAGAGTGCGATGGCTCAGGAGTGGCACCTGCCGGTTCTGTGGTTTCTAACACAGGGCTCTTAGGCTCAGCTGTGTGTGCTACTTTACCATCAGATGACGGGTCCGTTAGAGGATCAGCAACTGGCGTTGATGTTGATGGCTCGGAGTTGGTGACATCTAACAGGGGCTCGTTATCAATAAAAATGAAGCCTTGAGGACCTGACTCGTTTAGTACCTCACTTGTGCAGTTCTGTGAATTGTGCTCATTATAAGGAGTGGAGAAATTTATTTTCCTGAGAATCACCTGGAGACATGAGTTCTGGTAAGCTATTTGTTTTTCTTGATTCTTTATAATGTCATAGCAGGAATCAATTTTTCCTTTCATGTCTGTGAAATCATTTTTTAAATTTGAAACAAGATCCACTAACCTTGTAACAGCCGCTGCAGTTGTCACTGTTTTTCTCAACGATGGTGCCATTCTATCTCAAGTTTTAATATTAACCACTAAATAATTTGTAATATTTATTATTCCATTTAATATAATTGCAGAAAGTAGTATAAATTCAATTTAAAAATAATTAAATACGGAAGAGCTTTTGAAATCACTGTCAACCGCATGACAGCGCCCTCTGTAATATATTTACACCTTAGAAAAAAATTATAGACTTTCACCTTAGAAACGAAATTCAGTGCTAGTACTCACCAAGCAATCAAGAAAAGAAGACCTAAAATGCAACTCACAAAACAAAACAAACAATTCCTCCAAAGCATAGGTCTAATAAAATGAGTATATTAAATTTAACAGAATCTTTCACCTTAGATAACTCAATAGAGAGCTTTGAATATCATTCGTATGAGCCCTACGTATCAAGTTTGAACTTCAATGATGAAATACGCATACCTATTAATCAGCAAGATCTTTACGTACTACCATCGGCAAGTACTTTATACATAGAAGGTACTACTATAACTGTATTCAATAGAGAAACGAAACAAGAGGTGAAGTCTGTTCTTTTTACGAATAATCCAATACTCCATCTATTTCAAGACATTCGATACGAACTCAATGGAATCGAAATCGATAAAATTAAAAATGTAGGGGTTACAACTACTATGAAATCTTTTGTATCTATGAATGAACTTGAAGCATCGATGAGCAAGTTATGGGGATGGGATATCAACGTTACAAAAATTTCACATGGATCATTTTCTGTATCAAAATTCTTGGGTTTGCTGAGGACTACAACAAAATAGTTATTAATTGTAAGCATGAACTTATTCTTTTGAGATCTAATACTAACTTAAATAGCGTTAAATTAAATGCGAATGAATATATAGACAATATAACTATCTCGAAAATAGTATGGCGCATGCCACATATTAAGGTGTCTGACCGAGAAAGATTGACCTTACTCAAATGTTTGGAAAGAGATCGTGCAATTCAAATAGCATTTAGGAACTGGGATTTGTATGAATATCCTCTCTTGCCTGAAATGACCAAACCATTCTTGGGCTATCAAAACTTCATCTCAAATTGAGAAACCGCGTTACATTATAATCGGATTGAAAACAGCACGAAAAAATGTTGCTGATAAAGATGTAACACACTTTGATCATTGTAACTTGAGAGATGTTAAGGTTTTTTTAAACTCAAGCTACTTTCCTTATGAAAGTTTTGACGTCAGTTTTTCTAGTGAAAAGTTTCCTATATTATACGAGCAGTATGCAAAATTTCAACAGTCTTATTATAACCGTGCTCAAGCACCTTTGCTACAACCCCCGGAGATTTTAAAAAGATTGCTCCTTTATTTGTTATTGACTGTTCTCGTCAAAACGAAACCTTAAAAACCGGTTCGGTTGATGTGCGAGTTGAATTCGAGTGTGAATCAACTATACCCTCGCAGACGTCAGCTTATTGCCTGATTTTGAATGATAGTATTGTAGAATACAAACCTTTAAGTAGTATTACGAAAAGGATATCATAAATAATCATAATGCAGGACTACATATTCGTTGCTCTTCAGGGTTTTAAATGGAGTAATAATGAATTCATAATAAAGGAATTTGCGCTCGCCACAAATGAATATACACAAGTTTTTTTGGTAAAGCCACCATACCCGTTTTCCAGTCTATCTCCAAACGAAAAAAGGCAAGTTACATGGTTAGAAAAGAATTGTGGCATTTTGTGGCGTGAGGGTTATATTGACCACCGTGAATTTGAAAGAATCATTGTAAACTACTTAAAAGACAAAAAGATATTCGTAAAGGGAGCAGAAAAAGTTCAATGGGTTAAGCATTTGTCTCCTGGTTGTACTGTTTTAGATTTAGATGAAAAACAAGAATATAGTTTTAGACATTTGTATGAAAAATATTGTATTAAAAGTGTAGTCTATAATTGTGTACACCATAAAAAAACTTGTGCTTTAAAAAATGTGATATGTATTAAGAAATGGTATTTAGATTATAATTTATGTTTTTTTTGTAAGTAAATGAATAAAATGTGTACTAATCAATCTGTTGTTTTATTTTATATCCCTCATATGTTTCAGTACCATCCACGAAGGCACACACACCCCTCCATACAACTATTAGTAATATTAATCATTTGCTAGTATGAAATGGACTTTGGTGTGGAGGGTGCGTTGTCGTGCATGACACTGTCTGTAAACTAAGGAGTGAAACAACAAAATATTCAAACAAATTTATTAAATGTCCAAATTTAAAATAATAGAAAAAAAATTAATAACTAAGACTATATCCACACAGTTTTTTCGAAATTTTATTTATTACACTCTCTGCACTGTCGATAATTTCATCGAATCCATCATCTGCTATGTATTGTGCGCTTAAAATCACGTCTTCGCTTTCTGGCACTTCTTTGTACTCATTGTCAACCAAGTTAATTATTTGGATTTTAATTAACCTGCTGCCCTTTCCTGGCTTTTTATTAACCACAAATGATGGAAGCTGACCTGGAACACTTCGTTTTTGCACTTTATTTTGCATTTCGGTTTGCCTTTTTTTAGTTTTCGGTGTCATTATCTTCTTTACTAGATCGTTGTTGACGTCATCATCCTCATCATCAGGAAATGGGTTCTGAGCAAACACCTGGGACAAAAATAGAGGAGTGTCTTCTACGTGATCCATTTTACTGTAACAAAATTAAAGAAAACATTTTTTAATCTGCTCTTTGTATACTAAAATATCTCACAAAAATATATTCCATATACTTAACGTTTAAATAACTAAAACTTACCAGCACAGCAGATATCAGATGAAAAGCTGTGAATTGTTGGGGTTATTCACTGTAGGGTAATACTCTTATCGTGTACGAATACGTACTTAAAATGAATTACCTAATTAATGAAAAGGTTGTTTTTATACTCAAATAAACCTCGATATCGTCAACTATAAAACAATGTATTTGGTCGATTTATTATAAATGAAACTATACCCTAACAGAAGTGTACAGGTATTGTTTTATTATATCTGCTTTGCGTCAATTTCATTTTTTGCAAGCACATCAAACTACAATGCAATGCTGAGCAATGAACTGCGGCACTAGGTAAATAAGGCTCTTGGGATCATGTTACTACTAGATCCGCTAATTTGTTATTGTCATATATATGTAAATATGTGGGTAGACTCTTTTACTTTCTATGATAAAAAGTAACTGAAGGTACTTCACTTATATTCCTATGTAAGTCGTGTCAATATGTGCTCCCCAGCATATTAAAAGTTATTTCCATTTAAACAGTGTTTTATTGGACATAATAGTGGCGACGTACGTAAAGTGGATATATTGTTATCAAGATGTCAAAACAAGCAGTGAAATTTCATGAGTTTAACCCTAAAACAGACTGTTGGAAAAATTACCTGGATAGGTTAAACTATTGTTTTGAGGCCAATGGTGTTAGTACGGACGATGCAAAAAAGGCCAATTTCTTTAGTGTGTGGCTCACAAGTTGTTAGGGTTGATAGGGCAGACGACACTTCATGTGCAGTATAAGGACATTACTTGTGATTAGAGATGGGTAGGGGTGAGTAAATACTGAGTATTTACTCGGTATTTACTCAAAGCACCCAGTAAATACTCGTATTTACTCATTTCGGTGATTAAAAACGATTACTAATAAAATATTTAAAAAAACGTGAGATTTAAGAACTTGTAACTTTTTACTTTGAAAATATGGAACTTAAGTCGTATCTATGTTCTAGATAAATTCATGTCTCAAGCTGATTCGCATTTTATACAGTTGTTATTGTTAACAAGTCGTTTATGAAAAAAAAAATACCACGAAAATACTTTTCAATATTATAGCGCTTATCAGATAGCGTGGCGATTGTTAGCTAAATAGTACTAGTGAATAAAGAATATGGAAATAATGACCATGAAGGGTCAAACTGCGAACAAAAGACCACCTAGTTTGTGGCTTGGGCTTAAACTGCATTCTCTATTGTAATTGTCTAAGGTATGGCCATTTTTATCATAAATAAACATTATTTCCAAAAGGGTTATATAGTGTCACAGAGAGAACAAAAGATGCCTCGGCCAGCTGATTGTGCTTTAAATGCCTCAGTGTTAGTATACTTTTTTACTACTTCTCAATATTAGGTTCAAACCTTCCAGTGAAAGTAAATTACTAATCATTATTATTAGTTTGATTATATAAGTACCTATTCAATTAATATATTTTTATAACGCTGTCAAAGTACCTAATCTAAAAAAATATTATCACAAAACGTTAAATTATATTTTTACTTTGGTTCTAAACATATTAAATAAATAAAACCTAAATTATATTTGCAAAATGCACGTTTTAACGGTCTCCATATTTTGATTGGGTGATTACCAGACGGTGACATATGTAGTACAACTAGCATCCAATGAGAATGCAGGTAGGTGGGTGTCTCACTGTGCAAGCAACACTAGCGCGCCTGGTGATGGCGCTTTAAGCGCGGCCAGTTGCTGTTTGTCAGTCAACCTGTTCGGACGACTACTTGCTCATTTTACGTAAAGTGCCTCGTGTGATTTTTCTTCGACCCTTGCTTTGTATATGGACTTTGATGGTGTTTTATATGTAATTTAAGCTAACGTTACTGGACTTTTGATTTGTGTTAGTGAATATCTATCTTGGATCGGCGGTATAAGTAAGTATTATAATTACACGCTATTAACTTTATAAGTATTAAACAATTAAGCTATCATTCCTTTTGCGTAAGTATACATACTTTTAGTGTTTATATTTAAATGTAGTTTACAAGATGCAGCTTAAACGAGTGCTACGTGTAGTTAAGGTAGAAATATACACGATAATGATGAGCGCTTTAGAATAATGCACATCAACAATTCCATAATTCACATAAATTAATGCTAATTTTATTTTTAGGGATTCATGCCATGGGACGACCCAAAAAGGACGCAGTTTGGAAGCATTATCGAGTGTCAGATGTATTGACATCATCATTGGTGTGTCGAGTTATTGAACTCGACCATGTGTTCTTTTTGTGACCATCTATTTAAAAAGCCGAATGTAAATAGAATGGAAAACCATTTATTAAGGTGTTCAAAGTGTCCAGCAAATGTTAAAAATGAACTGCAAATAATGCCTACAACGTCCACTGCAATCAACGCGGATAGCAATGATAATAAATTAGAAGATACTTCACGAAACAGTAGTACAAGTAGTGAAGAAAATCAGCAAGAGAGGTTCTCCGCAGAATATAAGCAAGAGCTGAATTCGGATTTAGCAAAAGCTATATATGTTACCGGTGCACCTCTTTCAATGGTTGAGCATCCGCTGTGGATTAAGTTTTTTGAAAAACTTTAACCTTTATACAAGATGCCAACAAGAAAAACACTATCAACGACGGAATTGAACAAAATGAACGCAGATATGCATAAAGCGCTGAATGATGAATTTGAAGCTCAAAACTTCCTACATCTACAATGTGATGGCTGGAGCAATATGCGCAATGCAGGAATAATAAATTTTATTATTTCAAAGCCCGAGCCAGTCTTTGTCAAAAGTTTGGATACGACTACTCATCGTCACACAGGAGAATATTTGGCTGATGAAATAATGACCATTATGACGGAATATGGGCCAAATAAGTTCGTGGTCCTCGTTGGTGTTAATGCCAAGAATATCCAAAAAGCTTTTAGAATCGTTAAAACTGTTCACCCTCATATAATAAATATAAACTGCTCTGCTCACACCCTTAATCTTTTGTGCCAAGATATTCTGGAGACAAACTTGCTGAAAGCTTTTATTCATTTGACCACGGATTGCATCAAGACTGTCAAAAGAAGTCAAACTTTATCAGCTTTGCTATCAAAAATTGTTCAAGAAAAAGGGGTCGGCGAAACTCTAAAGCTGCCGTGTAAAACACGCTGGGGAAGTCACTGCGCAAGCTTAGAAAGTTTGCAAAATACAAAAATTGCCTTGCAAACTTTTGCTGTTCACGAAGAGGCAAGTAACCTGAGTCTGGATACAAAGGCAGCATTTTTGGATGAAGATTTTTGGAAGATGACAAACCAGTGCATTGCGCTTCTAAAACCAATTACATCTGCAATTTTTAAATTTGAATCGGACAAACATAATATGCATACTGTGTATATTACACTTCGCGATATGAAATCGCAAATTGAATTCGCGATGCTTGACATTAATATTGTCGAGCAAGTTGATAAGGATGTAATCCTAGCAGCTGTTGCAAGAAGAATAGCTATGTGCATAAAGCCGATTCATTTAGCGGCATATTTACTTGATCCGGTGTATCAAGGTGCAGAACTAGATGAAACCCAGGAAACCGAAGCTACTGAGTTCATTTACAATATGGGCACAAATCTCAATTGTGACATAATGTCGAATCTAGCTGAATACAGAGCCAAAGAAGGCTTGTGGAGCAAAAGCTTCGTGTGGAACCACGTGAACGGCATGAACGCTGTGACGTGGTGGAAAGGGATTTGCGGCTCCAAAAAACTGAGCAAAGTTGCCGTGAGAATTTTGACGGCACCTTGCACGTCCGCAGCAGTGGAGCGCTCATTTAGCGTGCACGCAAATATCCACACCAAAAAACGTAATAGGCTGACTTCGGAAAGGGCGAGTAAAATTGCCTTTATATCGTACAACTGGAATCTTCAGCATCGTCACTTAGAAGAGGACGACAGTGATGATGATGATGAGATTTCAAGGCGTCCTAGTACGGAAAGTCAAGAAAGTTAGTTTATAGACGTGAATAATTTGGGCGAATATGATTTTTAAAGCGTTTCTTAATGATTATTTACTTATGTTGATTGTTAAATATAATTTTATTAGATATTAAGTTAATTGTTGATTATAGTTAATATAAATAAATGTTTAGATGTATATTTAGTGTCGTTGCCTTTTGCTGTAAATTTGTTACAACTGCTAAAATAATGTATACCGTTTATAATATTAACACGACGTACTGTGATTGAATTGTTGATTATTACTTCTATATTACTACTATTTACATATTGCTACTTATAGCAAAATTGATAATCAATTGCTCTTAAAAAATGTGATTATGGGTTTTGAATAATAACAGTAAGCTAATTACCACCCATGATTTTTATTTTACTATCCAATTTTGTCCTATTTATTAAAGCTAAAAATAAGTACTGGTATCTGCTATTAATACATCCCTGAGAGCGTCATCTAATCAGCCTAAATTCCATTTGGTAGCGTTTGTTATGTCGGCCACATTCTAAAGTGCGTGTTTACGCGGCACTTACGTCCTTTTATGAAAAGTTTTTAAAGGAAACTCAACAATGGCCCAACCGATCATGTGCAAAGTATTTTCTAGGCTCTATTCTCTTGATATTTATTCATATTTTTTGAACTTTCTTCCGAAAGTTATAGACTAGAGGGATAAACATTACTTTGGCCCTAGGGAACGGTTTTTTCCCAAAGTATAGAATTTATCCAAAAATGTCCTTAAAAACATTGAAGCTATTTTTAAAGACTACCTAATTTGATGATTAATGATGTACCACTCGTTGGTGGTTTTTGATTTTTTGATTGACAATTAGTTACATGTATGGAACGCCCCTCTTTAAAATGTATTAAATCCAGTACAAAATACACCTTTTTTTCAAATTTCTATACCCTATGAGCAGTGTCAGCCCTCTAAATAGTTTATACCCACCAATTTGGGTATAAACGAGTAAATACGGGTATATTGAGTAAATACTGAGTATTTACTCGGTATTTACCCGTGAGTATTTACTCACTACCCATCTCTACTTGTGATTTAAGTATTTATGTCGCTAAGGGTAAAGGTCCTAACCTTATAGGCCGCGATTGGTTTGCGCCGCTTAAATTCTCACTGAACGTTGACAGTAATGACAGTGTATTGAACTTAGACATCAATCATAATACGGATACGATTATGGCAAGACATAGTGAGGTATTTAAAGACGGATTAGGTACATACCGAGGGCAACCAGTGACCATTCATGTGAAACCGGGCGCTGCGCCTAAATATATTAAAGCGCGACCAGTACCATATGCTATTAAAGATCGTGTTGAAAAAGAAATTGACAGATTGGTCCACGAAGAGGTACTTCGCCCGGTGTCTTTTTCTGAATGGGCGACTCCAGTCGTACCAATTATAAAAAAGTCAGGTGACATTCGATTGTGCGGGGATTACCGCAGCACAGTAAATCAAGCTACAGAATCGGATACCTATCCGATACCGACCGCTAATGAAGTTTTCGCTACCATTGCAGGGGGCAAGTATTTCTCAACACTAGACTTAATCCGGGCATATACACAGGTGACCGTCAACGACGCGACGGCTAAACTACTTACTTTGAATACTTGCAAAGGTTTGTACTCGGTTCATCGCCTAGCATTTGGAGTCAAGGCGAGTCCGGGTATCTTTCAGCGATTCATGACAGCATTGTTAGCCGGAATACAGGGGGTGGCGGTCCTAATCGACGACATCATCATATCAGGTCGCACCCTCTCCGAAATGTGGCAGCGCCTGCACGAGGTACTCACTCGTATTGGTAAAGCTGGTCTTCGGCTCAACAGCAACAAGTGTAAGTTAGCCAGACAAAAGGTTGAATTCCTCGGGTACGTTATTGATGCCGTAGGTATACACCCGGCGCCAAGTAAAGTGGAAGCTATTATAAACACTCCGGAACCGCAAAATGTACACGAACTACAGGCTTTTCTCGGTCTTTACAACTTTTATGAGAGGTTCATACCACATAAAGCTACGATGCTTGAACCTCTTCATCGGCTGCTCGACAAAACTCAAGCGTGGAAATGGACAGAGATCGAACAGACGGCATTCGAAAAGGCCAAACACTTACTGTCATTTGATATGACTTTAGTTCATTATGATTTGAATAGGCGTTTATTACTGACATGTGACAGCTCGGAATATGGCGTGGGCGCGGTACTCGCGCACGTGATGGACGACGGTCAGGAGCGCCCTATAGCCATGAGCTCGCGGACGCTACATATTCATGAACGGCGTTATTCTCAACTCGACAAAGAAGCGGCATCGATCATGTTTGGTATTCAAAAATTCCACAATTATTTAATTGGACGTTCCTTTACAATTGTGACAGATCATAAGCCGTTGCTTGGCATTTTTGATCCGAAGAAACCAATGCCTGGCATGATATCACCTCGACTAACGAGAATAGCTCTTGCTTTGACCGCGCACAGCTACGAAATAATCTAAAAGCCAGGACCCCAGATCGGACACGCCGATGGTTTAAGTAGATGGCCACAGCCAGTGCCTGATCAACCGGAACAAGATTTCAGCGAGATTTTACTCATAGCGGAAACACCACAAGATTTCCCTTACGATGCTGAGCAGATAGCAAAAGAAACAAAAAAAGATGTTACGTTGGCGGCAGTCATGAATCACATATACCGTGGCTGGCCTGCTAAAATAACTGATAATGAGTTACGGCCGTATTGGCTTCATCGTACGGAATTATCTCTACAGGAGGACTGTATACTATTAGGCTGTCGAGTGGTGATTCCTCCGGTGTTGCGTAAAGCAACTCTACATGTACTTCATAGTACTCACAATGGCATTGCACAAACAAAAGCTCTGGCAAGGAGTTATATTTGGTGGCCACAGCTCAATGAAGAAATTGAAAAGCTTATTGGGAACTGTTCCATATGCCTGGAACATCGGCACATACCACCTAAGACCAGTCACGAATGGATTACGCCTACAAGGCCGTGGTCTAGAATACACGTGGATTTTGCAGGCCCTTTTCAAGGAAAGATTTTTCTGATAGTGGTGGACTCTTATTCTAGATGGCCTGAAGTGTTCATGGTCCCTAACACAAGCTCGGCTACAGTCATTAAACACTTGCGTGGGTTGTTTGCCACCCATGGTTTATGTGAAACTATTGTGTCTGACAACGGCACAGCATTTACATCGACAGAAATGGAGCAATTTCTTCAGGCTAATAAAATAAAACATGCTAAGACTGCGCCTTATCATCCTGCCACAAACGGTTTAGCTGAAAGGATGGTTCAAACGGTAAAAAATAAGTTGCGTAAAATGAATAATTTGCCATGGGATGTTTTGATTACTAACATGCTCTTAGGTTTGAGGTCGACCCCTTGCTCGGCAACAAACAAAAGCCCTGCTGAACTACTGATGAACAGAAAGCTACGCACTTTGCTGGACGTGATTCACCCCGATAATATAGCTCATAAAAAAGTAGAACAGCAAATCGATCGAAATGCACAAGTGAAACGAAGAGAAAGTAACATCGGCCAAAAAGTTATGTACATAAATTATGGAAAAGGCGCTAAATGGTTGCCAGGAACAGTAGTTAGCAAAGGTAGTCCTTCTAGTTACCAAGTTGAAGCTACAGATGGTTCATTAGTTAACAGACACATTGATCAATTGATTAAAACTACAGCAGAGGACTCAACTGTAACCGACAGAGTGTTGCCTGAAGATGAGGTGATAAGGGGAGAAGGTACACCAGATGAAGATAATAATGATAAGTGTACAGATATGGAGAGTACCAGTGATGCTGATTATAAGGATGATACAATCATTGGAATATTACCATATTTAAGCGAAAACCTCCGCTGTCAACTAGTTGAATCACTTGTCCTATCAAAATTAAACTATGTGGATGTAGTGTTTGGGCCTAGACTTCTTGCAAAGACAAAGAGACTCATTCAACGTGTTCAAAATGCCTGTGCTCGCTTCTGTTTCAATATTCCGTTGAGAGCTCACGTGACACCATTTCTGAACAGCCATAAGATCCTCAAGATGCAACACCGTCGTAAACTTCATTTGGCTTGTCTGCTCTTTGGTGTGCTTAAATATGGTACTCCGCCTTATCTCTTCAATAAGCTTTCTTGTATTAAGCTCCGCGAACGCCGTAACTGTGGAATTCAATTGTTAATGCCACGCCATGCCACAGCAGCGTTTCGGGGAAGTTTTCGCTATGCCGCGTCGAAAGTCTGGAACAATATACCTCCGCCTTTGAGAAACCGGCAAAGTATTCATAGCTTTAAGTCAAAGATTAAACTGTATTTACTTAATCACCAACGTAGCCAAGAAGCCTACAGACTTGATACCAGCTGCCTGTAGTTTGTAATTTTACTTATGCTTACCTCAAGTGTTTTGTTCCTTTGGCCTGACAAGGGTTCATCATTCCTTTACGCCATACTTAGTAGAGTGCTGTTATGTTAGTATTTCGTACATTTTCGTAAATTCGTCATCCTACAATGCTGTTTTGCTAATAAGCTAATCTTACAAGATTTTTTAACGTAGATTTCATGAACGCTCGATATTGGTTTGGTCTGACATTGCTTTTTAGTTAGTGTAGCCACCGTTGGCGCTAGTAGTATATACAGCTGTAATACTCAGCCAAGATATGGTCGGACCGGATCGATACAGCGATTTAGAGCACGATGCTTGTTTTTGTATTAATTAATCTTAATTGTAAATAGTCGTTATGTTGTATCTTCTTGCTGTGTAACTTTTTTCTTATTTAACTAACTGTTTACTGTATGTTATTTCTGTCTTTTTTCTTCTTGTCTGTTACCTTCCGTGATTCTTCTCACTTGATGGTCTCATCGGAAGATCAGCGCTGGAAGCCACCAGCAACATGCTGAGATGGGGCCATTTCGTGGCACTTTAATCTTATTTTGTGTTTTCTTTTATACTATGTACTGTTCCGATTGTTTGTGCTTACGAATAAATCTATTCTATTCTATTCTATTCTAAATACCTAGCTCTAATCAATGGGCTGCTATGCTGGGAATACCTCCAATTGAACGAAGTCAATCTGTAGGGAAAGTCAGTAAGAAAGCAAGACAGCATTCTAAGGCTCCCTACAATAGACCAGGGAAGAGTAACAACTAATCAAGTTAAATGACTCATTTAGTTTTGCTATAGTGGAGTTTGATTGTCTGCTTTGGCCAGTTTCTATTTTTGTTTCAAATTAATACATACTTACTTAGGGGGGAGATATGTCATATATATGTAAATATGTGGGTAGACTCTTTTACTTTCTATGATAAAAAGTAACTGAAGGTACTTCACTTATATTCATATGTAAGTCGTGTCAATATGTGCTCCCCAGCATATTAAAAGTTATTTCCATTTAAACAGTGTTTTATTGGACATAATAGTTATGCAATTAAAAGTTTCAGGTTGTAACTTGTTTTCACGGAATATCGGAAGTTGAAACGTACAGTCAAGTCTAATAATATGAATATGCATCGGAACTAGTTAGAAAATAAAAATAAATGTACATAGGTACTATATTATTTAGACTTAGGGGTACTAGTCAATAGGGATCGATTATTAATTAAAAGAAAAAACGAAATTCTAAGTTCATGTTTATTCCATAAATTACATATGCTCAATTAGTGTGTATCATTTATCACTATACAAAGATAATGTTAAGTTTATTAGCAAACCAATAATATGTACAAACATTTCAAATCCGATAAGCATGAAATTATGTTGGAGCATATAGTGTTTAAATCTAATATTAGAATACAGTTAATATTAACTCTCTAAAGCATCTTAAGTTAATTATAATAATAATAATAATAACCCGCGGGGGCAGCTTGTGGCGAGCTGACGGTGAGTGGCGACACCGCGGACCCCTATTCCAGAGGGCCCTGTCATCCGGCCCTCTCCTCTGTGCTTGCCTTGATTGGCCGGCCAGAGTGGAGTCGCAAGAGCGGGACCTATGCTCCAGGTTGGAAGTGTAAAATGTCATAACGCCGGCGGCCCGCTGAACGGATTACCGGGATGTGGCTACCGCAGACTCACCTCTCGACAACCTCACAGCCACTCCAAAGTGTTGCCCTGTTGTCGCACTGTGCGTGCGGCCATTGCGGGACTCAATGAGTTGGCAAGTCACCACCTGTCTTATACAATTTTGAGACTGATTGTCACGGCAGGTGTCCGCTAGTCTCTCCCATAGCCCATTATCCAGTCCATCCAACATTCAAATCATCAGGTCATGGGCTATACATGACCTTAGTTCCCATCGCAGCACAAAAGTGCTGCACTGCAATAGTCTTTGCACCTGGCGGGGACCATCTCCGGATGTATCACATTGTGCGTTCGGGGATGGTATCCGCCAAGTGTATCCCTTGCTTTTAGATTAAAGTGTCTTAAAGGGCCTCTGCGCTGTTGGCTTCGGCCCCACGCACGCCTTTCCAATGCCCGGGACCCCATGGTCCCGAGAATTTGTAAGAGACATACAAATAATAATAATAATATGGTGTTAGAAATCGTGATAACATAGCTTTAAGATTTTTAAATATTAAGTATCGAAGTGTGCCCCCAAGCTCGGGTAGATATTTTATCATCAGAAATCATTCGTTTGTCATCATTAGCAGATAATATAATTTTATTAACACTTTGTGTAAATATTTCATGTTTTATCGATCTGAATAAAATGTTTTTCTTTTTTAATAACATCACCTCTAATCAATGATTTCTCATAATGTCTAATACCAAATTCGCGTATAACCGACTTGCTTACGCCTTTAGCTTTTTGTATAACATCTTCGATAGTTTTAACACAATAAAGCTTAGATCGAAGTCCTACAAATTCGATGGCCTACAAATTCGATAATATACTTCCCATCCATTTCGTCCTTGAACAGACCTGGAACTTTCTTGTTCTGAATCGATAAGCGATGTACATTATCGATACTATAATTACTAGTGTCAAAATAAGGTAATAGAGATGTTTTTAAGTCTTTGTAATAGTTCTTGGTCTGTATGTGGTAAATGTAACTATCTGTATCTGTATAGCACAACTGTAATCGATTTCCATACATGGGTTTGAACACTGAATAGTGAAAGTCATACATGTGGCTTTTTGATAATTCTAGAACCGTGAAAGCAATATAAATTGGTTTATCCAACATTACGTGATCACTGCTCATCTGTACCGCAACCAAATTATCACTAAAAATCGATATGCTGTGAAAATTAGGACGTGCGATTAATTCCTCAGCCGATGTTTTCTTTTTAGTTAAATTTGAAATATCATTCCACTGGTTTACTAATTGAACGTTGACTTTTTATAATTGTTTTCTAATGTTTTACCGAACAAAGAGTTAATCATAACCTTAAATAGGTCTTGTTCAAATTTCGAGCTAGCCTTTTGACGTAACTTCGTATTAAGATCGATGTACTGTTGTAAATAAGAATCTTGCAAAAATGTGATCACTCTATGTACTTTTTTTAATTTTAACCCATGTTTAAGACAGGTTTTTAAATGCACATAATGAATAACATAAAAGTATTTGTCGTACAAATTAGGTACAAGTTTGCTAGATTTTCCTCCTGGTGGTATACATTTTTCAGGACATAAAGGCAAGTCGTTGTGTTCTTTGTGCAGATCTTTTGGGTAAATCAAGTCGACTTCTAGTATAAAACCATACTAAGCTTCGTTAGGGACTTCAGTTATATCTAATGCGTCTATTTCATGCTGTTCCAAAAACCTAAAGTTTGAGAACGGTAAGTACTGGCACATGCTATACCCGTATAAATTGTTGCAGTCTATGTATATAACATACGAATCGGGTTGTGAAGGGTTGTAACCCGGTATATATTTGTTCTTAGCTTTAGCATGTCTGTGAGGACACAAACAAACACCACCCCTAATTCCGTTTTGAATCATTGATAACATATTAAAGTCAGCAATCAGCTCCAATTCAACACCAGTTATTATTATTATTATTTGTACTCCATTTTGGATTTCACGAGCCTATAAATCCCGGTCTTTTGATAGGCTTGCCTGGGGATATAGATCCAACACGTAGAGGCCCCTTGGAGAGCTTTAATGTCATGTAGAACGCCTGCGGGAACCCGTTCACAGGTGCAACAATAGACACCCATGAACCGGTCTCAGCAGGCATTGGGACTATTGTAGAAAAAGTGAACAGTATACTGGTCTATAGATTGAAGTTTGGGTGGACAATGAGACTGGGCTATTGTAAAGAGGTCGGACACCTGCCATAACAATGTTTTACATGTTATCGAGGCAGGCGGTGACTTGCCGCTGACTAGATGGGCCCCTGAAACTGCCGTCGCGAAGACGACCAAGAGCAACATCGGTGTGAGCGGCTCAGGGGTGTCGAGAGGTGTGCGCCGCTTTCTACCCAGTGGCTGTTACCAGCCACTGTGCCAACTCGCGTCTTATGCCTCTTTCACTTCCACCCTTGGAGCATTTAGCTCTAGCGACTCCTCTCTGGACAGCCAATGAAGGCAAGCCAGAACTGAGAGTCCTGCGGGTCCCCTTGGGGTCCACTCCGACCGACGAAGACACGCCGGAGACGCGGACCCTGACCGACTCTCGGGAGCACTTGGGTCATGCGTCACGAAACTTAGACTAAAAGCAATAACAATACTTATAACAGCAACAATTATAACAGCAATAATAGCACATTACATTAGCATAGACAAATTATATTGGAACAGTTGAGCACCTAGCATCCATCGCCTCACAGAATCTCAAGCATTCTCTATACACTGCCGTCCATCGCCACGCAAATAGGTCGCACTCAGGTGTCGATGCCAGGAGCGCATTGAGTAGTGAAAGGGCGCGGAGCAGCGGCGAGTTCCTGCACGATACGGTGCGCACCAGCGGCACGGCCAATAGGTCGCGTTGTCGTGGTCTGAGGGCCATCCTCGGGACGTCCGGAACAAACAGACGCACGAGACCAGAGACAACTTCGGGACAGGCCGACTCACCACGCAAGGCTCGGCATGCCGTGACTAAAAGTTGGTGATTCCGCCTGACCTCCAAGGAATTGTACCCGAGGGAGCCGAGAAGATACTTTGTCGGGTACAGGTACGGATAGAATCCGAATATTTTTTTATAAAGGAACCTTAAAAACGCTTTCTGAACCTTCTCAAGCAGTAAAGCATACGTCAATTCGTAGGGGTTCCATATGATCGACGAAGTCTCCAGCTTACTCCTTACTAGACCATTATAAACCATTTTTATGGCCACCGGGTCATGAAAATCGCGGAGGTTTCGGATTACGCCTTTGAAAGGAACTCTTGGCAAGAGAAAAAATATGTTCGTGAAACGTTAGCCGTGCATCGAACACTACGCCCAGTTCCTTGACGGCAAAGACACGATTTATCGGCTCCGACCCTAGTATATAATGCTCATATATAGCGGAACGAGAGCGGCTAAATGTACACACACAACACTTGACTGGATTAAAATGAAGTTTATTCTGCATACTCCACCGAAACACCAAGTCGATGTCCTCTTGTAACGTCTCGCAATCAGTTCTTTGCTCTATCCTGTATACTAGCTTCAGATCATCAGCATACAAGAGACATTGAGCCGCCCGAAGAACCGATTTGAGATCGTTAATCATGATACCGAAAATAAGGGCCCCAAGATGGAGCCTTGGCTGACGCCACACCGGGTGTGGTAAGGAGTCGAGACAAAACAACCATGTCGGATGAATTGCTGCCGATCGCGCAGATAGTTGGCAAAAAAGGTTAGTAACTTGGGAGACCAATTTCATCAAGTTTCCTAAGCAGCACATCGTTATCCACGCGATCGAAAGCCTTCGAGAAATCGAAATAGATGACATCCACCTGAGTACCTCTGTCAAGATGTTGAGCAAGGTTGTCAGTTAGTATCAACAGATTCGTGTTGACCGAACGACTAGGCCGAAAGCCATGCTGCGCGTCACACAAAAAGGACCGAACCTGTGAAGATACAGTCCGGTGAAGTATGGACTCAAACAGCTTGCCTAGGGTGGGAAGGACGGCTATGGGTCTGTAATTCTCAACGACGGAAGTGTTACTCGCCTTCGGGATCGGCCTCACTCTAGACACCTTCCAACATCGAGGATATGACCCAGAAGAGAGCGCCAGGTTAAAAATATATTGTAACGGAATCTTTAAAAACTCCGCACAACCCTTTACAATATACGCCGGTAGGTTATCAGGTCCAACGGAGCTGTTGGCCTTTAGGCGTTTTATCCCAGCTTCATCTTCCTGCAACGTTATTGATTTGATATCAATGCAGTTGGCGTTAGGTTTCCGATCGGAATTTTAACAAGTTCAGATCGAGAAGCGGAATGTCAGGTAGAAAAACGTCTGAGAAATAGTTAGCAAACGCGGTCGCTACCTCCTTACCAACAAATTCTTCATCTTCAGACTTAACTCGGGAAACAAAACCACCATTTGTCTTGAGACTGCCTACATGCTGCCAGAAAGCGCGAGGATTGACTTTAAGAGTACTTTGGATACGCCCCATGTAGCTATCATAAGCAGTCGCTAGCAGCTCTTTTACCTTTGACCTTAATGTTGCAAACTTTCTGTAGACGTCTTTATCCCGTGTAGCCTTCCATTCCCGGTGCAGTTTACTTTTTTGTTTTATTTCGCTAATCAGGTCAGCCGTGAACCACACAGGATATCGTCTACTTGGACCGGGCGGCCGTTTTCGTTTAGGTACACAGAGGTCAAAGATATCATATAGCATATTGTAAAACGTGTCCACAGCGATGTCGACATCGCCAGCACTGAAAACTTTCTGCCAACTTATTTCGGACATTAGCTCAAAATTACTCTTCGTAAAGTTCCAGTCCCGACGCATATCCACACACACATTGCTAGGATCTAGACCTTCCGCCGTTGGTCGATGCACACAGCTTCCGGGCACCGAAATCTCCAATGGAGGATGGTACGTATCAGATCTCGGGACCAACCCCTCGCCCGCCATCTTTGAGACCGTAGCACCAGGGATGCGCTCCGGCACCAACACAACGTCTAGCTTACTTCCATGTACATTCGTCACTTCGTTCATCTCATTCAAACCGCAAACAGATAAGAGATAACAATAATAACTAAGGACACTCTGGGACGCATATACCGGGTTCAGGTTTAAGTCGCCAAGCACAAGCACTACACCTCCAAGAGTGTCAATCACCGATTCCACTTTTTCAAACCACCGTTTGAAGAAGTTTCCTCTGGGGCACTTGGAGGGATGTACACGACGCATACATAAAACACCACTTCACCCGCCACAAATGTGATCCATAAATCCTCGCCGTTCGGCGTCTCTAGATCCGCACGACGCCGGAGCTCGATGCCAGGTCGCGCCGCAAGGAGCACGCCGCCGCCACGCGCGCCTGTAGCGCGGTCCCGACGCAGTACGCTCCACTCGCCGCACACCAACTCAGCATCGTTAACGGCATCGGTGAGCCAAGACTCCGTTACCGCGATGACGTCACAATCAAGAGCTAACAGGTTTTGCCTGAAGTAGTGAAGTCTCGTGTTCAAGCCCCTGACATTTTGGTATACTATGTCTAACATCGATACTATTTCCGTCTTGGGACTTGGGCTTTTCCGGGTATGCGTCGTTTCTCTGCCGTCCTCGAAAAAACCATGCCTTCACCCGAGCACCTGGCTTCACCAGAGCTTATTAACAACTAGGGCTTGCAAATATTCGAAACTTTCAGGTATTCGAATATTCGACTTTTTCTGACGACATATTCGAATATTCGAATAATTATTCGAATATTATAAAAAATAAGAAAAAGAACGAGAAATCGGTTTATTATCGTTTTATTCAAAAGCTTATTTCACATATTGCTAAAACTAATGATATTTTGCAGAAATCCACTTAATTGACTAGATTTTATCATCCTACTATGAGATGTCCACATTTATAAAAACAAGTAAAACGCCAAAATAAGACGTATTCAATATTTCTAGATAAAACTTTTATTATAAATGCGCCGTTGAGTGAAATAATATAACTTTAATCTAAACCAAACCTAGGTATGTAAGATATTTTTTTTAGTAGGTAATTATTTTCTGATTTAAATTAACTTTGTAGTCACTCAGAGGCCTTAATTAATGGTCGGCTTAATTATATAATATTGGAATATTTAAGGGAAAAAGTTAGTTGACTACTGGATTATTCGTCAGCTAAAGGTGCATAGTTAGATTACCTAATAGTTGGGCAGGTTTGGTATGATCAAATTTGAGAATTGCGATAAGTGCGGGCAAGGTTTAGTCTTAATAAACAGAATGACCCTTTAACTTAAAACTTCGTAAAAGTCTATCGAGAGGAATACAGTAAAAATATTATTTCCTTCGTATTTGGGTACCTACCATTACTCATTCACTGTAAATACCCGGAAAACACACAGAAACTGTAACTGCAGCGGATTAAATATATTTTTATAGTAATTAAAAATATTCGAATATTCGAAACCTGAGCGGCCGAATATTCGAATATCAAAACAGGCCGAATATTCGACAAATTCGAATATTCGAATATTCGAATTGCAAGCCCTATTAACAACATTGCATCAAATGTTAAGCTAGGCGCTGTCAGATAATAAGCAGGATCCAAACTCTTCGGCGGTTCCGCGGCCGGCTCCCTGACACTGCGGGGTTGCGTAATGCATCGCAGCCATAATGTGATATGTAGTGTTTAGTTTTTTAAAGTTTAGTTATAAAATATATTTTTATATAATATGTATGCTAGTTTTAAGATATTTATGTATGGGCCTGAAATAAAGATTTTCATTCATTCATTCATTCAAACTATAGTTTTTTTTAAAAGTATCTCTAAATTTTTCGAAAATATCTGCTAACAGAAGGACATCTGTCTTGAGGTACAGATCAGTAATTAACTAAACTTTCGATATTAAACTCTTTCCACACTAAACATTGGTTTGAAAAAGTGGAATCGGTGATTGACACTCTTGGAGGTGTAGTGCTTGTGCTTGGCGACTTAAACCTGAACCCGGTATATGCGTCCCAGAGTGTCCTTAGTTATTATTGTTATCTCTTATCTGTTTGCGGTTTGAATGAGATGAACGAAGTGACGAATGTACATGGAAGTAAGCTAGACGTTGTGTTGGTGCCGGAGCGCATCACTGGTGCTACGGTCTCAAAGATGGCGGGCGAGGGGTTGGTCCCGAGATCTGATACGTACCATCCTCCATTGGAGATTTCGGTGCCCGGAAGCTGTGTGCATCGACCAACGGCGGAAGGTCTAGATCCTAGCAATGTGTGTGTGGATATGCGTCGGGACTGGAACTTTACGAAGAGTAATTTTGAGCTAATGTCCGAAATAAGTTGGCAGAAAGTTCTCAGTGCTGGCGATGTCGACATCGCTGTGGACACGTTTTACAATATGCTATATGATATCTTTGACCTCTGTGTACCTAAACGAAAACGGCCGCCCGGTCCAAGTAGACGATATCCTGTGTGGTTCACGGCTGACCTGATTAGCGAAATAAAACAAAAAAGTAAACTGCACCGGGAATGGAAGGCTACACGGGATAAAGACGTCTACAGAAAGTTTGCAACATTAAGGTCAAAGGTAAAAGAGCTGCTAGCGACTGCTTATGATAGCTACATGGGGCGTATCCAAAGTACTCTTAAAGTCAATCCTCGCGCTTTCTGGCAGCATGTAGGCAGTCTCAAGACAAATGGTGGTTTTGTTTCCCGAGTTAAGTCTGAAGATGAAGAATTTGTTGGTAAGGAGGTAGCGACCGCGTTTGCTAACTATTTCTCAGACGTTTTTCTACCTGACATTCCGCTTCTCGATCTGAACTTGTTAAAATTCCGATCGGAAACCTAACGCCAACTGCATTGATATCAAATCAATAACGTTGCAGGAAGATGAAGCTGGGATAAAACGCCTAAAGGCCAACAGCTCCGTTGGACCTGATAACCTACCGGCGTATATTGTAAAGGGTTGTGCGGAGTTTTTAAAGATTCCGTTACAATATATTTTTAACCTGGCGCTCTCTTCTGGGTCATATCCTCGATGTTGGAAGGTGTCTAGAGTGAGGCCGATCCCGAAGGCGAGTAACACTTCCGTCGTTGAGAATTACAGACCCATAGCCGTCCTTCCCACCCTAGGCAAGCTGTTTGAGTCCATACTTCACCGGACTGTATCTTCACAGGTTCGGTCCTTTTTGTGTGACGCGCAGCATGGCTTTCGGCCTAGTCGTTCGGTCAACACGAATCTGTTGATACTAACTGACAACCTTGCTCAACATCTTGACAGAGGTACTCAGGTGGATGTCATCTATTTCGATTTCTCGAAGGCTTTCGATCGCGTGGATAACGATGTGCTGCTTAGGAAACTTGATGAAATTGGTCTCCCAAGTTACTAACCTTTTTTGCCAACTATCTGCGCGATCGGCAGCAATTCATCCGACATGGTTGTTTTGTCTCGACTCCTTACCACACCCGGTGTGGCGTCAGCCAAGGCTCCATCTTGGGGCCCTTATTTTCGGTATCATGATTAACGATCTCAAATCGGTTCTTCGGGCGGCTCAATGTCTCTTGTATGCTGATGATCTGAAGCTAGTATACAGGATAGAGCAAAGAACTGATTGCGAGACGTTACAAGAGGACATCGACTTGGTGTTTCGGTGGAGTATGCAGAATAAACTTCATTTTAATCCAGTCAAGTGTTGTGTGTGTACATTTAGCCGCTCTCGTTCCGCTATATATGAGCATTATATACTAGGGTCGGAGCCGATAAATCGTGTCTTTGCCGTCAAGGAACTGGGCGTAGTGTTCGATGCACGGCTAACGTTTCACGAACATATTTTTTCTCTTGCCAAGAGTTCCTTTCAAAGGCGTAATCCGAAACCTCCGCGATTTTCATGACCCGGTGGCCATAAAAATGGTTTATAATGGTCTAGTAAGGAGTAAGCTGGAGACTTCGTCGATCATATGGAACCCCTACGAATTGACGTATGCTTTACTGCTTGAGAAGGTTCAGAAAGCGTTTTTAAGGTTCCTTTATAAAAAAATATTCGGATTCTATCCGTACCTGTACCCGACAAAGTATCTTCTCGGCTCCCTCGGGTACAATTCCTTGGAGGTCAGGCGGAATCACCAACTTTTAGTCACGGCATGCCGAGCCTTGCGTGGTGACTTGGTGAGTCGGCCTGTCCCGAAGTTGTCTCTGGTCTCGTGCGTCTGTTTGTTCCGGACGTCCCGAGGATGGCCCTCAGACCACGACAACGCGACCTATTGGCCGTGCCGCTGGTGCGCACCGTATCGTGCAGGAACTCGCCGCTGCTCCGCGCCCTTTCACTACTCAATGCGCTCCTGGCATCGACACCTGAGTGCGACCTATTTGCGTGGCGATGGACGGCAGTGTATAGAGAATGCTTGAGATTCTGTGAGGCGATGGATGCTAGGTGCTCAACTGTTCCAATATAATTTGTCTATGCTAATGTAATGTGCTATTATTGCTGTTATAATTGTTGCTGTTATAAGTATTGTTATTGCTTTTAGTCTAAGTTTCGTGACGCATGACCCAAGTGCTCCCGAGAGTCGGTCAGGGTCCGCGTCTCCGGCGTGTCTTCGTCGGTCGGAGTGGACCCCAAGGGGACCCGCAGGACTCTCAGTTCTGGCTTGCCTTCATTGGCTGTCCAGAGAGGAGTCGCTAGAGCTAAATGCTCCAAGGGTGGAAGTGAAAGAGGCATAAGACGCGAGTTGGCACAGTGGCTGGTAACAGCCACTGGGTAGAAAGCGGCGCACACCTCTCGACACCCCTGAGCCGCTCACACCGATGTTGCTCTTGGTCGTCTTCGCGACGGCAGTTTCAGGGGCCCATCTAGTCAGCGGCAAGTCACCGCCTGCCTCGATAACATGTAAAACATTGTTATGGCAGGTGTCCGACCTCTTTACAATAGCCCAGTCTCATTGTCCACCCAAACTTCAATCTATAGACCAGTATACTGTTCACTTTTTCTACAATAGTCCCAATGCCTGCTGAGACCGGTTCATGGGTGTCTATTGTTGCACCTGTGAACGGGTTCCCGCAGGCGTTCTACATGACATTAAAGCTCTCCAAGGGGCCTCTACGTGTTGGATCTATATCCCCAGGCAAGCCTATCAAAAGACCGGGATTTATAGGCTCGTGAAATCCAAAATGGAGTACAAATAATAATAATAATAACTGGTGTTGAATTGGAGCTGATTGCTGACTTTAATATGTTATCAATTATTCAAAACGGAATTAGGGGTGGTGTTTGTTTGTGTCCTCACAGACATGCTAAAGCTAAGAACAAATATATACCGGGTTACAACCCTTCACAACCCGATTCGTATGTTATATACATAGACTGCAACAATTTATACGGGTATAGCATGTGCCAGTACTTACCGTTCTCAAACTTTAGGTTTTTGGAACAGCATGAAATAGACGCATTAGATATAACTGAAGTCCCTAACGAAGCTTAGTATGGTTTTATACTAGAAGTCGACTTGATTTACCCAAAAGATCTGCACAAAGAACACAACGACTTGCCTTTATGTCCTGAAAAATGTATACCACCAGGAGGAAAATCTAGCAAACTTGTACCTAATTTGTACGACAAATACTTTTATGTTATTCATTATGTGCATTTAAAAACCTGTCTTAAACATGGGTTAAAATTAAAAAAAGTACATAGAGTGATCACATTTTTGCAAGATTCTTATTTACAACAGTACATCGATCTTAATACGAAGTTACGTCAAAAGGCTAGCTCGAAATTTGAACAAGACCTATTTAAGGTTATGATTAACTCTTTGTTCGGTAAAACATTAGAAAACAATTATAAAAAGTCAACGTTCAATTAGTAAACCAGTGGAATGATATTTCAAATTTAACTAAAAAGAAAACATCGGCTGAGGAATTAATCGCACGTCCTAATTTTCACAGCATATCGATTTTTAGTGATAATTTGGTTGCGGTACAGATGAGCAGTGATCACGTAATGTTGGATAAACCAATTTATATTGCTTTCACGGTTCTAGAATTATCAAAAAGCCACATGTATGACTTTCACTATTCAGTGTTCAAACCCATGTATGGAAATCGATTACAGTTGTGCTATACAGATACAGATAGTTACATTTACCACATACAGACCAAGAACTATTACAAAGACTTAAAAACATCTCTATTACCTTATTTTGACACTAGTAATTATAGTATCGATAATGTACATCGCTTATCGATTCAGAACAAGAAAGTTCCAGGTCTGTTCAAGGACGAAATGGATGGGAAGTATATTATCGAATTTGTAGGCCATCGAATTTGTAGGACTTCGATCTAAGCTTTATTGTGTTAAAACTATCGAAGATGTTATACAAAAAGCTAAAGGCGTAAGCAAGTCGGTTATACGCGAATTTGGTATTAGACATTATGAGAAATCATTGATTAGAGGTGATGTTATTAAAAAAGAAAAACATTTTATTCAGATCGATAAAACATGAAATATTTACACAAAGTGTTAATAAAATTATATTATCTGCTAATGATGACAAACGAATGATTTCTGATGATAAAATATCTACCCGAGCTTGGGGGCACACTTCGATACTTAATATTTAAAAATCTTAAAGCTATGTTATCACGATTTCTAACACCATATTATTATTATTATTTGTATGTCTCTTACAAATTCTCGGGACCATGGGGTCCCGGGCATTGGAAAGGCGTGCGTGGGGCCGAAGCCAACAGCGCAGAGGCCCTTTAAGACACTTTAATCTAAAAGCAAGGGATACACTTGGCGGATACCATCCCCGAACGCACAATGTGATACATCCGGAGATGGTCCCCGCCAGGTGCAAAGACTATTGCAGTGCAGCACTTTTGTGCTGCGATGGGAACTAAGGTCATGTATAGCCCATGACCTGATGATTTGAATGTTGGATGGACTGGATAATGGGCTATGGGAGAGACTAGCGGACACCTGCCGTGACAATCAGTCTCAAAATTGTATAAGACAGGTGGTGACTTGCCAACTCATTGAGTCCCGCAATGGCCGCACGCACAGTGCGACAACAGGGCAACACTTTGGAGTGGCTGTGAGGTTGTCGAGAGGTGAGTCTGCGGTAGCCAGATCCCGGTAATCCGTTCAGCGGGCCGCCGGCGTTATGACATTTTACACTTCCAACCTGGAGCATAGGTCCCGCTCTTGCGACTCCACTCTGGCCGGCCAATCAAGGCAAGCACAGAGGAGAGGGCCGGATGACAGGGCCCTCTGGAATAGGGGTCCGCGGTGTCGCCACTCACCGTCAGCTCGCCACAAGCTGCCCCCGCGGGTTATTATTATTATTATTATAGACATAGACATAGACATAGACATAGACATAGACATAGACATAGACATAGACATAGACATAGACATAGACATAGAACAATTTTATTCAACATCACATGAAATGACAGAGTTATATAACAAATAGTGTAACACATTTTACAGATAAATCTTAAATTTACACTTAAAAACTAAGAAATTGAGTTGCACATCTAAGGGAGAAATATTCATGAGTGTTAAATAGGAGCTTGCCTCAGCATAATGTTGCAGTGTATTAACTACAACGCTGGTTTTCAGGCAGACCCTTGATACATTATCCCTTGCTTCTGTTAGTCGGAAACTAAATGGCTTAAAGTTATGTTAAATATGTATCTATGAGTGTAAGTAAACTACAAGTATTAGAATTTGGACAGAATAATTGCTAGTACCTATGGTGTAAGTAGAATTGAATAGAAAATAAAGAATAATAATATGGAAGGAAGTATATGATCTTATAAGATAGATTATGAGTGTAAATATAATTAATAAAGGTAAAACTAAATAAATAAATAAAGACATAAGACATATGGTGCATAAATATATCATTATTTTAGATATGACGGCGTGGCTCTAGTACCAGGAGGTAGCGTGTTTTGTATTGCTATAAGACGTTGTTTAATCTGCAATTTAAAACTACTTACTGTGTTTAAGTTTTTGAGAGGTGGAGGTATATTATTCCAACATTTTGTTGCTGTATATTTGAAACTACCTCGAAATGCAGCAGTACGGTGACGTGGTAATACCAATTCGTTACAAACCGATCTGATGCCATACAAGCTCGACCTACTTGCGCGCCAATTGAACTTTTCAAACAGATACTCTGGCTCTGAGATTTTAAAAACTCCAAACAACAAAGATGACAGGTGCAGCTCTCTACGAAATGTCATTTTGAGAATACCTGCTGAGTTTAAATATGGTGTCACATGCTCTCGTGGCGGAATTCCGAAACAATAACGAGCGCATGCATTCTGCACTCTCTGTACTATACGGTCAGTGCGAGCTAGTAAACGTGGGCCATATACTACGTCCGCGTAGTCAAATTTAGAAAGTACTAATGAATTACAAAGTTTGATTCGCAGATCGACGCTGAGGAAATTCCGAATTCGATAGAGTATTTTGAGTCTATAAAATGCGGTTCTTGTAATTTCCGCAATATGCCCCTCGAAACGTAATGACTCATCCATTAGTAATCCCAGATTGCGTGCCTCCGATACACGTTCTACTTCTTCTC
Source organism: Cydia splendana (assembly GCF_910591565.1). Taxonomy (NCBI): domain Eukaryota; kingdom Metazoa; phylum Arthropoda; class Insecta; order Lepidoptera; family Tortricidae; genus Cydia; species Cydia splendana. The sequence goes on along the minus strand of NW_026946888.1, from coordinate 1,578,209 downwards.
CCGAGATAATAACTGCTGGTTTATGGTGTTCGATCCGCTTGATTTGATTTTTAGAGCCAAATACCATAACTTTAGATTTACTGGGATTTAACACCAAGCAGTTAGACTCTGACCAGGCTGTAATAATGTCTAAATCTTCATTTAGTTTCGCAACGGCGTGTCCTGTGTTAATTGGATTAAATGAGATGTAGATTTGAATATCATCAGCGTAAAGATGGAACTTACAATGCTTTATGGAATGACGGACATCTGCGGTATAGAGAATAAAGAGCAGTGGACCCAAGATAGAGCCCTGTGGTACCCCTCTGGAGACGGCAGATGGCTTTGACTTTGCACATACCCCTCTATCATTTTGAAGTTTAACGATCTGCGAACGACCACTAAGATAGCTGGCAAACCATGCAACTGTATGTGACTCAAAACCGTAGTATTTCATTTTGGACAGTAACAGTTGAGTGTTAATGGCGTCAAAAGCACAAGAAAAATCAAGAAGAGCCATTATCGTGCCTTGGCCTATATTTTGTGCAGATAAGATGTTGTCAATCACATCCAAAAGTGCTGTTGTGGTGCTACGGGACTTACGGAAACCTGATTGGAGGGCAGGAAGTATTTTGTTTTTTTCAAGAAAAGCTGACAGTTGCATATATACCACCCGTTCTAATATTTTAGATAAACACGGTAGAATACTTATAGGTCTCAAATCTTTAAGGTTACTAACATTACTTTTTTTAGGGAGTGGCGTGACCAATGCCATCTTCCAAGCATCAGGAAAGACTGAGGATGAAATAGACTTATTTATTATGGATGTTATGGCACCTAGAGAATGGGGAAGGGTAAGAAGCACCATGTCCAAAGAGATACCGTCATGTCCCAGAGCAGCGGACTTTAATGACTGTATTATTTTAAGTATAAGGTTTTCTCCCACTGACTCTAATCTAAATGACGAGGCATGGAAACGATTAGTTTCAAATTTAGCGAGATATGCTTGTGATGCTACTGCGTTGCCTCCAACTTCTAGAAAATGTGCGTTAATTGAATTAGGATCACATAAATTGGAAGGTATTTCTGATTTATGCGAGTTATTGGTTATCCTGACAGTACGTTTAAGGTTGTTCCAGAGAGCCCGGGAGTTGCTGGCATTGCGATTAATATTCTGGTTGAAATATGCCCGAGTTTCATTGAATAAGGCTTTATTGACGCAGCCCTTCAGGTCAAGATAATACTTTTTATGTTCGTCTAGACCAGACGCTTTATATCTATTATGTGCTTCGTCGCGTAAACGCATCATTTCTTTAATGGTATGAGTTATCCATGGATAGCTTTTCTCTCTAATAACAATTTCTTTCTGAGGCGCATACGCGTCGAACAAATTTAAAACTGTGCAATTTAAGGCATTGACCATGTCGTTGACGGTTAATAAGGAGGATATATTATCCCATTTGATGGTCTCGGCTGAACGATTAAATAAAACTAGATCGATATCTTTAATTGGTCTGAAAGTTATCTTCTGCGGCACAGGTTTACCTTTTTTAACATTTAATTCACAAGATAAGAGCGCGTGATGACTCAGGGTAGGAATATAATCTACTACAGTATTTAAAACGGGGCTGTTACTACATATAACGTCTATTAAAGTACTACTATTATTAGTGAAATGCGTGGGCGCGTCAACATATTGTTTCAAATTAAAATAGGTCAAAAATTGTATAAGTTTGGAGGAGTTATTGTCGTTATTTAATAGATTTATATTAAAGTCTCCCATTAACAAAATATGATCGTAATTAGAAAATGAGGAAATAGTGTCGGTCATTGCGTCTATAAAAATATCAATACTTAACCAAGGCGGCCGGTACGCTGTGCCTATCAATAAAATCAAATCGTTAATTCGTAACTTTAGCCACATTTGTTCTATGCCCAAGTCAGGGGGGTGGACAAAGCGCCGAGCAGTAACGCCGTTCCTCACATAGAAACCGACGCCGCCACCGCGCGAGCGCACGGACCGTGGCCGTGGAATGTGACGCAGGCGATAGTTGGGTACTACCGGCGCCCTCCCCTCCTCCCCCTCATGAAGCCAAGATTCATTGATAGCCATTATGTCAATGTTACGTTGTTCAACAGCAATTATAAATTCATTGTGATTAGTTCCGAGAGAACCTGCATTAAGGAACCCTAATTTTAAATTTTTTTGCTTACCTGCGCCCTTGCCACATTAAATAATATTTATTATGAAACTGATAAAATGCAAAATGGAAAATAACAAGTACTCTCAAAGGAACCGATTTATTGTTACTTAGATACATTCGCTGTCTAAAACAAGATACATATACATAGTAAGTCATAATATTGTTTGTAAAATAATATATGTAATAAAGTATGAATACACTCATATAATATAAAACTAGAAATAATATGTATTACAAATATGGTATGGTAGAATATGCGTCTTTTGAATACAGTTAAGTTGAGACCTTGACTAAATCGTTCAAAAATAATAATATTTAAATAATCTATAGAGTGTTGAAAATAGTAGTTGACTCCAATACTTGAGTGAGTTACATACAAGATAGTAAACAAACTTATTGCAATAGTACATTTTATGTCGCAAAAACTACTTTTTATAGCTGATAGTAAATTTAAGTTCAAAAACAGTATGAATGTAATAGTAGTTAGAAAACAACGTATTAAACAATTAATGTCAAACGTTACAAGCAAACGGACTGAACACCAAAAATTTTTATTAGGTCATCTTCCGTGCGCACCCTGTGAGATTGAGTGTTAGGCTGGCGTCTGGCGTATATTCGACCGTCACGGGTCCAGACGTATCTCCAGTTAAGGCGCGAACCCTCGTGGCGCGCTTTGTAGAAAAGCTGCCAGTTGGTGCGCGTCAGTCGCTCATTCACATAGAATCTACGAGGTGGACCGGGCAAGTCGAAGCCGGAGGTGTCCGCGCCACGGGCACGGCGGGCTGCGCGCAGTAGGTTGTCCCGGTGGACCCGACGCGCCAGCCGCACCACCAGCGCCCGCGGCCTCCCGGCTGTGCCGGTGCTGTCGCTGCCTTCACTGCCGTCGTTCGGGGCGCGTTTCATTCCCACGCGCTCGGCACTAACCACATCTCTGGACTCCATTTCCACACCCAGTTTCTGCGCCACCAGAACTGCTAGGTGTACTGGACTTTCGTTGCTTGTTTCCACAATACCCGTTATCTCCACTTCGGTAGAAAGGAGCTCCTGGTCCCGATCGTTGAGCTCCAGCTTGAGGCGGTCTACGGTGTCCATCAAACCCTTGATATCGTTCTGCACATCACCTGGTTGCGCGGGCTGATCTTCCAATATCTGTACCCTCTGTTCGAGGCTGGTTAGTCGGTCGTCCAATCCACTGACTGTGTTTGAGAGTTTTTCTAAGTTGATGTTCATTGTACTAAGTTCCTGGCGCATCCCCGCCAGTTCCAGTCGGAACAGCTGCAATTCACGAACGAGACTGCTTTCACTTTCACCCGTCACATCACACGCTTGAATTTTGGTCTCTAATGTAGAAGGGGACTGTGATCCCGGAGGTTCTACGGATTTTTGAGGCTGTTGTACGATCTTTTTACGCACCGTAATGTTATCAACAAGTTGGTTACGAACCGGGGTGGCGGAATTATCACCGCCTTTCTTCAATGCCGCTTTACAATCCGGGCAGGTCCAGTTCGATTTTTCTGTTGTTGACAGTTTGTTTGAAGTGATACATAGCCTGTGAAATACCTTCTGGCAGGTCTCGGACTTACACTGTAACGCATCTTTCATGTCCGTTATAATGTCTTTGCATCCTGCTGCGCATACTAGTGCTTTATTGTGTCATGATTTATTTATATTTACATTAAAGATAGCGTTGATTAATAATTTTAATGTGGCAACATTAGCATTACCCTGATTAATACAGGGGTGGTTGGGAAAATAACATTATACTACTGGCAACACGGTAGGTAGTGGGGACACGGAACGGAGCCAGTTGGACAGGCTCGGGCAGTTCGTTCACTTGGGCCGAGGCGGTCAAAGAGGACAGACCGTGAAGGATTGGTCGGATCAGAGTAAATGCAAGTACCTCCATTCTTGTATTATTAATAGCAGAGTAACCATACTAGGAGAACCATCACAAATCAGAAGTGTTAACGTACCACTAACCCACAATGGGATTTTAAGGTTTATTTTGAATTCTACGTTTTATGAAACGTAAGTTATAGAATTAAAATGTATTTTATTTCATGAGTTTGGGACGATTACATGTTTCAGATATAAGTTTTTGGTGATTGCTTGAAAGTTCATAACTACCTACATATTTATAAGAAATTTTCAAATAGTAGGCATGATGTAGTTCAAATGTAGTTGCAGGTAGTTTTAAAACTCTCGAGTAAATAATAGTCATTAAAAGTATCTCTTGCTTCTTTGTTAGTAACTGAATTTTAATTAGTTTGCATTTTTGCTATTTTGAGTAAGAAAAATTAACGACTATAAAGGCAACGTTGTGTGATGGACCCCATAGTCCCATAGTCCATCCGGTATCAGTACCTACAGTGTGTTTAAAAAAAAAGCGTTTTGTCGGCTACTAGATGATGCTATGATGAAGTTATTAGAAATACGATGCAATGCGATTATTAGAGATGCGATGATGATGTTATTAGATAGAAAGGTTCATGTGGATCTTCAAACGTTTAACTTAGAAAAGACAAGTGGTGATTATAACAATTATTAACTTACGAGTAAGTGACTACAGCGTAATGATAATACTTTAAAATGGTTCAAAAATAATGTATGAGCTTGTAAATTCCATTAAAGTTGCAAGCGCTTAAAGTAAGCTGCGGTGCCGGCTAACACGAGGCCGCCGCATTTTGGTTTAGTAGGTACTCATATTGATAAAAAAAATCGCTTTAGAGATGAATTGATATTTAAAGGTTGTGTATCATCGATTATTCTGACCATGAGTTTATGATAAATAAGTAAACGCTATATTTGATGACACTATAAGACCGATTTTATAGACGACCGATAAGATTGATTTTCGTTTGACGTGAGCGTACGTCGAGGTAGTTGAGAATTGAGAATTGGATGAAATTAATGTTTCTTTTTGACGTGAGTGCACGTCATTGAAATTGAGAATTATTTAATGCGAACATGCGACTATTACATTTTAAAGTGTCGTATGACTAGTACTTTATAAGGACCTGATCTGACTATGCGAGGTCGCGACAACGCGATGGATGTTTGTTTAGTCCCGAGAATGCGACCAATATTTTCTTTGAATTGTTCATATCTAATACATATATCCTAACGTGATTGAACTTATAGTGGTCTTGTCGGGAATAAAAGAAAACGTACAAGTAGCTAAAAAGTAGCACAGCGTTATAATTACAAGTTAGAAATTAATTTTGATCTCTGTTGAGCTATATAATACAAACTATTAGGTAGGTAGATTTTTTTTTAATAAATGGTAAAATGGAAAGAGAGATAAGTTATATGTATACCTATAGAGAGCAGATATTGTATGATTCTGAGTATTGTCCAAAATTGTATGGTATTGTTGAAATAAATGTTATTTTCGTCATAACAATGATGTTTTGTCACGATTTGAGTATTTGTTTCAACTTAGACTTGAAATAATTATAATTTTTGTTTGAATTTTAGTTCTTGAGCCAGTTGAAGAACGTAAAGAACATGAATGCGTTTAATGCTTAAAAATTGATTAAGTTCTCTTGTGTTTGATAATAGGTATACCTAACGACCCTGAAACTATGACCTGCTCACGTCTGAAGCTTAAATTGACTTGCATAGCACGACAGATTTTCATACATTATTCAGTGTTAAATTGTAAGCAATTTACACCGTCGTAAGCAATGATGTAGTAGTAAGTTCGCAAAGTGACAGAATTATAACTCAGATTAGTCCTCTTTTTCCTTCTGAGTAAAGATATATCCCCATGAGCAAAGATAGAAAGGTTGAATACCTTTAAGCAGGTCATTGAAAATAGTACTTAGGTACATACTAAAGGTAAGCAGAAACGGGTAATCAGTGAGGTCAAATTATTCTAAAAGTGGCTACAGAGAAATATTGTGAAATATAAACATTTTGTTTTATTATGATCGACAATTATAACATAAAATAATTGTCATTTGACGGGATAAAGATACTCGATAGATCAGAGCAGCTTAAGATTTAGAGGTGATCAAAATACATTATTAGACTATAATAGAAATATTTTATTGATAAATTACAGACTGAACTTTTGATAAGTTACTCAATTAGAGCATGCAATATTACAGTTATTGCTATTTGTTGTTTAAATTTATCAGCTAAAAGTTTACGATACTCGTAGTTCATGTTAATAAAAGTCATACAGTTGAAAGAGGATTAGCATAAAAATATAAGTAAAGACGGATACTTATTTCAAGTAAGTTAGTGCACAATAATGTGAACAAGCAGTTTGTTTACATAATATGAAGTTTTAATAACATGTATATCAGGTAATATTAAGAGTTTGGACTTGAGAGTATGTCGATTAATTCAGATAAATAAAATATCGTCGTCATAATGTGAGCTTGCATTATGGTAAATTTACATGGATGATGAGAGTTTTTCATAATGTGAGCGTGTATTATGGTGAATTTACATGAGCGTGTGTAAATTAGATGATGAAAGTTTTTCATAATGTGAGCGTGCATTATGGTGAATTTACATGAGCGTGTGTAAATTAGATGATGAGAGGTTTTCATAATGTGAGCGTGCATTATGGTGAATTTACATGAGCGTGTGTAAATAAGATGATGATAGTAGTTCATAATGTGAGCGTGCATTATGGTGAATTTACATGAGCGTATGTAAATTAGATGATAATGGTACTTCATAATGTGAGCGTGCATTATGGTGAATTTACATGAGCGTATGTAAATTAGATGATAATGGTACTTCATAATGTGAGCGTGCATTATGGTGAATTTACATGAGCGTATGTAAATTAGATGATAATGGTACTTCATAATGTGAGCGTGCATTATGGTGAATTTACATGAGCGTATGTAAATTAGATGGTAATAGTACTTCATAATGTGAGCATGCATTATGGTGAATTTATATGAGCATATGTAAAATTGATGATGATAAGATAAGATAAGATAATCTTTATTGGTACAATACAGGTACACGTCAGATACAATTTTGTACAATAATCATACAAATTCCACATTACAGAGTATTTCAACTGAAATATACACAACATGGTAATGTCAACAATTCAAAATAGAAAAAAATAATAAATTAAAAAATATGTTTTAATTTAAAAAACATATTAAATTAGTCATTGGCAGTGCCATTATTTTATTAAAGGTGTAAAAGTTTTTTGTGAGTAACCACGATTCTGAATTTCTTTTAAAGGATTGCTGAGTCTGGACATCTCTGATGATTGTACTTTATAATGTGAGTGTACATTATGGTGAGTTTACATGAGTATATGTAAATAAGATGATGACAGTTAATCATAATGTAAGCGTACATTATGGTAAACTTACATGAGCGTATGTAAATTAGAAGATGATAGTTTGTCACGACGTTCAGAGTACGCTACTTATAAGTAAATTTACATAAGTGTATGTAAGAGACGATAATGATATAATTTAAATGGGTTAAATGACACTATTATGTAAGTGATAATGCATTTTGATATATTATACTTATACGAGCGTGTGTAAATTTAAATGCGCTGATTCTATATTGCTTAACGAGTATTTAATGACAATATAGAACTTTGAAAGAATTTATGATAAATTGTAAGTACATGAGTTTGTGTAAAATTACTATCCGATATGATCATACTAAGTATGATTCGTAGCTATATAACAATGTGAGAGAGCATTATGGTAGCTTAACATAAGTGAAGATAACATAAGAGAAGTTAACCCAAGCTTTTGTATGACAAAAATAAATAATATATTTATTTACATGTTTGTTTTGTACAACTCTACAGAATTATTGTATTTTGTCAGTGCAAGATGAGAGCTTTGTTTGTTTGTTGTGTTAGTTTGCGAAAGAAATACTTATACATTTATAACGAATTTGTTTGTTATGAAAGTCATAAGAATTACATGATTTCGGAAATATTTGGTGTTGAGAGTTTGAGGAGTTAAAAATAAAAATATGAATTCCTACCCGAAGTAATTGAAAGTAGACAAAAACAATAGAGAGGAATGTTGTATATTTCATAAGACACAGCTGTTTCATTATTACTATTTAGAGAAAGACTAAAAGATATTTAGGAATATAAAGACACATTCGAGTAAAAGGAACTATGCAGTCTGTGTTCTATCAAATACGTAAAAGAGATATCTTTCACAATTCACTGACTCAAGTTACTTGATGATCACGAATTTATTAAAGGAATTGAAAGCTAAATCTAACTATTACATTAAATATTATTTTAGATGGATAATTTACATAGCGCTTTATAGATGTGAAAATAAACTGTTCAATTGAATCTATTTAGTACAACAGAGTTGACTATGTACGCAGTCATGATGAAAGATATATGTATGAAAGTTGTAGCTTCTTTTTACTATTGAAGTTGATTACTACTAAGTTGAATTTGACAGTATTTCAAATAATTAAATGGAATTGTGATAACAGATTGATATCCCATATTGACTGGATTTTTTAGATTTTTATTGAGTAAGTACCTACTTTGAAGTGGCAACCTTTTGTGACAGTGGGTTTGTCAAATTGATTAAACTTTTCTCAATCTATATGCTGTGTTGATGATGATCAGTATTCGAAGAAATTCCTTGTTATAGGCGAAATTTAAATATTTGTTAATTGTTATATTATTATCAATCATGTTCATGTTCCGATGGATTATAAATTATTTGATACTTTATTATCAAGAATTTGAAGAGTTTTAAGCATACCAAGTTCTAACTAATACCATCAGTTTGCAATGAGCACATTCATTATTTTATTAGAAAGGTGTCAGATGTAGAAGTGCATTAAATAAAAGAACAGAGGTAGTTATCATGGACTAAACAAGATATTCCGTTAAATAAAACAGATGAATGCAACGTAAAGTGATTGAGTGCTAACGAGATAGTACCTAAGGTACATTTACTTATGCCGATACCATAAAATACCTAATATATGAAATATGTTTAATGTACAACTTAAACGTAGAACACGAATATAATGCAGAGTAGACTTTATAGACAGTAAAAAGGCATCTCTGGTAATAAACTTTTGAGTAATCGAGAATGGAAAGTGAACAACAGATCGAACATACGGTAAACGATTTGCTGTATTCTTGGGATTGTGACAAATGCTAGCAAGTGAAATAAAAAATAAGCACTTGAGTGTATATGGTGGCCAATGCTCTAAATACCTATAGATTACTAGACTGTAGAGGAATAGGAGAGAGAAGGGAGTAATAATTCAGACAGAATTGAGTTAATCGCGAAAGTACTTGGTTATAAGACTTGAAAGTATATGAAATTAAATATGATTCAGATATACTAAAAGCGTTTAGTATATTTTAAATTTATGTATGTAACTGGTATATTATAAAATTGAAATGTGGAAGTAGTCAAGTATTATTCAGTAAAAAGCGCATTAATAAAAATAAATAATGGTACAGACCTACATAACTATTGATGTGATGTATGTACAGAGTACAGTACAATAATAAATAAATTATCCATAATAATCTTGGTTAAGTTAGTTACTTTAGTCACAGAATAAATAATAGTACTGCCGTACAGAAAGGAAACTTTCTACAAAATCGAAGTTTGACAGCGGTTCAGGGCCGAATCATGGTATCCCTTTCTATTAATATGGCACTATCCCTTTCGGCTATTTAGGGTTATCAAAATTCAAGTGATTATCTGTGATTGTGCACGCAAAAGGAAGTCAAGTAGTGCCAACCCTAATAATTGCTCGGAGCAATGCTGAGCCGAGCGGAACAGAGTTTGACCAAAGTCAGGAATTTAACAAAGTTGCTTTAGTTAATATATACATGACGATCATCACCATTGCGCTCAAATACTAGACAAAGGTTTAACAGAATTTGATATGAATAGTGATTGTTTTTTTTTATTAAAGATATTATGGTTTGCAAGCTATTCAAATGTATATTTTTAGAAAAGTAACAAATGTTAATGGACGTAAAAAAAAAAAAGCTGACAAAGGTTTATGGTTCGAGAATCTTAATAAAAATTTGGACTTAGAGTAATGAACCCGGTCATTCCGTCTCCTCGTCTCGCTATGTCATAGACATAATACCTAGTTTTAGAGAAAGATTATAAAAAAAAAAATTATTTCATTGGACTTCATAACTAATACTTGATTTGATTAAGCAGTTTCAATCATTGTTGCAATCAAATAAAGTTAAGACTTTAGTGATGACACTCTATATCTTATATTGACGTAAGGGCGTATCTGGCAGTGATTTAACTATGTATTTTGAATGTTCATTACTAATTCAGACATCTTATGTTTGGCGAATATTAAATAAATTATAATTTTAACAAATTGTTGAAATGATTTGAAAAGAATATTAAGTCATTACTTTCGTGAGAATTAGTAGGTACCCATTAACATCCTTTGAAGCTACAAGACATAACATTTTGTATGTTATTATGTTAATATGGGCCTAAACAGTGACATTACTTTGAAGAAATGACATTTTAGTGATAGTATAGGGATTGGCATGAAGGAATGACGGCAGTTAATGAATTTAGTTTAAACATCTTGCTTCAATGTTGGAGTTATTACAAGGTAATGACACTTACATTGAAATAACATTATTATATTGACAGTGAATTGATGGAAATGATGGAATCAGAAATGACAGAAAGAATGACGGCAGATAAAGAAGTTATTAAACTAGTTTAGTTTTGAAGTAATGACAATGACAAAATAATTGGATTATACTGACAGTGAGTGGAGTGCATAAGGCAACTTTAGTATCGCTACATGCAGAGAGTTGTATATTGAATGATAATCAGCGAAAGCGATGTTATTGAAAGTGGCATTTGATTGATTACAAAATATCGTTTTTTTTTTCTCTTTTTTTGCGAAAGTAATTTTCGTATGATATTGTAGTGCAAGTAACAATCATGAGATGAGAAGCAAAGTATTGCTAGCTATTAAATATCAGAGGAATTAGAATAGGATTGTTAATGGCAAGTTGTGATAATGTTTTTTTTTTACATTACGGATTCAGAGACATACATGGTAGTTGTGTAAATTTGAAACTGAACGTAATAGTTTTGAGCTGAACACAAAACTGGTGGTCTTGAAAATTGTAACGTAGACGTCTAATTTCAGGGGTGAAATATTATCTTCTAACTATAATGATTAATACGTGAATGTAGTAAAAGGAAGTCTACATTAATTCAATATACCTAGTATAATATTGGGTCAAACAAGAAGTGAATATTAAAATATGTAGAACTGGAAAACGTAGTAGTCGAACAATTTTAGAGTATAAAAAAAAAGAGTACTGAATTAAATAAAATACACGTATACTTTAACGGACATAAGTAATGTTAAAGTTATGATAAAACGAAACACAATATGCATAATAAAAACTCAGCTTTGTTATTTATATATATTTTATAGTTATTATACGAAAATTAACAACAGGTATTATGAAATTACATTGTCTAGTATAGATTGAATGTTACGTACACAAAAAAAGAAACGAGTGTTATTTTGGACTCACAGTATATAATAGTAATGAAAAACAGATACATATATGGAAATTAAGTAGTTATGAATCAAGATAAACAGAGCAGAGGACCGAATGTCATGATATTAATTTCAAGTGGAAATACATCATAATTTTACTTAATCAATTGTGATACGTTACGTTTAAAACTTTGAAATAGAAACCACTTTATTTTTTTTATGATTGGCGGAACAAATAAAACGGATCTAACTTTTGGTGATAAGGTTCGTGCGCCGGAGTCATGCACGAAGTTGGATGGCCGAATGTCATGATTTATTTATATTTACATTAAAGATAGCGTTGATTAATAATTTTAATGTGGCAACATTAGCATTACCCTGATTAATACAGGGGTGGTTGGGAAAATAACATTATACTACTGGCAACACGGTAGGTAGTGGGGACACGGAACGGAGCCAGTTGGACAGGCTCGGGCAGTTCGTTCACTTGGGCCGAGGCGGTCAAAGAGGACAGACCGTGAAGGATTGGTCGGATCAGAGTAAATGCAAGTACCTCCATTCTTGTATTATTAATAGCAGAGTAACCATACTAGGAGAACCATCACAATTGTTTGTTAAATGCGACATTTTTGTTGTTATTTGTTCTTAACACCCTGTACCAAGAAATCGGTCGCGCGGCGATGACCAGTTAAAATAATACAGCGACTACGACTAGCGATAACGTTCCGTAGCTGTTCGCGGGTCTAGTGGTACGGGGGCGCACAGTAAAATCTACCGCACACTGCTTTTTATTATCAACCTTGTCCGAACAAACTTTTACACTTGATTATTCTTCAAATAAGTTATGAATACGTAAAACACTGATATTTCGGGTTGAATAAAGTTTAAAGAATGTGAGTCTTGAAGGAATTGCACTAATTCTAACAACTTGTACAATATTACGAATTTAATTTACGAGAAGCCGATGTTAACGACAACAGCGCGGTGTTGCCATTTCTTTAACTTAAGATGCTTTAGAGAGTTAATATTAACTGTATTCTAATATTAGATTTAAACACTATATGCTCCAACATAATTTCATGCTTATCGGATTTGAAATGTTTGTACATATTATTGGTTTGCTAATAAACTTAACATTATCTTTGTATAGTGATAAATGATACACACTAATTGAGCATATGTAATTTATGGAATAAACATGAACTTAGAATTTCGTTTTTTCTTTTAATTAATAATCGATCCCTATTGACTAGTACCCCTAAGTCTAAATAATATAGTACCTATGTACATTTATTTTTATTTTCTAACTAGTTCCGATGCATATTCATATTATTAGACTTGACTGTACGTTTCAACTTCCGATATTCCGTGAAAACAAGTTACAACCTGAAACTTTTAATTGCATAACTATTATGTCCAATAAAACACTGTTTAAATGGAAATAACTTTTAATATGCTGGGGAGCACATATTGACACGACTTACATATGAATATAAGTGAAGTACCTTCAGTTACTTTTTATCATAGAAAGTAAAAGAGTCTACCCACATATTTACATATATATGACATATCTCCCCCCTAAGTAAGTATGTATTAATTTGAAACAAAAATAGAAACTGGCCAAAGCAGACAATCAAACTCCACTATAGCAAAACTAAATGAGTCATTTAACTTGATTAGTTGTTACTCTTCCCTGGTCTATTGTAGGGAGCCTTAGAATGCTGTCTTGCTTTCTTACTGACTTTCCCTACAGATTGACTTCGTTCAATTGGAGGTATTCCCAGCATAGCAGCCCATTGATTAGAGCTAGGTATTTAGAATAGAATAGAATAGAATAGATTTATTCGTAAGCACAAACAATCGGAACAGTACATAGTATAAAAGAAAACACAAAATAAGATTAAAGTGCCACGAAATGGCCCCATCTCAGCATGTTGCTGGTGGCTTCCAGCGCTGATCTTCCGATGAGACCATCAAGTGAGAAGAATCACGGAAGGTAACAGACAAGAAGAAAAAAGACAGAAATAACATACAGTAAACAGTTAGTTAAATAAGAAAAAAGTTACACAGCAAGAAGATACAACATAACGACTATTTACAATTAAGATTAATTAATACAAAAACAAGCATCGTGCTCTAAATCGCTGTATCGATCCGGTCCGACCATATCTTGGCTGAGCATTACAGCTGTATATACTACTAGCGCCAACGGTGGCTACACTAACTAAAAAGCAATGTCAGACCAAACCAATATCGAGCGTTCATGAAATCTACGTTAAAAAATCTTGTAAGATTAGCTTATTAGCAAAACAGCATTGTAGGATGACGAATTTACGAAAATTTACGAAATACTAACATAACAGCACTCTACTAAGTATGGCGTAAAGGAATGATGAACCCTTGTCAGGCCAAAGGAACAAAACACTTGAGGTAAGCATAAGTAAAATTACAAACTACAGGCAGCTGGTATCAAGTCTGTAGGCTTCTTGGCTACGTTGGTGATTAAGTAAATACAGTTTAATCTTTGACTTAAAGCTATGAATACTTTGCAGGTTTCTCAAAGGCGGAGGTATATTGTTCCAGACTTTCGACGCGGCATAGCGAAAACTTCCCCGAAACGCTGCTGTGGCATGGCGTGGCATTAACAATTGAATTCCACAGTTACGGCGTTCGCGGAGCTTAATACAAGAAAGCTTATTGAAGAGATAAGGCGGAGTACCATATTTAAGCACACCAAAGAGCAGACAAGCCAAATGAAGTTTACGACGGTGTTGCATCTTGAGGATCTTATGGCTGTTCAGAAATGGTGTCACGTGAGCTCTCAACGGAATATTGAAACAGAAGCGAGCACAGGCATTTTGAACACGTTGAATGAGTCTCTTTGTCTTTGCAAGAAGTCTAGGCCCAAACACTACATCCACATAGTTTAATTTTGATAGGACAAGTGATTCAACTAGTTGACAGCGGAGGTTTTCGCTTAAATATGGTAATATTCCAATGATTGTATCATCCTTATAATCAGCATCACTGGTACTCTCCATATCTGTACACTTATCATTATTATCTTCATCTGGTGTACCTTCTCCCCTTATCACCTCATCTTCAGGCAACACTCTGTCGGTTACAGTTGAGTCCTCTGCTGTAGTTTTAATCAATTGATCAATGTGTCTGTTAACTAATGAACCATCTGTAGCTTCAACTTGGTAACTAGAAGGACTACCTTTGCTAACTACTGTTCCTGGCAACCATTTAGCGCCTTTTCCATAATTTATGTACATAACTTTTTGGCCGATGTTACTTTCTCTTCGTTTCACTTGTGCATTTCGATCGATTTGCTGTTCTACTTTTTTATGAGCTATATTATCGGGGTGAATCACGTCCAGCAAAGTGCGTAGCTTTCTGTTCATCAGTAGTTCAGCAGGGCTTTTGTTTGTTGCCGAGCAAGGGGTCGACCTCAAACCTAAGAGCATGTTAGTAATCAAAACATCCCATGGCAAATTATTCATTTTACGCAACTTATTTTTTACCGTTTGAACCATCCTTTCAGCTAAACCGTTTGTGGCAGGATGATAAGGCGCAGTCTTAGCATGTTTTATTTTATTAGCCTGAAGAAATTGCTCCATTTCTGTCGATGTAAATGCTGTGCCGTTGTCAGACACAATAGTTTCACATAAACCATGGGTGGCAAACAACCCACGCAAGTGTTTAATGACTGTAGCCGAGCTTGTGTTAGGGACCATGAACACTTCAGGCCATCTAGAATAAGAGTCCACCACTATCAGAAAAATCTTTCCTTGAAAAGGGCCTGCAAAATCCACGTGTATTCTAGACCACGGCCTTGTAGGCGTAATCCATTCGTGACTGGTCTTAGGTGGCATGTGCCGATGTTCCAGGCATATGGAACAGTTCCCAATAAGCTTTTCAATTTCTTCATTGAGCTGTGGCCACCAAATATAACTCCTTGCCAGAGCTTTTGTTTGTGCAATGCCATTGTGAGTACTATGAAGTACATGTAGAGTTGCTTTACGCAACACCGGAGGAATCACCACTCGACAGCCTAATAGTATACAGTCCTCCTGTAGAGATAATTCCGTACGATGAAGCCAATACGGCCGTAACTCATTATCAGTTATTTTAGCAGGCCAGCCACGGTATATGTGATTCATGACTGCCGCCAACGTAACATCTTTTTTTGTTTCTTTTGCTATCTGCTCAGCATCGTAAGGGAAATCTTGTGGTGTTTCCGCTATGAGTAAAATCTCGCTGAAATCTTGTTCCGGTTGATCAGGCACTGGCTGTGGCCATCTACTTAAACCATCGGCGTGTCCGATCTGGGGTCCTGGCTTTTAGATTATTTCGTAGCTGTGCGCGGTCAAAGCAAGAGCTATTCTCGTTAGTCGAGGTGATATCATGCCAGGCATTGGTTTCTTCGGATCAAAAATGCCAAGCAACGGCTTATGATCTGTCACAATTGTAAAGGAACGTCCAATTAAATAATTGTGGAATTTTTGAATACCAAACATGATCGATGCCGCTTCTTTGTCGAGTTGAGAATAACGCCGTTCATGAATATGTAGCGTCCGCGAGCTCATGGCTATAGGGCGCTCCTGACCGTCGTCCATCACGTGCGCGAGTACCGCGCCCACGCCATATTCCGAGCTGTCACATGTCAGTAATAAACGCCTATTCAAATCATAATGAACTAAAGTCATATCAAATGACAGTAAGTGTTTGGCCTTTTCGAATGCCGTCTGTTCGATCTCTGTCCATTTCCACGCTTGAGTTTTGTCGAGCAGCCGATGAAGAGGTTCAAGCATCGTAGCTTTATGTGGTATGAACCTCTCATAAAAGTTGTAAAGACCGAGAAAAGCCTGTAGTTCGTGTACATTTTGCGGTTCCGGAGTGTTTATAATAGCTTCCACTTTACTTGGCGCCGGGTGTATACCTACGGCATCAATAACGTACCCGAGGAATTCAACCTTTTGTCTGGCTAACTTACACTTGTTGCTGTTGAGCCGAAGACCAGCTTTACCAATACGAGTGAGTACCTCGTGCAGGCGCTGCCACATTTCGGAGAGGGTGCGACCTGATATGATGATGTCGTCGATTAGGACCGCCACCCCCTGTATTCCGGCTAACAATGCTGTCATGAATCGCTGAAAGATACCCGGACTCGCCTTGACTCCAAATGCTAGGCGATGAACCGAGTACAAACCTTTGCAAGTATTCAAAGTAAGTAGTTTAGCCGTCGCGTCGTTGACGGTCACCTGTGTATATGCCCGGATTAAGTCTAGTGTTGAGAAATACTTGCCCCCTGCAATGGTAGCGAAAACTTCATTAGCGGTCGGTATCGGATAGGTATCCGATTCTGTAGCTTGATTTACTGTGCTGCGGTAATCCCCGCACAATCGAATGTCACCTGACTTTTTTATAATTGGTACGACTGGAGTCGCCCATTCAGAAAAAGACACCGGGCGAAGTACCTCTTCGTGGACCAATCTGTCAATTTCTTTTTCAACACGATCTTTAATAGCATATGGTACTGGTCGCGCTTTAATATATTTAGGCGCAGCGCCCGGTTTCACATGAATGGTCACTGGTTGCCCTCGGTATGTACCTAATCCGTCTTTAAATACCTCACTATGTCTTGCCATAATCGTATCCGTATTATGATTGATGTCTAAGTTCAATACACTGTCATTACTGTCAACGTTCAGTGAGAATTTAAGCGGCGCAAACCAATCGCGGCCTATAAGGTTAGGACCTTTACCCTTAGCGACATAAATACTTAAATCACAAGTAGAGATGGGTAGTGAGTAAATACTCACGGGTAAATACCGAGTAAATACTCAGTATTTACTCAATATACCCGTATTTACTCGTTTATACCCAAATTGGTGGGTATAAACTATTTAGAGGGCTGACACTGCTCATAGGGTATAGAAATTTGAAAAAAAGGTGTATTTTGTACTGGATTTAATACATTTTAAAGAGGGGCGTTCCATACATGTAACTAATTGTCAATCAAAAAATCAAAAACCACCAACGAGTGGTACATCATTAATCATCAAATTAGGTAGTCTTTAAAAATAGCTTCAATGTTTTTAAGGACATTTTTGGATAAATTCTATACTTTGGGAAAAAACCGTTCCCAAGGGCCAAAGTAATGTTTATCCCTCTAGTCTATAACTTTCGGAAGAAAGTTCAAAAAATATGAATAAATATCAAGAGAATAGAGCCTAGAAAATACTTTGCACATGATCGGTTGGGCCATTGTTGAGTTTCCTTTAAAAACTTTTCATAAAAGGACGTAAGTGCCGCGTAAACACGCACTTTAGAATGTGGCCGACATAACAAACGCTACCAAATGGAATTTAGGCTGATTAGATGACGCTCTCAGGGATGTATTAATAGCAGATACCAGTACTTATTTTTAGCTTTAATAAATAGGACAAAATTGGATAGTAAAATAAAAATCATGGGTGGTAATTAGCTTACTGTTATTATTCAAAACCCATAATCACATTTTTTAAGAGCAATTGATTATCAATTTTGCTATAAGTAGCAATATGTAAATAGTAGTAATATAGAAGTAATAATCAACAATTCAATCACAGTACGTCGTGTTAATATTATAAACGGTATACATTATTTTAGCAGTTGTAACAAATTTACAGCAAAAGGCAACGACACTAAATATACATCTAAACATTTATTTATATTAACTATAATCAACAATTAACTTAATATCTAATAAAATTATATTTAACAATCAACATAAGTAAATAATCATTAAGAAACGCTTTAAAAATCATATTCGCCCAAATTATTCACGTCTATAAACTAACTTTCTTGACTTTCCGTACTAGGACGCCTTGAAATCTCATCATCATCATCACTGTCGTCCTCTTCTAAGTGACGATGCTGAAGATTCCAGTTGTACGATATAAAGGCAATTTTACTCGCCCTTTCCGAAGTCAGCCTATTACGTTTTTTGGTGTGGATATTTGCGTGCACGCTAAATGAGCGCTCCACTGCTGCGGACGTGCAAGGTGCCGTCAAAATTCTCACGGCAACTTTGCTCAGTTTTTTGGAGCCGCAAATCCCTTTCCACCACGTCACAGCGTTCATGCCGTTCACGTGGTTCCACACGAAGCTTTTGCTCCACAAGCCTTCTTTGGCTCTGTATTCAGCTAGATTCGACATTATGTCACAATTGAGATTTGTGCCCATATTGTAAATGAACTCAGTAGCTTCGGTTTCCTGGGTTTCATCTAGTTCTGCACCTTGATACACCGGATCAAGTAAATATGCCGCTAAATGAATCGGCTTTATGCACATAGCTATTCTTCTTGCAACAGCTGCTAGGATTACATCCTTATCAACTTGCTCGACAATATTAATGTCAAGCATCGCGAATTCAATTTGCGATTTCATATCGCGAAGTGTAATATACACAGTATGCATATTATGTTTGTCCGATTCAAATTTAAAAATTGCAGATGTAATTGGTTTTAGAAGCGCAATGCACTGGTTTGTCATCTTCCAAAAATCTTCATCCAAAAATGCTGCCTTTGTATCCAGACTCAGGTTACTTGCCTCTTCGTGAACAGCAAAAGTTTGCAAGGCAATTTTTGTATTTTGCAAACTTTCTAAGCTTGCGCAGTGACTTCCCCAGCGTGTTTTACACGGCAGCTTTAGAGTTTCGCCGACCCCTTTTTCTTGAACAATTTTTGATAGCAAAGCTGATAAAGTTTGACTTCTTTTGACAGTCTTGATGCAATCCGTGGTCAAATGAATAAAAGCTTTCAGCAAGTTTGTCTCCAGAATATCTTGGCACAAAAGATTAAGGGTGTGAGCAGAGCAGTTTATATTTATTATATGAGGGTGAACAGTTTTAACGATTCTAAAAGCTTTTTGGATATTCTTGGCATTAACACCAACGAGGACCACGAACTTATTTGGCCCATATTCCGTCATAATGGTCATTATTTCATCAGCCAAATATTCTCCTGTGTGACGATGAGTAGTCGTATCCAAACTTTTGACAAAGACTGGCTCGGGCTTTGAAATAATAAAATTTATTATTCCTGCATTGCGCATATTGCTCCAGCCATCACATTGTAGATGTAGGAAGTTTTGAGCTTCAAATTCATCATTCAGCGCTTTATGCATATCTGCGTTCATTTTGTTCAATTCCGTCGTTGATAGTGTTTTTCTTGTTGGCATCTTGTATAAAGGTTAAAGTTTTTCAAAAAACTTAATCCACAGCGGATGCTCAACCATTGAAAGAGGTGCACCGGTAACATATATAGCTTTTGCTAAATCCGAATTCAGCTCTTGCTTATATTCTGCGGAGAACCTCTCTTGCTGATTTTCTTCACTACTTGTACTACTGTTTCGTGAAGTATCTTCTAATTTATTATCATTGCTATCCGCGTTGATTGCAGTGGACGTTGTAGGCATTATTTGCAGTTCATTTTTAACATTTGCTGGACACTTTGAACACCTTAATAAATGGTTTTCCATTCTATTTACATTCGGCTTTTTAAATAGATGGTCACAAAAAGAACACATGGTCGAGTTCAATAACTCGACACACCAATGATGATGTCAATACATCTGACACTCGATAATGCTTCCAAACTGCGTCCTTTTTGGGTCGTCCCATGGCATGAATCCCTAAAAATAAAATTAGCATTAATTTATGTGAATTATGGAATTGTTGATGTGCATTATTCTAAAGCGCTCATCATTATCGTGTATATTTCTACCTTAACTACACGTAGCACTCGTTTAAGCTGCATCTTGTAAACTACATTTAAATATAAACACTAAAAGTATGTATACTTACGCAAAAGGAATGATAGCTTAATTGTTTAATACTTATAAAGTTAATAGCGTGTAATTATAATACTTACTTATACCGCCGATCCAAGATAGATATTCACTAACACAAATCAAAAGTCCAGTAACGTTAGCTTAAATTACATATAAAACACCATCAAAGTCCATATACAAAGCAAGGGTCGAAGAAAAATCACACGAGGCACTTTACGTAAAATGAGCAAGTAGTCGTCCGAACAGGTTGACTGACAAACAGCAACTGGCCGCGCTTAAAGCGCCATCGCCAGGCGCGCTAGTGTTGCTTGCACAGTGAGACACCCACCTACCTGCATTCTCATTGGATGCTAGTTGTACTACATATGTCACCGTCTGGTAATCACCCAATCAAAATATGGAGACCGTTAAAACGTGCATTTTGCAAATATAATTTAGGTTTTATTTATTTAGTATGTTTAGAACCAAAGTAAAAATATAATTTAACGTTTTGTGATAATATTTTTTTAGATTAGGTACTTTGACAGCGTTATAAAAATATATTAATTGAATAGGTACTTATATAATCAAACTAATAATAATGATTAGTAATTTACTTTCACTGGAAGGTTTGAACCTAATATTGAGAAGTAGTAAAAAAGTATACTAACACTGAGGCATTTAAAGCACAATCAGCTGGCCGAGGCATCTTTTGTTCTCTCTGTGACACTATATAACCCTTTTGGAAATAATGTTTATTTATGATAAAAATGGCCATACCTTAGACAATTACAATAGAGAATGCAGTTTAAGCCCAAGCCACAAACTAGGTGGTCTTTTGTTCGCAGTTTGACCCTTCATGGTCATTATTTCCATATTCTTTATTCACTAGTACTATTTAGCTAACAATCGCCACGCTATCTGATAAGCGCTATAATATTGAAAAGTATTTTCGTGGTATTTTTTTTTTTCATAAACGACTTGTTAACAATAACAACTGTATAAAATGCGAATCAGCTTGCGACATGAATTTATCTAGAACATAGATACGACTTAAGTTCCATATTTTCAAAGTAAAAAGTTACAAGTTCTTAAATCTCACGTTTTTTTAAATATTTTATTAGTAATCGTTTTTAATCACCGAAATGAGTAAATACGAGTATTTACTGGGTGCTTTGAGTAAATACCGAGTAAATACTCAGTATTTACTCACCCCTACCCATCTCTAATCACAAGTAATGTCCTTATACTGCATATGAAGTGTCGTCTGCCCTATCAACCCTAACAACTTGTGAGCCACACACTAAAGAAATTGGCCTTTTTTGCATCGTCCGTACTAACACCATTGGCCTCAAAACAATAGTTTAACCTATCCAGGTAATTTTTCCAACAGTCTGTTTTAGGGTTAAACTCATGAAATTTCACTGCTTGTTTTGACATCTTGATAACAATATATCCACTTTACGTACGTCGCCACTATTATGTCCAATAAAACACTGTTTAAATGGAAATAACTTTTAATATGCTGGGGAGCACATATTGACACGACTTACATAGGAATATAAGTGAAGTACCTTCAGTTACTTTTTATCATAGAAAGTAAAAGAGTCTACCCACATATTTACATATATATGACAATAACAAATTAGCGGATCTAGTAGTAACATGATCCCAAGAGCCTTATTTAGGTGTCCATGCCTTCGCTTGAACCACATTATGAGATAACACCCTTGTAACTCAGCCCTAATCAAGCGAATTCATCAACTAGTAGCGCCATCTATCGCACTACCCTAGTACTAATGTCGCCCGGTTGCCAGCGCTCGGCTGCTTTCTCTTCAGTACGCTTGTAACTCAGCCGAGCAACACGTTTACAAAGCAAGTTTAAAAAGATCAAGAAATTTAAATCGTAAAAATATTTTGAAAACCTCCAACTTCGTGACATTCCGCTCGGTGCCCATGGCCCAGCGACGAGACGCAGTGACCTTCCTACAGGCACCGTCATAAAAAGTACACGGGTACTTACGCCTCATGGCCTCGTCCTGTGGGACAACAAGACCTTGTGACATTCCGCTCAGTGCCCGTGGCCCAGCGATGAGACTAAGTGAGCTCTTATAGCCATCATCATAAAAAGAATACCTACGGGTATAAATGGCACACAGCGTCGTCCCGTTGGACGACAAGCATCGTTGCGCGTCTCACTCAGTCCCGTGAGATGACATGACATCGTCCTGTGGGACATCAAGCGTCGTCCTGTAAAACAATAAGGCGTCATCCTGTGATACGACAGGCATCGCGATGAGTTACGTCATCATGTGAGAAGACATTGCGCCATCCTGTGGTATCGTCCCGTGAGAGGATATTGCGTCCCATAGGACTACATTGCATTGTTCCATAAGACTACATTTTGTCGTATCGTGAGACATTAATACGTCGTCCTATGAGATGATATCGCATCGTCCTCTGAAATGACATTGAAATGATGTTGTCTTGTTAAACAAAAACCGTTGTCTCATGGTCTACCATTAATACGGTAGCGGACGTCTTATTGGTCGCTTTATCGTTCGATGTCTGCACAGTCGGCCTCGCATTTAAAATCTGCATGGTCATGAACCAATGCACGACTTAGTGGGCGTTATCATCATTGTAGCCGACCAAATGGTGTGTCACCTTATTTTAGAACGACGAGCAGCAGAATTGCTATTAGCGGGTTTGGCGCGATATTGATAATGAAATGCAGTTACAGTAATTGTCTCAACCTGCCAGGAAAAAGGAAGGTTTCCGTCTTGGTCGTGTACAAATGTTGGTCTAGGTCGATAACAAACAGTTGCCGTGAGATACCAAACAAACCAAAAATATACATTCTGAGGATCCTAAACTGTATGACTAACTGGCCATGAAAAATAGCAGTTAAGAAACTGTGAAAAGGGAAAAGTACAAAGTGAAAAACCTTGTGTTATACTTTGCCCAACTAGATCCTATACCATAAAGAGAGAGGGGGAGGCAAGAAAATTGACGTTAGCCTTAAAGAAGGAAAGAAAACTAAAACTCCCTCTTCTGAATAGGAATACCAATACAAGTATAATGCCAATTCATTTACGGCTCTGTCATAGGCTAACAAGAGATATCTCTTTATTGCGGCTCTAAACCTGAAAAGAATAGAGTTTATGATACTCGTATATATTAGTGAAAAATCATCGCACTAAATCCCTCTTTTGAATGATGAATGACTAGTCAGGTTGATAGTGTCTTTGGGAATACTGAAGCATCTCCTGTATACTCTCTAAATATTGACCATTAGCTAAAAAATTGCGGCCTGTTACAAAGAGAAATCTTTTACTTACTTTAAATCGTCTACTATGTAGCTGTGAAACAGAGACCACTGAACTAAGAGAAACACGTAGAAAACAGCAAGTACCTTCCATCGCATTCCGTCCAATAGACCGAACTGACAAAGGCATTTATAATGTAATTAGTGCTCCATTCACATCAGTCAGGTAGAAACTTGTGAAATTAGGTTCAAATGCTGTAAGTAACAAGCTCCACTTCGGAAGATTATCTAAGCAGCCGGTTGTGTTATCGACCTGCCGTTGGTATAACAATCATGCATCATAAAACGTTGACCATAAACGTTACATAGTTAAATTTCAAAGGAAATGAATGAACTCTTACTGGTAATATAACTATCGGAAACAGGCGGTATATGTCTAAAAGGACCAACTAGTAAAATATTAATTTAGTATGGCAATCCGCATAGTTACCCATGATTGTTCAATAGGTGAAACATCGGTTTCTTTAGTGGTAAATGTTATGCCTATGTAGAAGATGAAGCGCTCCTTCAAGTTATGTAAATAAATAAAGAATTTATGAAAAGATTTTTCGGTAGTTAGTGGTGTTACTGATTCTGTTTCGAAAAATCGCGAATTGAATTAGAGGTGAAGCCGACTAAGGGAACTAAGCTGTCGAACCAACAGCCACGGTCCACGGCTTTAAATCTAAACGATGATTGTATAATTTTTCCAAATAGACAAATTAAAATGAAGTCACTTCAGAAACTTTGAAACCATGTGGACTGCGGGGCAAGCCAACGTACAGAAAAACGTATAACGTACGTAAACGTACACACATGCGTGATATGTAGAAAAAATTTGCAGGCAGTCACCGATAGCAGATACCGGATTCTGAAAGAACACGGATCAGAAATATCCTTCTTTCGATTTCCAGATGAGAGGTTCCCTTTGCAGATAAGGAAGTACTCGCGTGATTTTATAGAAGAATAACAACATACGGTGGTTCAGGCAAAATGCACGATCTAAGCGAAATATGACTACAAATATGTTCGCCGGTTAAATAGACCCTGCAATTTACTCTGAAAATCAACACTAGTTCTGCAGTCATTGCCAGATCTAAGTATTATAAGCTTAGCTGAAAGGTTGTAGTCCAGGGTTTACAGCATACTGTTGTAACAGGTCTCGTAGAGCATGTAATTGGAAACGTCATCTTCAATGCAATCAATTCCAGGTGTAGTACCCTACAAAATCATCGTGTCTTGGTTATAGGGCAGATGCGCCGCTAATCGAATTACAGCATTAGTTGTGAAGACAACTACAATTCATATATTTATATATTCATGATAATATGCTTATATCATTAAATACAGTATATATGAGATGTCAGTAGACATATATCAACGTTACGTCAGGCGTAGCTCACTCCGCGATTTCGTCGCGTCGCTAATTTTGGTGTCTAGCACTAGTAGTTGCCGCGCACCGCTATAGAATGGACGCCTGCTCGCGCTTGCACCACCTTGTGGTCAAAATCTGTCGTAATAGTACATACTATTATTTATACTATGATTACGTCAAGGTAGTGACATAAATATAATATGTCGCAGAAAGGCCTAGATCATCAAATAATTGTTTATTTGTGGGCATCATGATGCCTAATTAACCCTAGGGTTCCCTCAAGATAATCAAATGATACACAACTTAATTGCACGAAAGCCAATAAACAACATACAACGTCCTTGTATTGCTAAATTTCTAATCAAAAGTACCTACAAATTAATAATAATAATAATTCAGCCTATATACGTCCCACTACTGGGCACAGGCCTCTTCTCACTCGCGAGAGGGCTTGGGCTATAGCCCCCACGCTGGCCTAATGCGGATTGGGGCTTCAAAGTACAAATTAAGTAATCAAATTAATATTTGGTAATGAACGCGTCTACACGTGTTAAGGTTTGACAGGAATTGTGCCACAGCATCGCCCGCGCGCGCCGGTGCTGGCAGCACTTGAGATTAGATGACATCATGACATCATGAGACACCCGTGGTTTATGCCACTGCAATGGTATAATGCCAAGAACTTACTGGTTCGGACCATATATAAATAATAATAATGTTTTAATTTGTCTGGGTGTTAAGAAAGTTCCGCAATTGGTTTGAAAAGGTTGCACTACAATTTAAAGTGGATAAGTCCACCTCCCCTACTCTTACTCAAAGAGTCTTTCATCGTCAGTCAAGAGGTTTTTACACTCTTATTAGAAGATCGTATGTATACGAAAGCATTAAAAACTCACAAATCGTGCTAAGTCTAACAATAAAGCACAATCCATTACCAGCGCGCGAACCATATAATCTTCAGTTTGGGAATCAGCTTGCCACCAGAAAGAGTGAACATTAAACAACCTACAATTACAAGCCTTTATTATAATTAGCCTAAAAATTATAGGTGAAGGCATTGGAATTATTCAAAGATTAAAAAATCTTCTAAAATATCCTACCTGGTAGACGGATCTTCAGTCTACGCACAACATCATGGTGAGATGCCATCCACAACAACTAGAGTTGTCAGCATCACTTTAAATTCATAATCATCGCCTCCATACGGTTGTCACCTGCGTGTCAGTGATTCTGTTCATTCGTTTATTCGCTTGCATGACTGACAAGCACATCATTTAAAGATTGGTTGACCCGGCACCAGCCTAATTGGCAAGTTTTCAGTTATCTGTGGGGAGTAGTAAATTTAGCAGCATAAATGACACTTAAAATAAGTAGGAGCCTACCATTTCATATAAGAATTAATATCTTTTCATGGCTTACTATTAATATGGTAGTTTTTAAAGCAACCCTCACCTAAAACTAATCAGTAAGGAAGAATGTATTATCGCCTCAGTTGAAACTACTGCTAGGTTGTTGAGAGTTGTTACTAGTAACGCATACATTAAATCATGAAGTGTTGTATTTTCTTCTTCACTTTCTGACGCTACTTTCAGGCAGAGGAGTACTTGATTCGAAATAAATCTCAATTACTTCCACAAATAAGAAATAAGAACATCATGTTTATAATTTCTAACACATTTACGGAATATGTTGTCCTTATGTAAGGATAGCCCATTAACAAATAAACCTGCGGGCTTAGCAAGGTTGTACGACAAGGTAGTTATCACGCAATAGGTGTGGATAAAACGGCCGTTATCGTCGGTTTTATCATCCATACTATGGTTGCAGACGATATATGGAGTTATCCACATTTGACAGCGGTAGATGATAGAAGACAAATTGCATAACATGGTCGTTGGATAAGATGTGGATAATTTGACAGATTGTCCCATTTTGACAGTTCAACTTAGTTAATTTTAACTACGTGCTTCTTAGATGACGATAAGCCTTGTCGTGAAAGCAAAAGTAGTGAATAATCATATTTTAAGGTATAAATTACAGGTAAATATCAGTTTTTCTATGATTATATTGAGAGTTATTAGTTACAATGTTCCGCTGTATATAATATTGTCAATATTTTCTTCGCAGGGAAGTCAAATTTTATTATTCCTACTCGCGGCTGCTGTTGAAGAAAAATATCGTAAACAGCTTTAAGAAACACTTGCAGCCCATTTGATATGACGGACGAAGAGTTTCGGCATATTTACATGGTGCGTAAGGAGTGTGCAGTGCATTTACTTATGTGCCGAATTTAACGCCGTGCTTCAAAACGGTGATGGGTTACCTACCAAAACATCTCAAAGGTAAAGCTATAAAATTGCAGTGTTTCTTATAAAGTTAATATGTATTCTATGCATAGACCCTATTATATTTGAAATCATTGATTCTATGTAAAACAGACGTCTTAATGACAATGCTACTAAACTCTTCAATACTAGGTACCGGCCTCATTATTATATGTAAAAGTTAGTATGTTAAGATATCTGTTGTACAATCTCTTACTTATGCTACTAACCTACTAACAGAGGTTACTTAAGCTACTATTTACTTCAACATTCATATCCTAACCTCCAGGGGGAAAATCTACTTGACAAAATTAGATTTACAGTACCGGTCAATAACATATCACCTTTGTGTGTTTTTGTATGAACTTGTAGTAGGTTAGTTTGTAGATTTCATATTTTACTAGTCATTTTATATAAATATGCATGTTTTTCCAGAGATGAGACCTAGCTAGATTGATTTTTCGCCCCCGAAAACCCCCATATAGCAAATTTCATCGAAATCGTTGGAGCCGTTTCCGATATCCCCGAAATATATATACATATAAATAAATAAATATACAAGAATTGCTCGTTTAAAGGTATAAGATATTATGAATACTGAAATACTGTGAACTACAATAAGAGACTCAGCATATTACTAAAAAAGCTCTTTAAAAATAATGAAGTTGACCATACATTAAAACAAAAAACCTCTATGAAAAAATCATTACATAGACCAATTTTTCTCATCACTGGACAAGGGATACTACTAAACTACCTAAAGCTGTGGAAGTCACTCACAAATATAAAAAAAAAGTTATACCGTAAAAGCATGGAGGTGATATATTATTGGCCGGTACTGTAATTAGGTACTTATTTGTTTTAGGTTCTAACAGTATACACCACACCAGCAGCACACCTACACCAGCAGCAGCAGCAGCTGCTGGTGTGTAACAGTTACACCTGCTAGCTGATGGCAATTAACTACCAACGTGGGACTAGTCAAGATCATGGCTTGTCCATTGGAGCACTACTGACTGGATTGGCCACACTACTGTAAGCCTGAACCTCGAGCAGTTTGTAGATGCTGTAAACAGAAGGTAAGTTCTTTTGAGCACTGAATTAAGTATTAGACATAAAAAACTGTGACTTTCCACAAGGACTGTCTTAGTAACTTTTCCTTTTTTGAATAAGTATGAGTGCGGCTGTATTATGCATTGAGATATGTACCTACCCATTGTTTGATAGTTATGTATGAACAGTAGTTATCTCTGGGATATATAATCTGGGAATGCAATACTTATTAGGTTTAACTAAGGCACCTAGTTCTAATGTGCTGCCTTGTTTAATGGATATTATTCCTGGCGATTGTTTAGTATATATCTTGAGTGCACTAGACTGCACTCATGTGAAAATACTTACTCCATCGCTGCCACATGAACCTACTTTTACTTATTTCCTTCTTTTTCTTCCAGAAAACTTCTCGTGGATCAAGGGAAAAATTAGAGAAGACGCTCCTAAAAAAACTTCCTAAGCATGCAAGCATGCACAAAACCGGCTCTTAATAAGCTTAATAAATACATATTTCGCCTATTACTATGTTTTACTATCACACAAATACCTACCTAATTTACCTATATTTCTATACAAGTAGAGACTAGTAAACATTCAAGACGGATAATCTTCACACAGAACACCATTCCCGGGCATGCTTCAATGTAGGTGTCACTTATTCTTATTTTTCATTTTAGCCTTATGCGTACAAAATTTGTGATATTATAGCTTCTAAATGTAAAATCCGACTCATATGCAGTATAGTACAATGAAAGCATAGGTAATAAAAACATTTTAGGCACGTTCTTACTTAAGAGGAAAGGGAGATGGCCGCTTCCGCTTCTCCATACAAACGTAGTCCTCATTTTCCTCTCTGGATATTGACATTATGGAAAATATTTTTACATAATTTAATGTATATTAACCATATAGCTATGCCCCTACGTTCGAATTTTTGATTATTGTAAAAATTAGGAGCGGAAGACAGATTACATACAAATTTTTAAATGCTTCTAACTCTTATAATAATTAAAAATTAAAAAAAAAACAAACGTAGGGGCATGGCTGTAGTTGATGTTGATATGATATACAACAAATTGTATCAAAATATTTAATGTTATTATCCAGAGAGAAAAATGTGGACTACGTTTGTATGAAAAGACGCGTCTTAACGACGCGTCTAGTGAGTCTGGCGGTGAAAAGGTCAAATAAGAATATTCCTAAATGCTCTATTATGCTAATAAGTCTACTTTAGTGACTATAACTGCGGTCAGACTCAATACGCCAATAACTAATGTTGAATATTAAAAACTATGTTAAATTCCATTTAGGTAGGTAGGTAGATACAAGAATGACAATTCTCGTCACTTGTGGTGTTGTCAAGTCTTTTTTGTTTACTAAACTCTATAGATAAGTTAACAATTTCGGCTCTGTGCTAGAGAGAATATTATAAATGGGTAAATAAAACAACTATTGCCAAAAAATTAAACAAAGTTTATTTACACATTAAATGTAGGTGTACAAACAAATCATTGGCTGCCGTACCCGGTGTGAAAGTGCCCATCATGCCAGCAGCTTTATCGCTGGATTACTATGAAGTATGAACAGCTTTTGTACCAGGAACGTCATATGGCGCCCGGGGCAGGCACCAAATTTGCGCCTCCCCCCCCCTCTCCGAAACGAAATGGGACCAACCCCTAAGTCGCGAAAAAAAATTTGGCTGTTTCATACATTTTGGCTGGTCCAATTTCTATGGGAGGGTAAACTATTTTTTTCGCGATTTCGAGGTTGGTCCCGTAGCAAAAGTTACTCAGTATAATCCCAAAACCTCCCTGGCAACGGGAATGTAGTTATTTTTTAGCCATCCTGTATAGTGTATAGGAAGCCTCAGTAGTCCACATATCGATGAATGTCGTCGATAGACAACATGTCACAGATATGCAGCAGCAGCTATTGAAGCAGGTTCCGTCAACTACGGCTCATATGCGCCTGCCGGACAAAGGGCTAGCGATCCACTTGCATAATAGGTAGTCTATTGGACAGTCCATAAGATGGTAACATCGACAGGAGACCCCTAACGTAAGACGCGCTAACACTGGACACAACACAACTCTGAAGCACTTGGCCCGCTCGCCTTATAAAACGAAAGCATAGCAACTCCCGCCGAATATCCCTCTGCTTGATAGAAGTTTCTGGCATAGAGTATTCACACTACGGGATGGTGGGCGGTAGGGCGCTACCGTCGTCTTTCAAGGTCGAGTTCGATGCAAAAAGAGTTCCTAAAAGATCGTCTTTCTCTTTTGCGCTGTGGGCCAGATTACCATCCGCATTTCACACTTCACAGTGGTGGTAAATACGACTGACAAAAGTTTCCCTGCTGCCTTTGGCAAGGCGGAGAGGTAGTCTTTAGCCCATTTTGGCGCCCCCCCTTGGACGGCGCCCGAGGCACGTGCCCCCCCCCCCCCCCAACCCCCCCAGTTTCGCCACTGAGCGGGGGCCCTTACCATTCTGTCTGATTCGACGGCCTAACTTACGTTGTAAAACGCTTAATGATAATACTAATGAACTGAAAAGGTTGTTTGTTGTTTTATTTGTGGATAGGTATGACACATATATATATTTTTGGAATGGTCTTCTCACTAGCTTTTATTTGATATCCATATTATTGTATTATTGCTATTTCATAACTACTCATCTATAAGTTTCGTTTCCAATATAAATAGAATGCTTAACGGCGCAGAAAAGATCAACATTCCTCTCAGACCTCCAACAAAAAGGGGCCAAACTGAAAACCAGCGCTGGACGCCAGTCTAGCACATGCTGAGCTTGGTACCCACGGCCAACATGTCTTGCTAAATGTAATTACCTATGTATAGAGTAGACAATAAGTTAGTACTTAACCTAGAATAACTTAGTACATACTTAACATAGAATTTATATGTAGGTATATGGTTTGTATTCCTAATATTTTTTCTACCATCAACTTATCATGTTTTGGCAATGGAGCATTCCATGCAATTGTCTACCGTTTGTCCCGTAGAAATGCAGATTTTCTGGAGATTTGCAGGTATAAGAGTTTCCTTTTCTATGACAAATGGTCAAACTTGCACGGACAATTAATCGCTTGCTTTAAATGGCGAAAAAAAAAGTCGCAACACAGGAAATAAAATGCGTTTGTACGGGACAGCTCGTGGAATGCTCCAATAAAATGATTTCATTTCATATCATAAACTGATGAGGGCATTCAGAGTGTAGCCTTGAGGTTGCCAAGCCAAGCAACCAAATCAGGTGTCACGGTCTTCAGGTCCTCAACAGGCCCAGGAGTGGAGGAGGAGTGGAGTGGGCAGCGTTGGAAGATATGCTAAGTGGTCTGCATTCTGCATTCGCAAAGTGGGAAAGCCGTCTATCTCCATTTGTGTGGCTGAATTGCAGCGGCCATGTCCGGTTCTCAGGCGGCACCAGATTTTCCGAGGAAGGTCAAACCCTTTTGGTTTTTTAGTTGGGTCAGATATACAGCAACTCCGAGCTGCCGAAGCTGACCATTCCGCTATCCACCTATCCGAAATATTAAAGCTGCTCAGGCTCCCAGCTGTAGCACAGGGTCGGCGGGCAGTCGGGCGGCAGAATTCCTCGTGGACAGGCATTGTGGGGTTATTCGTGATATTCTCAGCCTCCCTCTTCAACGCCTTGAGTCGTCGGATGTGAGGAGGGGCAATGTCACTCAATGCCGGCAGCCAGTGGCGGTTGTAGATCGGATAGTGCCTGAGATGCATCGCATGGTCTCGTTGAGCTTAACGTCCAATCTATGGGTATGTGCACTTTCAAGCCTCCAATATGTTATGACTGAAACAGAAACAAATTACATATATTAGATGAGGTCAGGCGCAGGCTAGTACTTACAGCGGTTCATTGGCAAATTATGTGAAATTAATGTCACTTTTAGAAAGCTCTCGTTTTTAAGCCAGGGGGATTTTTTTGTTACAGTTGTCCAAATTATCGATTGAAAATAAATTGAATTTTGTTCTAGTAATTATTTATCCGTTATTAAAGTTGTATTATGTATCAAGTGTAGTTCTGTACCACTTGCGTCATAAAAACAAACCAACGAACACCTTATTTATCAAAATGTATCTCAGATATTCTATGCTAGGGTAATATACGACACAAACATACCCACACACATACATAGGCTGCTAAAATCATTCCCATAGTCAGGTATAGGTACAATAGACCACTTTACCAAACACAAAAAAAATATTCCAGCTGCCAGCAGTAAAGAAACCAGCTTCTACTCCCAAGCCCTAACAATATAAATAAGTTTTTGGCAAAAATATAATTTTTGGTACAAGCTTTTATCGCTGACTGTACTTTTCTTTCAACAGGCAACTAATACTCCATGAGTCCATTCTAACAACACCAAGCACAATTAGTTTGCGTTGTTTTATCACAGTGTTCCCATGGCCACCTCATGTCTCCATCATCAGATCAGCTCCATGTCATCATAATATTGCAATTGTCATCCGATTTACATATTGTTATGTATGCAAAATTTCAGCTCAATCGGAAATCGGAAAGTGGGTCAAACTTAGCTGTCAAATGTATATGGCCAGCTTTAGTGCTAACATAACTGTTCCTAGTATTCCTATATTACCTACATGTTATAAGTAAGAATATTGTACGAGTAGGTATTATATTATTTTATAATCTTAGTAGAATAGGTACTAATACAATTTATTTGTATTGAATAAGGCCGGCGCCCCACTGCTGCGCACGCTACATCCACGGCCCACGTGTTAATACAAACCGTGGGCAAGCCCACGAAATTTTGTATAAGAACGTGGGTCGTGTACATAGCGTGCGCAGCAGTGGGGCGCCGGCCTAACTCTTGCAGGGAATTTGTAAGTTACTTGTGGGTATGGCTACTTTATTTATTTAATTTATAAACTTTATTGCACAAAAATATAGAATTACGTAAAAATGGCGAACTTAATGCCAAAAGGCATTATCTATCACCTACTAGTCAACCATAGAAACAAATATGTGACGTTCCACGGCAAAAGGTACCTTATGGCGGCTGGCGCTTACGTCGCATAGCGCCGCAATAATATTGGAGCGGCGTTAATAGTTAATAGCGTAAGCGCCAACCGCCATAAGGTACCTTTACCCGTGGGACGTCACATATAAACACTAAAGGTTGGTGCAAAAACCAATCAAAAAGCAAATGCAGTAGGTATATCTTAGATATACATACTAACATAAACATACATATATGTTATAAAAATAAATGTACTAATATGTATATGGGATGATAGACACTAGACGAGACATTTAGCAGATAACTACCGAGCATGACTACTCAAAAAACAAATTTTCTTGGGGCTTGTCTTACAGGTAGAGGGAGTGCATTCCATAGATAGGTTGCCTGAACGGCAAAACAATCATACATAAAACGGTTATGAAGAGGAAGGACTTAAAGTTTAAGTGAGCTGGACATCCGGAACGGGCATAAAAACTAAATACTTATTAATAATATTTTATCTTTATGTCTTAGATTTATGGCATAAAGTGTGTCTTTTTCTTTTTCAATAAACTTTTATTCTTGCTACAAAACCAGCTTCTAGAATATACAAACAGAGTAAAAAAATATATAAGTTTTTAAAGTGAGGTCTACGGGTTTCAAAGATTTTAATATTTGTTAGAACCCTTAAGTATGCACTTTTTATGCAGTGTGAATAAATGTATGCATAGGTAGTGTTGTAGTGTAACTTTTACACATCATTATTGCCAAATCAACTTCCTGCAATTATAGTAGTGATAGAACAGGTTTTTAACAAACTTTTGTCACTTAGTAGAACATAATAGATAGAATGAGAAGAAATAGATATTAAGTGTCAATAATATTAAAAGGCACCAGAAACTTTTCATGATTTTAGTTTAAGAAAGGTGTACTTACATCTTCAATCCTTTCTTCTAGATCTTAGAACTTGTGTGCACTGTGCAGCATTGCATTTTGTATCTCTGGGTTCCGAGAGGCTCATGAATCTCCCTGTAGGTGTAGGCGAACAGGGGATGCTGAGTTATATATTTGGCTAGCATTTTCTTGTGCGCCGAAGCATCGACTGAAATTAAACATATTCATGACAAAACCAGTTAATGATCAAACGAACTATAACTTTTTCTATAAATAAATTAGAGAAACTTACATTTTGGGTGGCATTTCCTTTAGTTTACACAGCAAATCAGTATTTTTCTTCGACTTGGTTTGTATTTTCACTAAATTCACTGAATCATGCGCGTACGCGATGCTTGTCAATGTCAAGTGAATTGTCAGTTGAAAAAACACGATTATCCGTGCATGTTATAATGTAAGTCAATTTGTATAAAGCTGTCACTCATTTAAACATTTTTCAATTTGGAAGTGTAGTAATAAAACTAACTATTCGTTTTCAAACATCTTCCGACACACGTCCGACATTTTAATAAAGCCAGGCATTAAATGGATTTTTCATAAACTCTAGGCATAGACAATCGTGGTCACTTACGAATGATAGTGGATAACTTTATACGATATCGACGTGGTATTCTTATCGTAGCCCGTAACCATGTTCAGCAAAACGATAAAAATACGACTATCGTTAAAAGACGACAGTAGATTCCACGCGCAATATGATATAACCTTGCTAAGCCCGCTGGTATACCTAGTAGTCAATAACTATGTATTAATATCTAAATAATGTTAATATCGTATTCTAGTGGGTACATATACAAACATTTGGTTATTTGTCCACATTAAAAGTCATATTACATTACATCTGGTCTATGATGCAACTTACCAATTTACATTAAATTGTTGGAAAATACAATAAATCAGAGAGGACCCAAGCTTTTCCAATTAGTTACAAAATTTTAAACAGTGGATGGGCCGGCAGTGCTATATTTGTGTTAAGCAGTAGATAAGTAGTAGTAATATCATTACATCATACAACAAAACCTTTTTATCACCTAGTGGCTATTGTAAGGAAAGCATCAGGTAGTTTGGACGGGTTAAATGTAAAACTCACTCGATGAGGTTCACGTTACACGCATCAGAGCTACTACTTCAGATAGTGGTTACACTTAAATTTGTACGACCTACAAGTACCTACTTATATGTCTTTAATTATGATATTAGGGACAGTCTTTCAACTAATAGTCACACAGTTTTGTTTTATATAAAAAGTTTTATAGTCACAATGGATAACTTATGTTGCCAGTCCGTGCTAACAATTGTCTCATCTATCGGTAATTACAAATAAGGAAAATCTAGTAAGGTTTGACGTAAACAATCCTTTAGTATATCGATATGGAATAAATTTCAAGCCCATATTCTTATCATGTGATTTTTGCATAAATTTAAATATTATCAGTCACAGTACGCCCGTGCCAGCGCCGGCAGAGGTTTAAACACGTCTCATAATGTGGTTCAAGCGAAGGCATGGACACCTAAATAGAACCGTTTTTCCCCCGAAGGGTAAAAAACGGATATTTAGGTTCCTGCCGAAGCTTGAACCACACCTAAGGGCCTTGCCGGCTTATGTGGTACTGAAGAGAAAGCAGCCGAGCGCTGGCAACCGGGCGACATTAGTACTTGGGTAGCGCGATAGATGGCGCTACTAGTTGATGAATTCGCTTGATTAGGGCTGAGTTACAAGGGTGTTATCTCATAATGTGGTTCAAGCTTCGGCAGGAACCTAAATATCCGTTTTTTACCCTTCGGGGGAAAAACGGTTCTATTTACCTAGTGCCGCAGTTCATTGCTCAGCATTGCATTGTAGTTTGATGTGCTTGCAAAAAATGAAATTGACGCAAAGCAGATATAATAAAACAATACCTGTACACTTCTGTTAGGGTATAGTTTCATTTATAATAAATCGACCAAATACATTGTTTTATAGTTGACGATATCGAGGTTTATTTGAGTATAAAAACAACCTTTTCATTAATTAGGTAATTCATTTTAAGTACGTATTCGTACACGATAAGAGTATTACCCTACAGTGAATAACCCCAACAATTCACAGCTTTTCATCTGATATCTGCTGTGCTGGTAAGTTTTAGTTATTTAGGTGTCCGTGCCTTCGCTTGAACCACATTATGAGATAACACCCTTGTAACTCAGCCCTACTCAAGCGAATTCATCAACTAGTAGCGCCATCTATCGCACTACCCTAGTACTAATGTCGCCCGGTTGCCAGAGCTCGGCTGCTTTCTCTTCAGTACGCTTTTGTTACTCAGCCGAGCAACACGTTTACAAAGCAAGTTTAAAAAGATCAAGAAATTTAAATCGTAAAAATATTTTGAAAACCTCCGACTTCGTGACATTCCGCTCGGTGCCCATGGCCCAGCGACGAGACGCAGTGACCTTCCTACAGGCACCGTCACAAAAAGTAAACGGGTACTTACGCCTCATGGCCTCGTCCTGTGGGACAACAAGCGTCGTCCAGTGAGACGACATGGCGTCGTCCCGTGAGACGACATGACGTCGTCCCGTGAGACGACATGGTGTCGTCCCGTGAGACGACATGGCGTCGTCCCGTGAGACGACAAGCGTCGTCCCGTGAAATGACATGGCGTCGTCCCATGAGACGACATGGCGTCGACCCGTGAGACGACATGGCGTCGTCCGTGGTATCGTCCTAACAGACGACATGGTATTGTCCTGACAGACGACATGGCAGCGTCTTGTAAGACGACGAGCATCGTCTCGTTAAAAGACCTTGTGACATTCCGCTCAGTGCCCGTGGCCCAGCGATGAGACTAAGTGAGCTCTTATAGCCATCACCATATATAGAATACCTAAGGGTATAAATGGCACACGGCGTCGTCCCGTTGGACGACAAGCGTCGTTGCGTGAGACGACATAGCGTAGTCCCGTGAGATGACATGACATCGTCCTGTGGGACATCAGGCGTCGTCCTGTAAAATAATAAGGCGTCGTCCTGTGTGACAGGCATCGCGATGAGTTACGTCATCATGTGAGAAGATATTGCGCCAACCTGTGGTATCGTCCAGTGAGAGGATATTGCGTCCCATAGGACTACATTGCATTATTCCATAAGACTACATTTTGTCGTATCGTGAGACATTAATGCGTCGTCCTATGAGACGATATCACATCGTCCTATGAAATTACATTGAAATGACATTGTCTTGTTAAACAAAAACCGTTGTCTCATGGTCTACCATTAATACGGTAGCGGACGTCTTATTGGGCGCTTTATCGTTCGATGTCTGCACGGTGGGCCTCGCATTTAAGATCTGCATGGTCATGAACCAATGCACGACTTAGTTAGAGGGCGTCATCATCATTGTAGCCGACCAAATGGTGTGTCACCTTTTAGAACGACGAGCAGCAGAATTTCTATTAGCGGGTTTGGCGCGAAATTATGCAGTTACAGTAATTGTCTTGTCTCAACCTGCCAGGAAAAAGGAAGGTTTCCGTCTTGGTCGTGTACAAATGTTGGTCTGGGTCGATAACAAACAATTGCCGTGAGATACCAAACAAACCAAAAATATACATTCTGAGGATCCTAAACTGTATGACTAACCGGCCATGAAAAATAGCAGTTAAGAAACTGTGAAAAGGGAAAAGTACAAAGTGAAAATCCTTGTGTTATACTTTGCCCAACTAGATCCTATACCAAAAAGAGAGAGGGGGAGGCAAGAAAATTGACGTTAGCCTTAAAGAAGGAAAGAAACTAAAACTCTCTTCTGAATAGGAATACCAATACAAATATAATGCCAATTCATTTACGGTTCTGTCATAGACTAACAAGAGATATCTCTTTATTGCGGCTCTAAACCTGAAAAGAATAGAGTTTATGATACTCATATATATTAGTGAAAAATCATCGCACTAAATCCCTCTTTTGAATGATGAATGACTAGTCAGGTTGATAGTGTCTTTGGGAATACTGAAGCATCTCCTGTATACTCTCTAAATATTGACCATTAGCTAAAAAATTGCGGCCTGTTACAAAGAGAAATCTTTTACTTACTTTAAATCGTCTACTATGTATTTTTTTTTTTTTTATTTAAACTTTATTGCACAATAAATGAAGAGTACAAATGGCGGACTTAATGCCAGAAGGCATTCTCTACCAGTCAACCATGGGCTAATGTAGCTGTGAAACAAAGACCACTGAACTAAGAGCAACACGTAGAAAACAGCAAGTACCTTCCATCACATTCCGTCCAATAGACCGAACTGACAAAGGTAATTAGTGCTCTATTCACATCAGTCAGGTAGAAACTTGTAAAATTAGGTTCAAAATTCAAGTAACAAGCTCCACTTCGGAAGATTATCTAAGCAGCGGGTTGTCAATCGACCTGCCGTTGGTATAACAATCATACATGATAAAACGTTGACCATAAACGTTACATAGTTCAATTTCAAAGGAAATGAACTCTTACTGGTAATATAACTATCGGAAACAGACGGTATTTGTAGGAGGTGCTTTCACAGAATGTCTAAAAGGACCAACTAGTAAAATATTAAATTAGTATGGCAATCCGCATAGTTACCCATGATTGTTCAATAGTTGAAACATCGATTTCTTTAGTGGTAAATGTTATGCCTATGTAGAAGATGAAGCACCCCTTCAAGTTATGTAAATAAATAAAGGATTTATGAAAAGATTTTTCGGTAGTTTAGTTAGAGTGGAGTTACTGATTCTGTTTCGAAAAATCGCGAATTGAATTAGAGGTGAGCCGCCTAAGAGAACTAAGCTGTCGAACCAATAGCCACAGTCCACGGCTTTACATCTAAACGATGATTGTTTAATTTCTCCAAATAGACAAATTAAAATGAAGTCACTTCAGAAACTTTAAAACCATGTGGACTGCGGGGCAAGCCAACATACATACAAACGTACAACGTACGTAAACGTACACATATGCATAATATGTAGAAAATATTTGCAGGCAGTCACCGATAGCAGATACCGGATTCTGAAAGAACACGGATCACAAATATCCTTCTTTCGATTTCCAGATGAGAGGTTTCCTTTGCAGATAAGGAAGTACTCACGTGATTTTATAAAAGAACAACAACATACGGTGGTTCAGGAAAAAATGCAAGATCTAAGCGAAATATGATCCCAGTAGTGACTCATGACTACAAATATGTTCTCCGGTTAAATAGAGCCTGCAATTTACTCTGAAAATCAACACTAGTTCTGCTGTCATTGCCAGATCTAAGTACAATAAGCTTAGCTGAAAGGTAGTAGTCCAGGGTTTACAGCATACTGTTGTAACAGGTCTCGTAGGGCATGTAATTGGAAACGTCATCGTCAATGCAATCAATTAGAGTTCCAGGTGTAGTACCCTACAAAATCATCGTGTCTTGGTTATATTGCAGATGCGCTGCTAATCGAATTACAGCATTAGTTGTGAAGACAACTACAATTCATATATTTATATATTCATGATAATATGCTTATATCATTAAATACAGTAAATATGAGATGTCAGTAGACATACATCAACGTTACATCAGGCGTAGCTCACTCCGCGATTTCGTCGCGTCGCTACAAGTACATGCGGCCCACACCAATTTTGGTGTCTAGCACTAGTAGTTGCCGCGCACCGCTATGGAACGGACGCCTGCTCGCGCTTGCGCCACCTTGCGGTCATAATCTGTCGTAATAGTACATACTATTATTTATTCTATGATTACGTCAAGGTAGTGACATAAATATAATATGTCGCAGAAAGGCCTAGATCATCAAATAATTGTTTATTTGTGGGCATCATGATGCCTAATTAACCCTAGGGTTCCCTCAAGATCATCAAATGATACACAACTTGATTGCACGAAAGCCAATAAACAACATACAACGTCCTTGTATTGCTAAATTTCTAATCAAAAGTACCTACAAATTAATAATAATAATAATTCAGCCTATATACGTCCCACTACTGGGCACAAGCCTCTTCTCACTCGCGAGAGGGCTTGGGCTATAGTCCCCACGCTGGCCTAATGCGGATTGGGGCTTCAAAGTACAAATTAAGTAATCAAATTAATATTTGGTAATGAACGCGTTTACACGTGTTAAGGTTTGACAGGAATTGTGCCACAGCATCGCCCGCGCGCGCCGGTGCTGGCGCAGCACTTGAGATTAGATGACATCATGACATCATGAGACACCCGTGGTTTGTGCCACTGCAATGGTATAATGCCAAGAACTTACTGGTTCGGACCAATATACAAATAATAATAATGTTTTAATTTGTCTGGGTGTTACGAAAGTTCCGCAATTGGTTTGGAAAGGTTGCACTACAATTTAAAGTGGATAGGTCCACCTCCTCTACTCTTACTCAAAGAGTCTTTCATCGTTAGTCAAGAGGTTTTTACACTTTAATTAGAAGATCGTATGTATACGAAAGCATTAAAAACTCACAAATCGTGCTAAGTCTAACAATAAAGCACAATCCATTACCAGCGCGCGAACCATAAAATCTTTAGTTTGGGAATCAGCTTGCCACCAGAAAGAGTGAACATTATACAACCTACAATTACAAGCCTTTATTATAATTAGCCTAAAAATTATAGGTGAAGGCATTGGAATTATTCGAAGATTAAAAAATCTTCTAAAATATCCTACTTGGTAGACGGATCTTCAGTCTACGCACAACATCATGGTGAGATGCCATCCACAACAACTGGAGTTGTCAGCATCACTTTAAATTCATAATCATCGCCTCCATACGATTGCCACCTTCGTGTCAGTGATTCTGTTCATTCGTTACATTCGCTTGCATGACTGACAAGCATATAATATAAGCTTGGTTGACC
This sequence comes from Cydia splendana, assembly GCF_910591565.1. NCBI lineage: Eukaryota > Metazoa > Arthropoda > Insecta > Lepidoptera > Tortricidae > Cydia > Cydia splendana. The sequence goes on along the minus strand of NW_026946888.1, from coordinate 1,536,820 downwards.
CGGCACCGGCCTAATTGGCAAGTTTTCAGTTATCTGTGGGAGTAGTAAATTTAGCAGCATAATTGACACTTAAAATAGGTAGGAGCCTACCATTTCATATAAGAATTAATATCTATTCATGGCTTACTATTAATATGGTTGTTTTTAAAGCAACCCTCACCTAAAACTAATCAGTAAGGAAGGATGTATTATCGCCTCAGTTGAAACTACTGCTAGGTTGTTGAGAGTTGTTACTTGTTAGTAACGCATACATTAAATCATGAAGTGTTGTATTTTCTTCTTCACTTTCTGACGCTACTTTCAGGCAGAGGAGTACTTGATTCGAAATAAATCTCAATTGCTTCCACAAATAAGAACATCATGTTTATAATTTTTAACACATTTACGGAATATGTTGTCCTTATGTAATGATAGCCTATTAACAAATAAACCTGGTATACCTAGTCAATAACTATGTATTAATATCTAAATAATGTCAATATCGTATTGTAGTGTACCCACTAAAACTGCATCTGTTATCTGCTTTGATATTCATGTTTTGACGGTTGTGAAAAAATGTAGATTTTCTAAATTTTCTATGAAGGGTTTGTATTATTATATTTATACCTTTGGTTATTTGTCCACATTAAAAGTCATATTACATTACATCTGGCCTATGATGCAACTTACCAATTTACATTAAATTGTTGGAAAATACGATAAATGAGAGAGGACCCAAGGTTTTCCAATTAGTTACAAAAATTTTAAACAGTGGGTGGGCCGGCAGTGCTGTATTTGTGTTAAGCAGTAGATAAGTAGTAGTAATATGATTACATCATACAACAAAAGCCTTTTATCACCTAGTGGGCTATTGTAAGGAAAGCATCAGGTAGTTTGGGCGGGTTTAATGTAAAACTCACTCGATTAGGTTCACGTTACACGCATCAGAGCTACTACTTCAGATAGTGGTTACACTTAAATTTGTACGACCTACAAGTACCTACTTATGTCTTTAATTATGATTTTAGGGACAGTCTTTCAACTAATAGTCACACAGTTTTGTTTTATATAAAAAGTTAAGTAGTTTTATAGTCGCAAGGGATAACTTTTGTTGCCAGTCAGTGCTAACAATTGTCTCATCTGTCTGTCAATTACAAATAAGGAAAATCTAGTTAAGGTTTGACGTAACAATCCTTTAGTATATCAATACGGAATAAATTTCAAGCCCATATTCTTATCAAGTGATTTTTGCATAAATTTAAATATTATCAGTCACAGTACGCCCGGGCCAGCGCCGGCAGAGGTTTAAACACGTCTCATAATGTGGTTCAAGCGAAGGCACGGACACCTAAATAGAACCGTTTTTCCCCCGAAGGGTAAAAAACGGATATTTAGGTTCCTGCCGAAGCTTGAACCACACCTAAGGGCCTTGCCGGCTTATGTGGTACTGAAGAGAAAGCAGCCGAGCGCTGGCAACCGGGCGACATTAGTACTAGGGTAGCGCGATAGATGGCGCTACTAGTTAATGAATTCGCTTGATTAGGGCTGAGTTACAAGGGTGTTATCTCATAATGTGGTTCAAGCTTCGGCAGGAACCTAAATATCCGTTTTTTACCCTTCGGGGGAAAAACGGTTCTATTTAAACGTTAAGTATATGGAATATATTTTTGTGAGATATTTTAGTATACAAAGAGCAGATTAAAAAATGTTTTCTTTAATTTTGTTACAGTAAAATGGATCACGTAGAAGACACTCCTCTATTTTTGTCCCAGGTGTTTGCTCAGAACCCATTTCCTGATGATGAGGATGATGACGTCAACAACGATCTAGTAAAGAAGATAATGACACCGAAAACTAAAAAAAGGCAAACCGAAATGCAAAATAAAGTGCAAAAACGAAGTGTTCCAGGTCAGCTTCCATCATTTGTGGTTAATAAAAAGCCAGGAAAGGGCAGCAGGTTAATTAAAATCCAAATAATTAACTTGGTTGACAATGAGTACAAAGAAGTGCCAGAAAGCGAAGACGTGATTTTAAGCGCACAATACATAGCAGATGATGGATTCGATGAAATTATCGACAGTGCAGAGAGTGTAATAAATAAAATTTCGAAAAAACTGTGTGGATATAGTCTTAGTTATTAATTTTTTTTCTATTATTTTAAATTTGGACATTTAATAAATTTGTTTGAATATTTTGTTGTTTCACTCCTTAGTTTACAGACAGTGTCATGCACGACAACGCACCCTCCACACCAAAGTCCATTTCATACTAGCAAATGATTAATATTACTAATAGTTGTATGGAGGGGTGTGTGTGCCTTCGTGGATGGTACTGAAACATATGAGGGATATAAAATAAAACAACAGATTGATTAGTACACATTTTATTCATTTACTTACAAAAAAAACATAAATTATAATCTAAATACCATTTCTTAATACATATCACATTTTTTAAAGCACAAGTTTTTTTATGGTGTACACAATTATAGACTACACTTTTAATACAATATTTTTCATACAAATGTCTAAAACTATATTCTTGTTTTTCATCTAAATCTAAAACAGTACAACCAGGAGACAAATGCTTAACCCATTGAACTTTTTCTGCTCCCTTTACGAATATCTTTTTGTCTTTTAAGTAGTTTACAATGATTCTTTCAAATTCACGGTGGTCAATATAACCCTCACGCCACAAAATGCCACAATTCTTTTCTAACCATGTAACTTGCCTTTTTTCGTTTGGAGATAGACTGGAAAACGGGTATGGTGGCTTTACCAAAAAAACTTGTGTATATTCATTTGTGGCGAGCGCAAATTCCTTTATTATGAATTCATTATTACTCCATTTAAAACCCTGAAGAGCAACGAATATGTAGTCCTGCATTATGATTATTTATGATATCCTTTTCGTAATACTACTTAAAGGTTTGTATTCTACAATACTATCATTCAAAATCAGGCAATAAGCTGACGTCTGCGAGGGTATAGTTGATTCACACTCGAATTCAACTCGCACATCAACCGAACCGGTTTTTAAGGTTTCGTTTTGACGAGAACAGTCAATAACAAATAAAGGAGCAATCTTTTTAAAATCTCCGGGGGTTGTAGCAAAGGTGCTTGAGCACGGTTATAATAAGACTGTTGAAATTTTGCATACTGCTCGTATAATATAGGAAACTTTTCACTAGAAAAACTGACGTCAAAACTTTCATAAGGAAAGTAGCTTGAGTTTAAAAAAACCTTAACATCTCTCAAGTTACAATGATCAAAGTGTGTTACATCTTTATCAGCAACATTTTTTCGTGCTGTTTTCAATCCGATTATAATGTAACGCGGTTTCTCAATTTGAGATGAAGTTTTGATAGCCCAAGAATGGTTTGGTCATTTCAGGCAAGAGAGGATATTCATACAAATCCCAGTTCCTAAATGCTATTTGAATTGCACGATCTCTTTCCAAACATTTGAGTAAGGTCAATCTTTCTCGGTCAGACACCTTAATATGTGGCATGCGCCATACTATTTTCGAGATAGTTATATTGTCTATATATTCATTCGCATTTAATTTAACGCTATTTAAGTTAGTATTAGATCTCAAAAGAATAAGTTCATGCTTACAATTAATAACTATTTTGTTGTAGTCCTCAGCAAACCCAAGAATTTTGATACAGAAAATGATCCATGTGAAATTTTTGTAACGTTGATATCCCATCCCCATAACTTGCTCATCGATGCTTCAAGTTCATTCATAGATACAAAAGATTTCATAGTAGTTGTAACCCCTACATTTTTAATTTTATCGATTTCGATTCCATTGAGTTCGTATCGAATGTCTTGAAATAGATGGAGTATTGGATTATTCGTAAAAAGAACAGACTTCACCTCTTGTTTCGTTTCTCTATTGAATACAGTTATAGTAGTACCTTCTATGTATAAAGTACTTGCCGATGGTAGTACGTAAAGATCTTGCTGATTAATAGGTATGCGTATTTCATCATTGAAGTTCAAACTTGATACGTAGGGCTCATACGAATGATATTCAAAGCTCTCTATTGAGTTATCTAAGGTGAAAGATTCTGTTAAATTTAATATACTCATTTTATTAGACCTATGCTTTGGAGGAATTGTTTGTTTTGTTTTGTGAGTTGCATTTTAGGTCTTCTTTTCTTGATTGCTTGGTGAGTACTAGCACTGAATTTCGTTTCTAAGGTGAAAGTCTATAATTTTTTTCTAAGGTGTAAATATATTACAGAGGGCGCTGTCATGCGGTTGACAGTGATTTCAAAAGCTCTTCCGTATTTAATTATTTTTAAATTGAATTTATACTACTTTCTGCAATTATATTAAATGGAATAATAAATATTACAAATTATTTAGTGGTTAATATTAAAACTTGAGATAGAATGGCACCATCGTTGAGAAAAACAGTGACAACTGCAGCGGCTGTTACAAGGTTAGTGGATCTTGTTTCAAATTTAAAAAATGATTTCACAGACATGAAAGGAAAAATTGATTCCTGCTATGACATTATAAAGAATCAAGAAAAACAAATAGCTTACCAGAACTCATGTCTCCAGGTGATTCTCAGGAAAATAAATTTCTCCACTCCTTATAATGAGCACAATTCACAGAACTGCACAAGTGAGGTACTAAACGAGTCAGGTCCTCAAGGCTTCATTTTTATTGATAACGAGCCCCTGTTAGATGTCACCAACTCCGAGCCATCAACATCAACGCCAGTTGCTGATCCTCTAACGGACCCGTCATCTGATGGTAAAGTAGCACACACAGCTGAGCCTAAGAGCCCTGTGTTAGAAACCACAGAACCGGCAGGTGCCACTCCTGAGCCATCGCACTCTGTTGGCAATCCTGAGTCAGTGGAAACTGCCCCTGTCCTTGAGAGGCGCAGCGCCCGCTCACGCCGTCGAGCAAACTCAGGCCAGGGCAAGCAGCACCCACGAGCAACTGAAGACAAGGTTCCTGCTACAAACGGCACTGCTCTAATCCCTTTACCACTGACTTCTGCATCAGCACCAGCACTCAAATCCACCGACTCCGTGCAACAGAAGCAAAGTACCCCTGGGCTACGTGCAGCGGCACCGCGAGTCGTGAGTCTACACGTATTCAATCTCAGCGAAGACACGACCGTGGAGGATGTGGTCAACCATGCGAAAACGCAGCTAGGCATCCCGGCCCCAGTGTGCGAGAAACTGCTGGTGACCAGAGGCAAGTACTCCTCATTTCGTCTCGAAGTTCCAGCTGATAAGCAGCGAGCTGCTCGTAATAGTGAAAACTGGCCTGATGGCGTATCAGTGCGTTTGTTTAATATTGTACAGAAGCAGCAGCAAAAAAACTACACAGTACAACGCGGCCCGACACTAACAAAATAATTACGAACTTTGTTATTATACACCAAAATGTTCGAGCAATTTGCAATAAAACATCACTTTTAGAATTACTATGTAACACGGAAAACCCTGATGTACTATGTTTAAGCGAAATTTGGTGCCTAAAAAGTGACTTGGAACGTATTAGGTTATGTGGGTATGCCCTCGCGAACGCATACTGCCGTGCGCGAGCTAATTCTCATGGTGGGGTAGCAATATTTTTACGCGAAAGTGTGCCTTACAAACAGCGCAACGACCTGCATGGCCTATGCGTACCTTATCACATTGAAATAACGGCAATAGAAATATTATGTACTAATCTAGTTATTGTTGCACTGTATAGGACAGGGAATGGAGAGTTTGACATTTATTTGGAAAAATTGGATTTATTATTAGATAAGTTAACTGACGAAAGTAAAAAGTTTCTTATAATTGGCGACCACAATGTAAATTATCATACCGAAAAAACTATGCAACAGCGAGTAAATGACTTGCTTGGCACTTATGACTGCATAAACACAGTAACTTTTCCAACTCGCGTCACTACAGACACTGTGACCTCCATTGACTGTGGCATAGCGAACCGCGTCCGAGACTGTCTAAGTGTGTCACCAGTGGACACGTTTATCAGCGATCACAACGCTCAAAGGTATGAACTCGCTATAGAACAGATGCGCCGTGACAATAAAAATGAAAAACACCGTACGGTTGAGCGACGGTTGTTTGACCAAGAATCATTTCGATTATTTTATTATGACATTTCAAATTATGATTTTAGTTTTATAAATTCTGATTATTTTGACATTAATTACAAATTCAATAAACTTTTCAATATACTTACATATTATATTAATTTGCGGTTTCCATTTAAGAATTTAAAAACAAATATTAATGGGCGTAAGGTTCCTTGGATGAATGACGAGCTGTCCGAATACATTTGTAAATACAACGACTTCCTGGAAATACGCCGACAATACCCGGATAATGCATTAATCTCAGAATGTATTACACATTATGCGCAGCTCATTAAGTCTGCTACACTTCGTGCTCGACAATCTCACATCTAAAATAGGCTAAAAGAATGCAAAAACCCTTCTAAAGAAATTTGGAAAGTCATCAATGATGAAATAGGTACTAAAACTAATAAAACTCAAGTGTTTACCTTAAATGACCCAATTTCAAACGAAAAAATCTCGGACAGTGAGGTTCCCAATACCTTTAATTCACATTTTTTACAAATAGCGTCCAAGTCTGTGGTTCAAAGTGATGAGTCCTTATCTGCACAGTACCTACACCAACACCTTAGTGGCACAGACATACCCTCATTTCGTCTCCCTATTGTCACACCCGAACTCTTACACAAGACAATACAATCAATGTTAAAGACACGCGACACCGTAGATACATATGATATATCATTAAATATAATCATATGTATCTGGCCGGTCGTTTCTGACATCTTGGTTGTGTTGATCAACACGATGTTTCAAACTGGCGTCTACCCTGACGTGTTAAAGAGTACAAGGGTATGCCCAGTATACAAAGGGAAGGGAGAAAAAACAGACGTTAATAACTACAGGCCGATCACCATAGTACCGACTGTGACGTCCAGGCTCCGTTGTGTACTGGGTGATCAAATGAAACAACTGTTATTGTTCGTGCACTCCGCCAGCCACCCGCCGCCATCACACTTCCCCACGGAGTGAAGCTAGCGGGTAGTTGCGTCGTACTGTTTATTGTGTAATCGTCACATCTCTCCCTTTTTATAATGATTTATTTATTTTACTTTATATATTTATCATGCAACAATAGTTCAGTTTATCGTATTATCTTATACTCGCTAGGTTAATTTATTTTTCCAATCTAGGTATACTACCACCGGTTCGGAAAGGTTAACCTCAGACCCGAGAAGAACCGGCGTAAGAAACTCGGCGAGGTGTGGATGTATTCATTTTACAACAGTTAAATAATAAATATTTTCCAACACTAGCAAGCCTTTAAATCTGTAAAACTATTATTTTACTTTTACAATTTCTTCTTAGGTGTCAGTCCCTCTCCTTCTCCTATTTGCAGTTTTGAGTTTTTTATTCAATTGCTTATAACTCAAAGATTTACTTTAAACGCCTTAATTACTACATTTTCCTTTTGATGCTTACACATTTCCAGGTATTTCCATTAGCATACAATATAATATTTTACTAATTAATACCTATTTCATGATTTAGGTACAATAACATTGTTAGGTTGCCAAGCGCCTTGGACATTAGTTACTTATTGGCAATAACTGATTGACTCTGTTTTACTTGTCTTGTATGATGTTAATATATATAATGCAATTTAAAATACTTGTAGATAATCCAAGGTCAAATAAAGTAGGAATGTTACATTCGTTGTAGAGGTACCACGTCAAGTACCTATGATTAGTTTTACTTGTGAATAGGTTAAGCAAACAATAATCTATATAAATAGATTTATATATTATTAATTTGTTAGGTACCTACTAAGATTTACCTGCCTATTTGACCATTATTATTATTAATTGCATTGCATACATATCTAATTATCGTTCTTTAATTATAATACTTGAATAATATAATCTTGACATCAATTAATCCAAATATTTATTTTATTCATTTTATTGCTCAAAAAGTAACACAGCAAATATAATATCGAATGTAATATTATTCTAGCAACTTACTTATGCGAAGAATCATAATTACAATTTATGTTATGAAAATAACGTAACACTTTACTAATTGAAAGCTGATTTTTCAATTGAATTGTGAGCAGTAAGTATTGTATTATTATTTCCACAATAATTACTGTCAGACTGTCACATAAATATTATTATTTGTACTTATACACTTTTTCATCGGTTTATTTCAATTACTTGCAACATATTTTATAAACCTGAAACATAGGTATACACCTTGTAAGTATGTCTGCTTCCTATATCCTGCCATTGGTAAGTATGTCATTTAATTTCAATAAACATCTCCCAACGAACCAATGGAATTCCATTATTCTAACCATGATCCCATGAAATACTGAGTACACCAGAGTACAGTTCGAATGTTTAGGTACTTTACCATTTTATCGTTACGTTTAACGTTTCTAAATGATAAGACCTAGGTTTTTGGTCTTTTGAGTCTTAGTGCTCAATTAGTACAATAAATGTATACTCTTGGGTAGATCAATGAAGTGGTTCAAGCTACAACTTTAATCTACTAGTTTTACTTAATTTGTTAGCCTCAACAAATTAAACATCAGGCAAACTGTCATTGAGAGCGATCAAAATCACGGTTAATTCGAATACTTATTGTTTTTATTTTATAATGTGTAGGAATGTGTACCGACACACAGTATTTAGTTATTTGTTTCTGTTTTGATTTAATGTATCGGTTCTGAGACTATGTGTAATTTCTAATGTATGTATTGTCTCAACCGCATACCTAAGCGTTTTGGCATCCTTAATTATTGTAAGTTTATGCATGTGACTGAAATAAGGAAATATATTTTCCGGTAAAGTGCCTTTTTAATTACACTTAATTATAATTAGTCATCACATCACACACATCACTCATCTTCATCTGAGTAGGTGTACCTACTACCTAGGTAGTTAAAAAGGGACTTCGTCATCTACACTGTTAACCGACAAAAGTCGTATGTCTATTTACAAGACATTAGGTTAACTGCTGGTCACTAGAGTTTTTCTGTTAGTACCTTAGTCATGGTTGCCTTGGGTATAGTTTCGTAGTTTAGTTAAGTAAGCAGTGCTTCCTCACCGTGTAAGGCTCCCCGCATCGCCACTTCAGTTTTTACAGCATTGACTTTAGGTACTACATGACATGATGTATTATGACAGGCCCAGCGTCTATTTACGTACCTGTTGTACTTGGGTTTGTAATTGAGCTTTGCCCTGATTATTATTCTATAGAATCATGTATTCCGGCTCTAAAATAGATTGGAATTGGGATTTATTATATGAAATCTGGGTCCTATACGATTTTGAAGAATTGTATATCCTCATCTATTTATAGGTTTTATTTGGGCAGTTTAGGCATGCCTCTGTGTTCCACAATTTCCACGGCTACTTACGCAGAATGCATTATTACTCTTATCCTGTCACCTGCTTGTTTCTCTTAAACTATAATTTAACCTGTCTTCTAACTGTTCCAACAGGATTGCTACAACAATCTTTAACCGGAATACCGTCAAAGTCGTCGTATAATATATTTTTATATATACTTTGTTCGTTTTTATTTAAACTGATACATTAAGTTCTTACCCATACGAACATCTGCAAAATGCAGTAAATTTATGATACGGGTATAGGTTAGAAGAAGGTTAAATTGTAATACTTTACAGGAAATGTTTTCCAACTGGCGTATTTTTTTTTGTATAATTGAAATCTATCCTGAATCTACATTAGTAGATATGCCTATTCCCGAGGCCATCCATCTATACCTACGCCTTAAGTTAACTGGAACAGTAGGCAGAGGCACTTAACTGCTTATTATATAATTTCGAATTCAATAAATACATTACATAATAGGAGGTCACTCTATACTAACATAATGTCAGTTAATGACTATTTTGCTTCCCTATTAAGTTTTGGTCGGCTAAAGAATCCATCTAATGGTGGTATCTAGGACATTTTGGATGACCTAAAACAAGATCTATCGTTAGTACCAACCAACACTATATCGCGTCAGTTTACTTTTAAGTACTAATTTGGACGACCTATAACAAAAGGTCCTATCGTTAGTACCAACCACCACTATCGCGTCTACTAGACTAGTTACTAGGTACATTTGACACTTTTGGTTTGTTAGTACCAGTTGAACATTCAACTTACTAATTATTCTCTGTTTGTATCGTAGGTAAGTGTTATGATTTCGCTTATCATTTCTTTTGTTTTGCTAGTACTAGTTGAACATTCAACCTACTACTTATTTATTTTGCTAGTACCAGTTGAAAGTTCCAACCTACTAATTATTTGTTTTGCTAGTACCAGTTGAAAGTTCCAACCCACTAATTATTTGTTTTGCTAGTACCAGTTGAAAGTTCCAACCTACTAATTATTTGTTTTGCTAGTACCAGTTGAAAGTTCCAACCTACTTATTATTTGTTTTGCTAGTACCAGTTGAAAGTTCCAACCTACTAATTATTTGTTTTGCTAGTACCAGTTGAACAATCAACCTACTAATTATTTGTTTTGCTAGTACCAGTTGAACGTTTCAACCTACTAATTATTTGTTTTGCTAGTACCGGTTGAAAGATTCAAACTACTACTTATTTGTTTTGCTAGTACCAGTTGAACGTTTCAACCTACTCATTATTTGTTTTGCTAGTACCAGTTGAACGTTTCAACCTACTAATTATTTGTTTTGCTAGTACCGGTTGAAAGATTCAACCTACTAATTATTTGTTTTGCTAGTACCAGTTGAACATGTCGACCTACTAATTATTTGTTTTGCTAGTACCGGTTGAAAGTTTCAACCTACTAATTATTTGTTTTGCTAGTACCGGTTTATTAGAGGTCATCTGCTTCCAGAAATATATACAGCCTTTGATTTGTAAATCAATGTATTCTGCTTTTCCAATTAATTAAACTTATATTATTTTAACAAAGAACCAGCCGTTACACCTCGATCATCCTTCCTCTCTAGAATACCCGCCTGTTATATTTTTATTAAAAATCAATTCTTACCCACATTTTATTTGTTTTATTTTTAAAGATCGCCAGTGTTGCTAACAGACGGCCATTCTGTTGTAGGAATGTCCCCATTCCGGTTAATGCTCGGCCATTCTACACAAGGCGTATGGCCTCATACAATTATTTTATATCTCTTAATAATCAAGAATTTATTTACAATAAACACATTAACAAAACTAGTATTCCAAAATGTAACTTTAATCTTATACAATACATCATTAATCAATCAAATCAAAAAAATCAAAGCATTTATTTTCAGGCTGCTAAGGCCCACAGATACATACCTTACAAACTAACATATATGTATATACAATTATAAAAAAGTTAAATACTAAAAAATCATTTTCGTGACGCAGTTTTCTGTTGCGGCGTCACTTGCTCTGGTGTAGGATTAGGCAGATTCCCACGGAACCGCCGAAATATCACACCCTTCGGCCAGAAGTCCGTGTTCGCGATGGCTTCCAGCAGCGGCCGCGGCACGCGCACCACAAACGAGCGGAAGTGCACGTAATGACGCGATCGCAGCTGGAACACTTTCAACTCGTAACGGGTGTTCTTGCGCAGATATTCCACCACATCGTCAGCCGTGGCGGAAACATGCAGGCGCGATACGTATAGCGCCGTATTCGGCGTGGCAGCCCTCAGTCCAGATGCAATATCTGGCTCCGCTGTGCCACACTGGCTCTTGCGAGGCGCCTTGCGCGGCCGCCTCTCCTTCGACGCCTGCGTGAATCCTTTTTCGGCAGGCTTTAATAAGCATATAAAAAACTAAAATGAAATAAAACTTTCTATGGCAATGTATCACTTTGATATAACATAACGTTCATTATGCAAGCAATTATTTCAGAAATTGCACTCATCATCGTCGATTTAATCACACAATTCTTCAGCGTAGACGTCGCTTCTTTGCAAGTGTGCACGTCACCGTCGACGAGATCAAGCACTCCTTCTTATGTGTACACGTCACCGTAGATGAGATCACACACTCCTTATGTGTACACGTCACCGTAGACGAGATCACACACTCCTTCTTATGTGTACACGTCACCGTAGACGAGATCACACACTCCTTATCTCATGTGTATCCGTCACCGTAGACAAGATCACACATACCTTCTTTGTTTTTAATGTGTATCCGTCACCGTAGACAAGATTACACATACCTTCTTTTTTTTTTTTAATGTGTGTCCGTCACCGTAGACAAGATCACACATACCTTCTTTGTTTTTAATGTGTATCCGTCACCGTAGACAAGATTACACATACCTTCTTTTTTTAAATGTGTGTCTGTCACCGTAGACAAGATCACACATACCTTCTTTTTTTTTAATGTGTATCCGTCACCGTAGACAAGATCACACATTCCTTCTTACTCACGTCACCGTAGACGAGATCACACATTCCGTCTTATGTGTACACGTCGCCGTAGACGTGAGGACACACTCCAAACACTGAAAATAAACTCATGTCAGTTACAACTGGTAATACAATTAGTAGCAGACTACTAACAATTTCCTTTTCGTCACTTCTCCACTCAACAGTAAATAATCATTTCATACCGAACAATAAAATGAGGATAAGGTTATGATTCCACATTTAGCGTCAAACCTCCACTTTAATCTGCCTCACCAAACCTTTTTCATTTTCATTTTTAAATGTTGCGGCATTGAAACAACTAGCATTTACTGCATAACAATTACAATTTATAGAATACCATAAAAACTCAGTCCCATTACTGTGTTTTTCCTCACAAGCCTGATAACAATTTACCTCAATTTTTAACACTCAAATAGAGAAATATTGTTGTTCATGGTGATCGGAATATAGACACTCCAAAAGACAATTCATCTACAAAGGAGCTATCAAGTATAATGAGAAGTTTTAACATGGCAATGCACACAAAAGCACCAACCAGGATCCATGCATTAATGTGTGCGTAATGCTAACTGACACCCACCAACTTGAATTATCAGATTATGACCTGTCACCTCAAACATCAATGAAATCAAGACTGGCACGACCCGGATTGAACCGAAAAGGATTTATTGTTGATTCAACATTCGAAAGCTTCATGATAGCATAAAGGCTCCGAGGGTCTCTTCTTTTGTGAAGCTATTAGCTCGAACAACGCTCAGGAAGCGTTTAATTATCCTGTGTCTTATTCAGACTTTTTCCGATCTGTGTTTTCCCATCATTATCATCATCATCATCATCGACAAAAGGGAACCAAGAGGTTATCTGCCAAACAATAAACTCTTCAAAAATATGACAAGATATTAAAAAAATGTATACACAAATTGCAATAGCAAATATATATGTATCTTCTAACAATAATACACAAATGTAAAGCAACCTGGAATGTCATATACCCACGCAGGTACCAAATTTAGATCAGACAACAGATATAATTACTTTAAAAATGAATTATAAGATCTACCAATAATAATTAGTAAGATACAGGTAATGTACTATCCTACATTAATAATTTTATCGATTAAGTAATTTCAATGAGTTGACAAACAAACTAAATGTTGAGAATAGTCCACAATACGATTCTCTTAATGCCAACAGTAGTTGAGTAATAGTAAAACCTTTGGTACTGACGATATTTCAACCGAACCAGTGAAGTCAGGCAGGTTATTTTTAAGCAGACCTCTTGCTCATGTACATTTATCCTTCAGTCAAGGCCCCCTCCCAGAACAGCTTAAAGCTTCGTTTGACGATCTTAAAGTAACGATCCCAACAATTACAGATCGCAGTTTTACAGTGTAATTACAGCACAACAGTGATTGTCCCAATAATATCAAAATTAATAGAAAAAGCTTTTTATTAACAAAAGACAATAATAACCTCCTTACTAAACATGACATTTCACACCCTGACCAATTTGGGTTCCGTAAAGGACCAAATCCAGAATTGGCTTGTTTTGAATGTGTCAAATTTGTGACTCAAAACTTCAATAAGTCACCGATTATGGAAATTTTCCTCGACATGACAAAAGTATCTGACTCAACTGATCATGCCGAGCATCTCAATAAATTATATGCTAATGAAACTTAGAGGCCAGGCAAATGATTGACTTAAATCTTACCTAGCCAACAGAATGCAGTGCACGGAAATCAGCAAACTTGTTAGAACTAACAACCAAATTAATCACTGATCACCTCTTTGATAGTTTCTAAAGTAGGTGCTACACTTATTTATTACTTAAGGGGGGAAGGGGATTTTTTTCATTAATGATATTCAGATGGCGATACAACTATAATTTCAGCCAGTGGTCAAGATCAAAGTATGTATAAAACAGATATTTATAATGCCCCATCTGATACTAAATATTGGATAGGAAATTAATAAGCTTCTCATTAAGCTCAGAAAACACAACCCATGCAATTCACCCATATGGAACAATACCTCGACAGCCCAACACTCGTATAAATGACTATGCATTTCATAAAACAGGTAACATAAATTAAGTTCTTTGGTTTAAATTTCAATTCATTTTTAAATTGGAAGGACCATAACCACTCTGTCACAATGTTCAAGACTTGACCATTTCGTCTTGGCCTGCAAAACTACGACTATCTGCTTCCTACGAAGCAGTCCCCATGGCCCATCACGGCCACGTCTCATCATACTTAAGCAAATGCTCCTATGGGGATCAGTTGTAAACCACTATTTAAATATTACTGTAAATCTGGCTTGTATGTATGTATATACTCAAAATCTGTAATTTTCAAAAATCATATCCAAAATATTTTCAAGACCTTAAAATGATATGTGCTCCGTCAACCCAAGAGCACAATATCTCACACCATCCACGCTGCATGACAGAGATGCAGAAAAAATGCTTATAAAAGATATACAATAACCATACCCGTTCACACAATCACCCGGGGCCATAAGTTTAACAAACTTCTATTGGACTGGCCTCCAGATCACTGCTTTTATAATACTCGCAACATTACCTACTGATTATGTTGCTCATAAGGAGCGAACCAACTTTTTTTTTTTTTACTATTTGTAGGTACTCGCTGTGTGATAACTAAATGTTACTTTGTTTTAATTCCTGCTGTCTATGATACACCTTGGTGGTATAGTTATTAAGTATACCTATTCTTTAATGCTCATTTATGTTTGCCATTTTGGCTCATGTACCTCGTAGTTTTATAAATGTAACTATGTTAATTTCTTATTAACGGTGTACTGCATGCCGCCTATAAACAGCTGAAGAAGGTGAAACGATTACACACTTAACCCAAGACACTTATTGTACCCTTTTTCTGCTAATAAATCATTTCTATTTGTACTCTCTTTTACTACTACGTTCGAACGTCTCATTTAACCTGTCAGCGTCATTTCGATAGTATGATGGGAAGATCATGAGTATTTTATTTTCCATTTTTGTATTATCGTTCGTAAGGCTACCCTGTGACAGCTTGAAGCGAAATCCAATGGAGAAATAAAAAGAAACATTATAGTGCTCATCAGCGTCATCAGCAGACTTATGATATCGGAACCAATCATACCGTCAATAACTAGATACATACATGTACCATTAACAAAACTTTACAGGACCTGATACTGGACCATACTGGGCATATCTATCCAAAAAAATAACAGTCTTCTAATTGTGGTCCACCGCATGTAATTTCCGAAAATCAAATTACATTCGTGAAGTTCAGTTTTAATTACTTATGGTGCTAACATTCGTTCAAAATTGAGTAAAGCTATGCATTTTTATTCAGTATTTACGTCCTAATTTACATGGCGCTATAGGTTCAGCTTGTAAGTTAGTCTCTAATAACATATAAGGTGTTACTAAGGTACTGGACTGGACAGCGCTCGTCCGCGACTACGTGACCCACAACCGCGACTAACAACTTCTCTATTCAACTGCAAGTGACACAAAGGAGCCAAGCAACGATTGCAATACAAGGAGCTACAAAAGACTTTTTATCGCCCGCTCAGAAGCCAAAGTGCAAATTGCAGCCGCCTACAACTCACATAGAGCCACAACACCAGCTGCCCAACACGCATTATACGAGTAGCAGCAAAACAGCTACTGTAAGTTAAAGCTATAGCTGAACCTCTTAACCAGTTTTATGTCACCTCAGCCTGGCTAAGCTAAGACTATGCAACCATTTTACAGCCATTCTATCTCTAAAGGTTATAAAGTAGGTGCTGAGTGTCGCCTAATTGTCTGCTGGGTTTGTATTTACACATTTGATCCTCAAAACAAACCTGATCGACTGATACATTAATTAAAAATTGTCATCCCCATTACTAAATTATTCATTGAAATATCAGCTTTATTGTGCAGACAAACGATGCAAGTTGTAATGACCTTACTGTATAAGATGTAAATTGTAACGTTAGTCTACCATACATTTCTATATTGATCAAGCTCACCGATCGCTGCATCACGGAAAACCCAAATAATGCTGATCCTCATTCACGTGTAATGGCCGTATATCACATGGGGTCAATTAACATTGGACCGGGCGTGAAGGCGAAAACAAGCGTTTCGTAAATTGCTAATATCTTGTAGTCTGCACTTGATATTTAGTGGGTAGTTTTCTTTTTAGCTTACTCGTAAATAATCTTACTAAAATCACTGAATGATATAAACAATCTATAATAGTCTATATACCTATCTTAAAACTTAGTCGTGTTTGTTATATTACAACACATAACTCGAGAACAGCTGACCCATTTTCATGGTTTTACTGTTTGATTTGTCTCCATCGGAATATCAGATAAACTATTTAAACAGTTAGAAATATTAGAACAAATTAAATTATTTTTCTGAAAATATTTTAATTTGTTTTTATGTAGGCCTTGGTAACTTTCTCAGTATCTGACATTTATTTCAGTTAATACCTATTAAAATAGATGTAAACAAAATTATAAAAGTAATTCATTGCCATAAAATTGCTCCTAGGTTAGTCCGACACGAAATTGTAGAAAATGATTGAGGGCGCCACTGCGCTTTAACAGACAACACATGATGCAACACGGGTCCATCCATCTCCTTTTGCCGCATAAGTTCGTCCTTCTCGTTGTTTGACGTTGACATATATAACTTTACATCGTAATTCAAACATGTACAATAGATAAATTTGATCATAAAATCACGTATTTTATTAATAATTGTACATCATCTCTGCGTGATTTATCAATATAAAATTATTTATTAAGAAATACTTTTCCAAAAACATCTTGAATTCAGATCACAATCCATCAACATGCAATTTCGGGCCAATCGCCTTTAAAAAATGTTTAATGTTATCTTCCGAGTTTAATTACATTTTGTTTTCTTGAATTTGATGCTTACTATTTCTTTTCTTCATTTAATTAACTAAGTTGACACAGAAATATTTTAAAATAAAAATAATTATTTACACTGTTAGTCGGTCGGTGCGAAGTTTGCCGGGTCAGCATATAAAAGCCGAAACTAAGTTCACCTGAAAGGTAGGACGAACAGTCGAACACGACATTCACTGACAACGACATACGAAGTCGCCGGGTCAGCTAGTTAAATCATATCATAAGTACCACTTTATGGCTGATAAAAGAAACACTTACCCATAACACCATCATCATTATAAAATGAATACTTACTTTTAATAAACACAGGATAACCAAGGGGGAACCTTAAATGATTTTATAATAACATATAATTATGTACCTACACCTATTGCGTAATGTACCAGTTATCTGTTTAAGGGAAGAAATCCCAAATTATTTGGGACCATTTTACATAAGTATTTACTGGATAAGAGTTACCGTTCACTGCAAGAGTTTTTTTTTTTGGTGATCCTCCCGGAATAAATAGTACTTGAAACTGCATAATACTATTATTAACTCTTTTTTTTTATACATAGTTTATTAAAATGTCTGTACAGTGTAGTTTATAAGGTTAATACTTAATACATATGTATAAGTATGTAAAAGACAAATTGATGTGCCCTTACGGGGTACTTAAGTCATATATTGGCAATAAAGATGTTTGAAGTTGAAGTTAATCGCTTATCAAAATCGTCAATTCGTAAAATAGGTAACAAATATTAATCAGAAAAACCTTTATTCCTTTATTTTTGTAATCTCAATACTTGTACCCTGTACAATGATTGTATATTTTTTTTTTTATAATTTACTGGCACTACTTACATATGCCACTAATATTGTATTAGTGTATAGTTATTTTACACTACTCCAATATTATTTAATACAAGTGATATTCCACTTTTGTGGGCGTGGGTTCGAATCCCACTTCTGATATATTAGAGGTCATCTGCTTCCAGAAATATATACAGCCTTTGATTTGTAAATCAATGTATTCTGCTTTTCCAATTAATTAAACTTATATTATTTTAACAAAGAACCAGCCGTTACACCTCGATCATCCTTCCTCTCTAGAATACCCGCCTGTTATATTTTTATTAAAAATCAATTCTTACCCACATTTTATTTGTTTTATTTTTAAAGATCGCCAGTGTTGCTAACAGGTTGAAAGTTTCAACCTACTAACTATTTGTTTTGCTAGTACCAGTTGAACATTTCAACCTACTAATTATTCGTTTTGCTAGTACCAGTTGAACATTTCAACCTACTACTTATTTGTTTTGCTAGTACCAGTTGAAAGTTTCAACCCTATTAATTATTTGTTTTGCTAGTACCAGTTGAACGTTTCAACCTACTAATTATTTGTTTTGCTAGTACCAGTTGAACGTTTCAACCTACTAATTATTTGTTTTGCTAGTACCGGTTGAAAGTTTCAACCTACTAATTGTTTGTTTTGCTAGTACCGGTTGAAAGTTTCAACCTACTAATTATTTGTTTTGCTAGTACCGGTTGAAAGTTTCAACCTACTAATTATTCGTTTTGCTAGTACCAGTTGAACATTTCAACCTACTACTTATTTGTTTTGCTAGTACCAGTTGAAAGTTTCAACCTACTAATTATTTGTTTTGCTAGTACCAGTTGAACGTTTCAACCTACTAATTATTTGTTTTGCTAGTACCAGTTGAACGTTTCAACCTACTAATTATTTGTTTTGCTAGTACCGGTTGAAAGTTTCAACCTACTAATTATTTGTTTTGCTAGTACCAGTTGAACGTTTCAACCTACTAATTATTACTTATACCAACTGCAGCATAGATGTGATGTACAGTTTACTTCTTGCAATTTATTTTTCTTGTTAGTCCGACTCCGACTTACTACTCAATTCATTTGATGCTGAGTTTACGTGTCTACTCCTACAGTAAAACAATAACAAAGCCCTCGGTATTCATCAGTCTAAGTACGCTATCTATGTTCTTGACTCACTTGACATCGTAACGGTCCTTGATAATTTAACTGGTCCGTTACCTGCTAGCATTGTTTATTATCATAAACAGCACATACCTATGTATATATAAATACATGTTAAGTCGACACTAAGTTAACATCGATTCATACCTGTAGTGTATGCGATTATGCGAGTAGCTTAAATAGCATACATACGCCGTCTCGTGTGTCCTTGTGTTGGCTGCAATGCCATAAAAAAGTAACTGTCACTGTCTATGGTACGATGGCCGCGGGCTGTACGTGCTGTTGTGGAAGTGAAGTTATATTGTGTTTGCGAGGGCATTGCCGAGCCGGTGTTTATGTTTAGGTGTTACATAGTTACATAACTACTAATTTAACAAACAATATAAGTGGCGACGAGAAAAAGGTAAGCTTTAAGGCTAAAATTTCAAGGAAGGGGATGACCGGTCTAGATACAAAATTAAGGTTATAATTGCATTCCAAAATCAAGATCTTTTCGTTATTTTGCGTAGCATCGTATACAAAACACTGTTTTACAATATACTCGATCGTTTCTAACATTAAATTCCATACATTATGATGTAATTGGGATTTTTAATGCAAATACACGGTTTGTTTACCCGGCTCGTATATAAACAAAGTAAGGAACCTGCGGGCTCGGCACGGTTCCATTTTTATCGACTGTCACTATGCGCGTCCCTTTCGCACTTACATACTTGTTAGAACGTGACAGGCATGGTGACAAGGGATGAAGGCGCGACCGTGCTAAGCCGCCTGGAGAGCGTTTACTTAGTTTATTTAGTATTTACAAATACCAGATAGTGTTTCTTTCTGGGATTTCTGCAATCTTATTACATTTATATGTTAACATTGCATTTAACTTGTGGTTTTTACTTTCCTCCTGCTATTAAGTACTTAAAAAATAAGTTGTCCATATTCACTCATAATGACAAGTACTGCTAGTACCTACAGATACAAAATGATTCCTGGGTTGTTATAAACACATTTATTTTAATGGTAATTATATTATAAGAATATAGTATTTAAAACACTAGTCTAATTAAGGCAAATCATTTCATTAACTGTATATGGGTCATACCATATGGGTGTAAGAAACAATACTTTCTGTGAGTTGCACAAATATCTATTATCTGATAAATTATAATTACACAGTGAGCCTCTAAATAATCACACCATAAGAAACATGTATTGCATACTTTATTAAATTTCAACTTAACTGACGGTGAACAGCGGACGGAATGGCACAAACGTGTTGTGGAGGGTCGCTAGTTTTGTAATGAAACCTGGTTCGCCGCACTCGCTGACAAGAGGTAAAAACGACGACAAGGTGTCTCAGTACCGGTTTCCGCAAACTTCTCTTGTCGGACATGTGGTAGTGGTAGACCATGTTGGTCTCGCATCGGTCTATTCAGCCACCCAAAAAAAAAACGATGTTTCACTGGTGACACCTTAAAGTGAAAAGGCCTATGATGATGATGATGATGATGATGATGATGATAATGATGGTGAAATAGGAATCAAGGTTCAAATGTTCTATTTTGGTTGGAATGAGTTTGTCTCAAATAATAAGTAAACATATTTATTTCAGTTTTATTTAACTTGCAAGGTAAGGTATACACATGTATACGCGCATGTATCCAATTTATATTTTGTTACCTCGTCTTGAAATAAAGAAAGAACCCCCTCCCCCCAACATAACCCCCATTAAATAAGGAAATATCTTGTAGTTCAAATGAATGCCTCCATTAAATTGGAATTGATTAACATAACCTCCATTAAATTAGGAAATATCTGGTAGTTCAAATGAATGCCTCCATTAAATTGGAATTGATTAACATAACCCCCATTAAATTAGGGAATATCTGGTAGTTCAAATGAATGCCTCCATTAAATTGGAATTGATTAACATAACCCCCGTTAAATTAGGAAATATCTGGTAGTTCAAATGAATGCCTCCATTTAATTGGAATTGGTTAACATAACCCCCATTAAATTAGGATATATCTGGTTATCTGGTAGTTCAAATGAATGCCTCCATTAAATTGGAATTTGAGGAAATGTTTGGTAGTTCAAATGAATATCTCCATTAAATTGGAATTGGTTGACAGCCTCCATTAAATTGGGAAATGTCTGGTAGTTCAAATGAATTCCTCCATTAAATTGGAATGGGTTGACAGCCGCCATTAAATTGGAAAATGTCTGGTAGTTCAAATGAATGCCTCCATTAAATTGGAAAATGTCTGGTAGTTCAAATTAATGCCTCCATTAAATTGGAAAATGTCTGGTAGTTCAAATGAATGCCTCCATTAAATTGGAATGGGTTGACAGCCGCCATTAAATTGGAAAATGTCTGGTAGTTCAAATGAATGCCTCCATTAAATTGGATAATGTCTGGTAGTTCAAATGAATGCCTCCATTAAATTGGAATGGGTTGACAGCCGCCATTAAATTGGAAAATGTCTGGTAGTTCAAATGAATGCCTCCATTAAATTGGAATGGGTTGACAGCCGCCATTAAATTGGAAAATGTCTGGTAGTTCAAATGAATGCCTCCATTAAATTGGAATGGGTTGACAGCCGCCATTAAATTGGAAAATGTCTGGTAGTTCAAATGAATATCTCCATTAAATTGGAATGGGTTGACAGCCGCCATTAAATTGGAAAATGTCTGGTAGTTCAAATGAATGCCTCCATTAAATTGGAATGGGTTGACAGCCGCCATTAAATTGGAAAATGTCTGGTAGTTCAAATGAATGCCTCCATTAAATTGAAATGGGTTGACAGCCGCCATTAAATTGGAAAATGTCTGGTAGTTCAAATGAATGCCTCCATTAAATTGGAATGGGTTGACAGCCGCCATTAAATTGGAAAATGTCTGGTAGTTCAAATGGATGCCTCCATTAAATTGGAATGGGTTGACAGCCGCCATTAAATTGGAAAATGTCTGGTAGTTCAAATGAATGCCTCCATTAAATTGGAATGGGTTGACAGCCGCCATTAAATTGGAAAATGTCTGGTAGTTCAAATGAATGCCTCAATTAAATTGGAATTGGTTGACAGCCTCCATTAAATTGGAAAATGTCCGGTAGTTCAAATGAATGCCTCCATTAAATTGGAATTGGTTGACAGCCCCCATTAAATTGGAAAATGTCTGGTAGTTCAAATGAATACCTCCATTAAATTGGAACGGGTTGACAACCTTCATTAAATTGAGAACAGTCTGATGGGTCACCTATTGGTTACCAACAAATTTGATATTTCAGGTTGCATTAAAGTGATTACATAAATATCATGATCAACAACCATCGCTGACCCTGGAGGGGTTAGATTTGGAAGGCGACCGAAGTTCCATCGGCAGCAAATGGGAGAGATGGAAGAGGTCATTGTTCATATATCTGAACGCGGCGGATGTCACTGATAAATTAGAAATACATATATGAGGATAAAAACAAGGAAACCTAGATTAGAAACAAGAAGACGAAGAAGTTAATGCTATTTACAATAGAGTCAATAGAAATAATAAAATATATGGTACTTACAGAACTAAAAGGGAAGGGACACACATCAATAATAATATAAAATCTTGTGGACGTTGTGGAAATAAAATGCATTACAAAGATTGCCCTGCACTAGGAAAAACTTGTTTTATATGTGGAAAAATGGGACATTTTCGCCAATTCTGTGGTATGAAGAGGCAGACAAATATGAACACAAAAGGAAACAAAAAAGCTAGAGATGAAGTAGGTTACATTTTTTAATATGTATTGATTGACAAATATTGCTGGTTAATTCTGGTTGTAAACAGAACCTTATTACTGTAGAAAAATTGGAAACCTTGAATGCCTTGAATAGTTTAGAAGCTAGAGCAATTAACCAAATGTCCATCCCAAGTAGGTAGAAGTAGGTAGTTGCAGTTAGTTGTATTTTATAAAATTGTTGATGTATTGTTATTTTTGCTTGTATGTAAATTCAATGTTCACGTGTAAAAGTGCCCTTGTGGCCTATTTGCTGAATAAATGTTGAAGTTTGAATTCAGACAGCTCTAGCAGGTTGTAAGGGAGGAGTTTTGATCGTTCTGTGTAGAGTGTAATATCATTGTTTAGTACTTATATTGGCCCTATATGAATGAGTGAAATGTTTCAAATTTAGTCATTTAGGATGGAGACAAAGGACTTTCAAGAAAGTCTGATGGAGTACCTAATGCACCTAACCTATTAAGGTATAAATTATATTATATTAGCGTATTAATGTATGTAGGTACAGCCTCATTCATCCACAGAAAAAAAAAAAACAGAAAAGGGGGAAGAGTATGAGTCTATCTGAAAGAGATAGAGTATACAGGGTGAAATTTAAATCACTGGCCATATTCATTCCAGGCACTAGGTTACACTTAAGGAATCTATTTAGCGAAAAAAAAGAGTACATTTTTTTTTAATTTTCATTTTTCAATTTTTAAATACTTTCCACGAGTCGTGGTCACCCTATTACCACAAATGTAAACAAACCTAATAGTAGGTTTTAACAACAACATCAGCAAAACCCTTATCTGACCTTCACTAAACCTTATAATCGTTGCAATAGGGTCCACCTAGTTAGTGTTGGCGATGGTAGGCAGGTTTATCAATTTCGAGGGTAGTCTAAACCATTCCGCGCTAGCGGTAAACATAACGGTTAGCATAAATGATTAGTCACTCGTCACTCGCCAACCTTAAAATAATAATCGCGCGCGTACTAAGGTTTAAAAAAATGTTTTCGAACCGGGAATATTAGGAAATGGTACGGTGTTATTTATTAAGTGGTGAGTGTTTACGTGGTGCACAAAGATTATACGAAATGGAATCAGTTCCACGCCTTCGCAGACAAGGATTGAATCCAAGAGTACCATCTCGTGGGACTTTCGTTAATTGCGTCGACTTTTAATCAAATGTAAGTACATAAGATGATTCAATTTTTTAAATACGCCTGAATGCAAAGATTCCTGACCTAGTTTTTACTCATTGTTTTTAAGCCACGGACGTTTTGTTAATAATCATTAGTCAGAAATAATATTTTAGATTAAAAATGGGTTGCCTTTGCATTTTGATGGCTCTAAGCCCGTTAAAGTATGAAGGAAAAATTAGCAACTTATGTAGGTAAGCGTCTTATCTCGCTGCAATAGGGTTCATAATTGGTGACGCGATTGCAAACAGCGGGAGGGGCGGGGTGTCAATGACCTTAACTGATAAGAGAGAAGCGGGTGTAGTGGGTAGTTGTCGGTTCACCATAACGTACGAGGTTTTTAGGACAACTTGATGATGAGTTATTTCGAAAAAAATGTACTGAGCTGTATTAAAAGAAAAAACACGTGTTTAATATTTTTTCGAGTTCTTTCGGGTGTTTCAATTTGGCCAGTGAATTAAATTTCACCCTGTATATGTTAAGAATATGGATAAAGGAAATAAATTCAGATCGAACTACAACCCAACACCTCATACTGTACAGAGTTTTAATAGAGGTGATGTATCTGTGGAGAATTATTAACAGGGCAAATACTCAGAAGGAACATGGTTCATCTGAAAAGTGGGAAGATGTTCAGAGGAAGGATCAGGAAGAAGGAACTGATAGAGAACACAATGATAGTGATAATGAGCGAATGTAGCTGTGATTTAATGTGCCATGATTTGGTTATTTTGTTTGTGGAACCAAGGTTGTGGTTGTAATGTTGTTAATTAGTATGTACTTTCATACTTTATAAATATAATATGTACCTGATTTATCTGTTTCAAAAGTACATATAATATGTTTCGTTACTGTTTAATTTGGAAGACTGATTCTAGTATTGTACCTAGAAATATATTTGTTGTGGTCATAAAACTCTTGTTGTTAATTATCTAATTTAACTTCAAGGGAGGGATGTAGTGTATGCGATTATGCGAGTAGCTTAAATAGCATACATACGCCGTCTCGTGTGTCCTTGTGTTGGCTGCAATGCCATAAAAAAGTAACTGTCACTGTCTATGGTACGATGGCCGCGGGCTGTACGTGCTGTTGTGGAAGTGAAGTTATATTGTGTTTGCGAGGGCATTGCCGAGCCGGTGTTTATGTTTAGGTGTTACATAGTTACATAACTACTAATTTAACAAACAATATAATACCC
The DNA here is from genome assembly GCF_910591565.1 of Cydia splendana. NCBI lineage: Eukaryota > Metazoa > Arthropoda > Insecta > Lepidoptera > Tortricidae > Cydia > Cydia splendana. The sequence continues at coordinate 1,511,270 of NW_026946888.1, read as the reverse complement.
ATATCGTGCTATAAATAGCATTTCAATTGATTATAACTGGTTATTTTAACCGAACAATATTTCTTTTAGGACATAAGGTCCATAAAATGTATACAACTATACCGACTTGATATGCAGGTTTCTCTATACGTTCCCACATGTAAAAATATCTTAGTATTTGATTACACGACTAAGTAGGTCGGTATATTTTAAGTATGAACGGTAAATACACAACTCATAATAATTATGATTTCCGCGAAGGTAGTTTGATTATTTACCCTTTATATCATATGAATTCTAATATACGATTTTGAGTCAGAAAATAAACCATGTACCATCTGTATTTGTAACACGCAAACCATCAGCATATTCGTTTCTGTCATTTCATGGAAATATTCATGGCTAATACGTCGGTGCCACATCATAGGAATAATGTAACATGAGTACATTATTTTTTTGTAGTGACCCCAATTATTGATCTATCTTGCATTGATTACACTTTTGGATTTACATTTGGTAACTAGGCTCACGCACAGTAGCCATTGTCAAAGAGTTAGTGTAATAAGCACGCGTATATTTCTTCTTTGCTTAGTAAATATTCCTCCCGAGTTACGTACCATCAATTATTTACTCAATAATAGTTGTAAAGTTAACCACTGTTCTTATGTAAACAGTCAACAAATTTTCGCATTATGTACAACCGTACGTCACTCGTTACACTGAATATCACCTCGCCCAAAATTTTGTATTACCTGAATACAATCGGCAGCTCGGGAGGAAATGGACAAATACGGTAGCTATTAGGTTAGGATTTCCATACCTTAGGTTTGTTTTTTTTCCGCCACCGTTACCTTTCCTTTCCGTATTTTTTTTGTAATATTTTACCCTCGTCGCCATCTGTGACGTCCAGGCTCCGTTGTGTACTGGGTGATCAAATGAAACAACTGTTATTGTTCGTGCACTCCGCCAGCCACCCGCCGCCATCACACTTCCCCACGGAGTGAAGCTAGCGGGTAGTTGCGTCGTACTGTTTATTGTGTAATCGTCACACCGACCATTTTGAAAATTGTGGAGTCCATTTTGTCATCAGCACTGATGACATACCTGGAATGTAACGATCTGCTTACTCCAAACCAATACGCTTACAGACGAAACATGTCAACTACTGCTGCAGCTCACAAAATTGTCGATACAATTATAACAGGTTTAGACAAACGACACAAAATGGCCGGTATTATGTGTGACTTGTCTAAAGCATTTGACGTAATAAGTCACACAATGCTCCTGGATAAGCTGAAGTGTTATGGCGTGACGGGTGAGGCGCATCGCTTAATCGCTTCATTTTTGTCGGACCGAAGACAACAGGTTAAACTGTCCTCAAATGACAAGCGATTCCAGTCTGACATTGGCCTTATCAAACTAGGCATTCCCCAGGGATCAGCCCTTGGAAACACCCTGTTTCTAGCCTACGTCAATGATCTCCCATCTGCCATCACCACCGGGCTGTCAGTACTATTTGCAGATGACACTACGGTCATAATCAGCGCGCAAACGTACGAGCAACTTGGTGAGAACATCAACGAGGCATGTAGACAGTTGGAGCGGTGGTTTGCTGCAAATGGGTTACTTCTTAACGTCAGCAAGTCTAACGTAATGTTATTCTCAGGACGGATGACTAACACGACCCCATGTGTAGTAGACTGCCCTATGCCAATGTGCTATGAAACGAAGTTCCTTGGCTTTATGTTGGATTCGAATCTTAACTGGAAGTGCCATGTTGACCAGCTATGCAATAGATTGAGTAGTGCGGTCTTTGCGTTACGGAAGTTGAAACCCCTTATTTCGTACGTTTCATTAAAATCGGTCTACTATGCTCACTTCCACTCACTTATGACATATGGTGTACTCATTTGGGGGAACTCTACGGATGCCAATCGAGTGTTTATTATGCAAAAACAGGCAATACGAACGCTAGCGGGTGTGAAGCGTAGACATTCATGCAGAGACCTTTTTGTAACGCATAAAATAATGACGCACTACTCATTATATTTATTCGAAATCATTATGTACGTGAGAAATAACTTATCTTTGTTTAAACGCGTTGAGGTATCTGGTATAAACATTAGAACTACAGGTCGATTACGAACAGTTCCACGTCGCATGGCGCTTGCAGCAAAAAACCCGCGTGTTATCGGTCCGACTTATTATGAGCGATTACCTGCAGAAATAAGGACGGAAACATCCGATACAACATTCAAGCGTCGATTGAGAAACTTTTTACTGGACAACCCATTATATTCAATAAGTGAATTTTTTGACATAACTGTATAATTTATATTCGCATACCTATTCTTGACATTGTCTTTGTTTATTATTGTTATTATTTGACGATCCTTCTCAGGTGAAATTTTTCATATTATGTATTATTAATGAAATTAATTTATTTGGATTATCTTGCTATTATTTAAATTTATTTCTGACGATCACAATATAGATTCTTATAAATTGACATTAATGTAATTTGTACTGTAATCATATGTTGTGAAATAAATAAATCTAATCTAATCTAATCTATCTGAATCGCTTCACCGCGTAAATTAACGAAATTATTGTTAACGTCTAATATTCTTACTGTAATCACTGTAATTGAACTTGAACTGTTTTGAGTAACAGGAAAATAATTTACGTTTTTCGGTGTTTCTATAAGTCGATAACCTGGCGGTACATTAGGCACAAACTCGTGAATTATATGACTAGGTTTTCCATTAACAAATGAACCGCTCACTATGTCACATTCAATGCGGACTATGGTTGTAGACAGAATGGAAACAGGATATGGAGATTCTGTTAATATATTAGCTTGAATAACTTCTGATCCAAAACCGAGTAAGCTACCAATAGACCTCTCTTTATCGAAATAAATATTTTGCGAACATAAAATAGATGTTTTTAAGAAATTATTATTACATGTTAGTGAAAACGAGCATCCTTGAAGGTGTTCCTTAAGGTCACCAATATCTTGAAGCTCATATGATCCTTCAGGAATTTCAATTGCTTTGTTTTTTCCCGTAATAGAATTTATTGTTTCTGTAGTCTATATTAGGTATTGAATTAAATGTTGATATATACAACAGACCACACTCATATTCTCCTTCCAGTTGAAGAGCTGGCGAATGGTATGTTATCAGAGTGGAAGATGATCCAGTTATAGACAAAGTGAACGACATCGTGAGAATGATAATTTGTTTATTCATCGTAGGTATTTAAACGCTTATACCAATATTGTTTTAAGTATTTAAGACATAAATGCCCACAATTTACTGTGTTAAACATTTGGTATGTGTTATAATTATAGTAAATATCGTAGTTATTTAAATACTTCTTTAGCTCTAACGGAGGTGGAAAGTCACCATAGCTATTAAAATATTCACAATAACTGTTGTCTTTGACATAGGCTACCCAGTGAGTTCCATTGTTTTTAGAACTGTCCAATAGGGTGGAGCGAAATCCAAAATTCTTGAATATAGCAATGCAACCCCTCTAAAAGGATGTCTATTTTTTTATAATTTAAGGAAAAATAATAAAAAAAATATTGGTATATACTTTTAGCCCTCTACTATTCGATTATATATAGCAATATATGTATATTTTTAATAAATTTAATTTATGCTTATTTTTTTATAACAAGTTTTATTCATTAAATTAAATAACATCTTTTTGTTACAGATATACTCGATTCCTATACTTATTTTTGTTTATAACGTATATTTTTATGACACGGTAAAACCACGTAAATAGGGATTTTATGGAAAAGGCCCTTTAATCCGGATATTGTGCACAAATTGGAGTTTACAACTTATTACAGAACCGTGAAAACTATTTTGAACGTGATAAGATATTAAAAATACTACTAGTAAAAGTAAATATATGCCTAACATACGTGTGAACATGACCCAAAAAGGGCGTAAGCGACGCCGAAGGGCAAAATTTGACGCTTATTTAAACATATAAGTAACCCATTTTTTACAGTAAAATGATACTTTTCGTAATCAATAACATCGTTACTTTGGTTTAAAGTGTTATATCGTTACTTTGGCACAAGAACGTCTAAAAAAAATAACTCATATATTTTTTTTACACTGTAGCATTTTCCTTGTTTTGCATGGAATTGCTGTTTAATATGAAAGTTTGAAATTTTATTATTTCATAAATATTGAAAAAGGCACAAAAAATTTGGTAATAACTTATTATACGCTTATTAAGTATTATATAATTTCAATAAAATGTACACATATTAGTGAAATAGTATATTTAAATAATTGATGAAAATTTACCTTTATTAATTTCTTTAGCGGCTGGGTAGAGTGCTAAAAGTAGTGTTTATTTTGAAACTTGATATCATCACTATAATCTACATGAAAAACTGCAACTTTTTGTACCGGTTCCACATTGATAATCAAATTTATATTTTTTCCCATACAACGACGCTCCACCCTACTGTCCAAGTTAACAATTCCACATTCTTTTAGGACGCTTTGGTAAACTGTATCTCATATAAACTCCACGAAAATGTGGAATCTCTGTTGAGTGTTTTAAGATGTCAATATTTGAAAGAGCACGTCTGGGTAACCTATCACTTAGTTTTTTGAAGTTTTTATACACAAACCTCTACCATTTTTATATGGCTTAATATGTAATCCTTGTCCTAATGCAATAGATTCCATCATTTTATTATGTCGTTCTGATTCAGTTAAGTTCTTTTTTGCAGCTTTGTAATCACCTACAGCTTTAGCGATTCCAGCAGCTCCTCCCGCTAATGATCCTAACGCAAAAAGTCCAGCAAAAATAGGTATCAAAGGTAACAGACCTCCCGTTTTTGGAATCGGTATTAAACGAGGTAACCGTATCTTAGAGTTGTTACCATAAACTTTTTTAGCGCCAACAATCGCACGATCCATGATATTATAACCTTTTATTTTAGGGTTCTTTTTAGGGTTCCGTACCCAAAGGGTAAAACGGGACCCTATTACTAAGACTTCGCTGTCCGTCCGTCCGTCCGTCTGTCACCAGGCTGTATCTCACGAACCGTGATAGCTAGACAGTTGAAATCTTCACAGATGATGTATTTCTGTTGCCGCTATAACAACAAATACTAAAAACTGAATAAAATAAAGATTTAAATGGGACTCCCATACAACAAACGTGATTTTTGACCAAAGTTAAGCAACGTCGGGAGTGGTCAGTACTTGGATGGGTGACCGTTTTTTTTTTGCTTTTTTTTTTTGTTTTTTTTTTTATATGGTACGGAACCCTTCGTGCGCGAGTCCGACTCGCACTCGCCCGATTTTTTAACTCAGTGCGTATCTTGGACACAAAGCTTTTGAATCAGAATCAGAATCAGAATGCTTTATTTGTGAAACATAGGTATACATGGTCTTAGGTATATAGGTACATTGAGCGCTATGTTTTGCCGGTTGGCATACAAATGTCAAAGAGAGTGAAAACCTAAATTAATATTGCAAATGTCAAAACTTATAAAATAAATTAATACAGTTGAAATTATTATTAAGTACATTACATTTAAATTTAAATCCAATAAAATATAATTCAAATAAAATTAAAATCTATCATTAGTCATGGTTATAATTAATGTTTATGTCATATGTCATAGTCATCTAGATATTCTTTTATGGAGTAATATGCTTTATTTACTAGAAATTTGAAAAGTTCTTTTTTGAATATGTGTAGGTCCTGTAGTTTTCGTATGCTTTCTGGTAAATTATTATAAATTCGGGGTTCCATTCCGAATATACTTTTTGAGAGAAGAGCTGTTTTGTATAGTTTATTTTTTATGTTGTCAATTTTACGTGCACTGTTAAATTTTGTGTATTGACCTATATTACTTTTCACATACAATGCTGTTTCGTATATATAAAGGGATGGAAGAGTTAATATTCTTAATTCAGTAAATAAAGCTTTACATAAATCAGTTATGTTTAAACCACATACGGATCGTATACATTTTTTTTGGCTTTTAAATACTAAATCTCTGTCTGTTGAGTTCCCCCAGAAAATTACTCCGTATCTTAAAGTTGACGTGACGTAAGCATGATAGGAAGTTATGACAGCGGATTGGTTAACTACTTTCCTAAGATGACGTAGCGCATATGAAAATGTACTAAGTTTCTTACATATATGGTCAATTTGATATTTCCATGTTAATTGATTATCTAAGCTTAATCCTAAAAATTTTGTTATGTCAGTTTCATCAATTATATGTCCGTTATATGATACATTTAAATCCGTCACTCTGTCTACTCTTTGTTTGAAATGCATTATTTTGGTTTTGTCTAAATTAATACGAAGGTTTTTACTGTTGAGCCATTCAATAAGCGATTTTAAGCAATTGTTTATTTCTGTCTCGTAAGTCTGTAAGTCTTCTCCTGTGAATATGACGGTACTATCATCAGCAAAGAGAATCATGGGTTCCTCGATAGCTAATGGGAAATCATTTATATAAATGAGAAATAAGAGTGGTCCTAAAACGCTGCCTTGCGGGACGCCTGCTTTCATTTCTCTGAGATCGGATAAAGCCGTTACTTGATTTTTGGTCTTGACGCATATATGGTCCAGTTGAGTATATTGCTTTCTCCCAGTTAGGTAGGATTCAATTAAACTAAAAACATTTCCCCGGATTCCATATCTGTATAACTTAGTCAATAGTATTTTATGGTCAACGAAATCGAAAGCTTTTGTCATATCCATATAAAGAGCTGTTACAGGTATCTTATTATCTATGTTAGTCATGATAATATTCAGTAAGTCATAGATTGCCATATTTATTGATTTTTGTTTTCGGAAACCCTTTTGTGCATGTGAAAATAAATTGTTGGTCTCAAAATAGTTGTTAATGTTATTATATAAAAAATTCTCTATCACTTTTGAAAAAACCGGTAAAAGGGCAGGGAATGATTTTATACCTGCGCCAGCCTTTAGTTTAGATTTCATAACTTTGCTCACTAACCAAGAGCCTATTTTTTCTCCTGTTCCGCTATCTTTCGACTTAGTTCTTCGTTTTGCCATTTTGTAAAGTTCTAAATCAGATTGATGTCTATCAGCTAAATCAGGATATTTATCATAAGCTATGTCGTGTTTCATACACGCGTCATCTAGCGCATTAATTCCTTTGTCACCTCTTTGTAACCTTTTATGCAATTTTGTACCTGGTCCACAATAATTATACCCAGGCAAGTGTAATTCAAATGGTAAATTATTGATAGCACTATTTAAAAGTCCTCTCCCTTTCATATCAGGTATGATAATAACAAATTTCGTTTAAAGAAAGTCAATTTGTTAAATATATTAAACAATGGCTTTTATATCAATCCAACTATTTTCACTATCCCTTAGCCCTAACCACTTGACAAACAGCTTACTAGCCTTTTTTTAAATCACCTTTTCTATTAAATAAATATCTGGATACTTAGTTTTTTGAAGTTCTTCTTCATAAAAGGTACCCAGTATTATGTTCTTCCGCTGATCTTCAATATGATATGTTACAGGTCGAGTGTGATTCACATGTTTAATTGTAAAAAGTTCTGTAGACCAATTAGGTGTATAACCCTTAGAGAAGTTACTTTTATATTTGCTTATACGCATATGGTCACCTGGTACTGGACCATGGTAAATTTGTTCAACTTATTATTATACACATTGGATTGTGAGTTTTTAATGTTTTTTTTACCTCTTTTTCATTATTAGAATCAACATCAATAGGTTTAAATTTTTCATATCTCATGCTCTGAAAGTGGGTCGTTGTTGTTCTAAAAGGTGCGCAGAAAGTGATACGTTTATGCTCTAGCGCAGAAAAGTGGTGTACTCCTCTGCGTCCCCGTCCCATGAACAACTGGGTGGAAACAAAATGGAAAAATAGTGTCTTTATTTCCTCGTCTGGAACAATTGGTAATTCTTTAATTTTACAAATCCCACGTTGATCCTTTTTTTATAAAAAATGATGTAAGTAATTTGTTAAAAACAAATTATTCTTGATTTCTTTCGTTGAATTCTATTTACTCGATTTCATAAAGCGGGAACCAAAAGGAATACACCAAAAATATTTTTTTAAACCTTACGCTTGCGTAAATGAGCAAAGGCAGAATCTTATACAGCCACAGTTAAACGTTTGTACGATATTAAATTGGTTTTTAAAGTTATTTAGAACTATATTCATTAAAATAAAATAAAATACAAGATAAAAGTTTCTTATATTATTAATTAAATTGTTATTTAATATTAAAAATACTTTTATAATATTATGACGTGGTGCGGCGCACCATGGTCGCGGTGCGGTCCGGTAGTCTGTTGCGGCTTTTAGAACGAAAAAGTATAAAATTAAAAAAGTACGAGGCAATCCCGCTGATTTTCATACTATAATGAACAAATTATTATAAAATTGTTGTAGTTTGTAAAAAAATGTGTGTTTTCGTAAATATTGCAATCTAAATGATTTTCGTTAGGGGTGATTAATCTTCACGCATGTAAAGTCTCCGATTGCAAGTAAGTCCTAAGGAAAAAATCATGGCCGTAGGTTTGTTATGTACTTCAATTACTGATTTTGCGAAATTGCCTTGTCTTGTTTGGTTTCCTCGCATTCGATATGAAAAGTAGAGTGTTTAACTCGGGTGAAAGGCACCGTTTCTGTCTCGGACTATTGGCGCTCTCACTGCGTTCGAGCGCCAAACTACCTCGACAGAAATGGGTGCCTTTCAACCTTTGGTTAACAATCTACTATTGTTGTACGATGTACAGTGTGATTATATGCTTTCACTATATCGTCTAACGGTTTACCAACCCATTTATAGTTACCAATGAAACTAAAATATTTATAGAGTCTGATCTTAAGTATTTTTATTAGTCTTTCAACAATAGAGGCCTTTTTAATTGAATATGTAGAATAATGATGTATTTTCATGCATTTTAAATAGGAATCAAATTCATTATTATAAAATTCTTTTCCTAAGTCCGTCTGTAAGTTTCTAGGTCTGCGTTTAGTTGTTTTCATAATTAGTTCGAATGCACTTTTTACTAACGTTTTAGTTTTAGACTTAATAGGTATACACCAAGCATACTTCGAAAATGTATCGATAACAGTTAATATATATTTATTTTCTTTGTTAATCGTGTGAAGTTTCTGTAAATCGATCAAATCAGCTTGCCATAAATCGTCAATTCCTTTTAGTACAACCGATCTTCGCTTAAAGTTTTCAAGTCAAGTCAAAAGTTAAGTCAAAAATACTTTATTCATGTAGGCCTAGTAACAAGCACTTATGAACGTTTTACATAATAATAATTATATTATCTTAAGCTAATTATCAGAGCAATTTATTGAAGTTAATATTGGATTATTATACAGATCAAATTTAATACTAAGAATTTCACAAAAAGATCGTCAAACATAAAAAATTGTATAAAAAATACTAGTCTAGAATGTTTCTAGAATAAAGTCTAAATGCCGAATGTAGAGTGCCGAGAGTATGTAAATGTCTTTTTTCTTGCCGATCGATGGATCTCGTTCACTATTTGTTGCTTTTCCATTTTTTATATTTTTATAGATATCATCTATCTCCTCCTTTGTATAAAAGTTTATTTTTAACTGAGACGAAAGCTGATGAATTTGATTATTTATAGTACTAAACGAAGAATAGATACTTCGATACTTCGTGTCGTACATGTTTTGAATATATTGATCAACGTACTGCTTGTTTACTGCATCATCGGGTGACGAAGGTTCTGCAACTCCCTTTAATTGTAAACTTCCTTCAAAACATGCCCCGTTTGTTCGAAGCAAAGCCTTGTAGTTGAGATCAGAAACATCATTAGTACGCAAGCGCTTATGAACATGGTGACCGAATTTGTCAATATTCATTTTGTATTGTTATGACTTGTGAGTCAAACTACAACTGATAAAAATTTAGGATTATTTTACTTTTATATATCATTTACTAAGCCTGCTTCGCGTAGTTCTTCAATAATAGATATGATTTCGTTATCTAATCCTGTATTACCAGCATCACGCGATGCTATGAGCAGTTTCAATCTTTCTACTAATTCATTCGGGTCATCCCAATACACATAAGAGATGTCTCTTTTGACTTTTTTCATTACCGGTAAACCATCACCGGTTACATCTACACTCGGGAGCAAAACAATCGACTCAAGTCGCATTTTTTAGTTTTTGTCGTGTTTTTCGAAAACGGCCAATATTTTAGTAAAAGTGAGATTGCAATATTATTGTTTATTTATTAAGCTATCAAAAACATTAATAACCCATAAAATCGGTTAGGTAATTTTCAGGTAATTGTTATTTTTGTAGAAAATGAGATTTTACCTGCTTTGATTACGCACGAGTTGAGCCCCTTTGAGAGCCATAAAAACCGATTTAACCGGTTATTTCCTATCAGCTAGCGGCGCCTAGATACGTCCGCAACGCCACCATCCTGCAAGACCTCAAGTGGCGCACCTTGGAGCAACTCATCTGCCGGTCCGCGCGGGCCATGTACGACCGCGCGGATAACTCCAGCCACCCCGCACCTCTAAGGGATAGCGCCACACTACACGAGACCGCCCGAAAACTTCGGCCGAGCACTACCCCGTGAACTCCTACAACTACAAGCACCATCGCCGTAGCGGACCACATCATCCGCACACACGCTCCAACACATCTAACTCAAACACACAGAAGACAGCGCAGTCCTCAAAATGACTGCAAACAGCCCGGCCTATGACTATGGGACCGCGACAAGACACCGCCTCAGTGACTAAAAGTCAGAAAAGGCCACCCCAGCGTCGTAAATGCAGACGCTTGTGGAAGACGAGGGACGATTTCCTATCAGTCGCTTATCAGAAGTTGACCTGTGCATATCTCACGCAATTATTTACTGGAATCACCTGGATAAAATGGACACCACAGAAACTGAAGCCAGCCAAGTCATCGTCTTGCTGAATCAAGGCCTTAAGCAGCGTGAAGTTACTGAACAGCTGAATTTAAGCTAGTCTGCTGTCTCCAAAGTCTACCAAAAGTTCACATGGACTGGAAGGCTTGCTCAGAAACCTGGATCTGGCCGTCCCAGGTGCACATCGAGGAAAGAGGACCACTTCATTGTTGCGGCCGGTCTGCGTGATCGACACCGTACCGGCGTTGACATCCATCAGCAGCTGATGCAGGACCGAGAGGAACCAGTGAGCTCTTGGACAGTTCAACGAAGACTTAAGCCAACCTTACCCCAAAAAGGCCTGCTACAGCGCCGAAACTGGCAGGGTTTGTTCCATACTTGTCCGCACATTTCGCGAAACTGGGACCATGACATATCACTTCCTACGTGTTCATCATAAACATGACGTAAATTAACATCATCTTGTTTAAAAAGAACGATTAGATTAGCATTGTCTCTTATTAATTGCTTAGGTATTTTACTATACGTTTGGTTCAGATAGAAGCTATCTATGTTTTTATGTCTGAATTTCTTTCGCCTTTGTCGCCAACATGCGAACCGGCTAATAGTTGCCAGCGTCATGGAGTAGATGGCGCTCGCAGTCATGTTTAAGTTAAATAACCGCTTCTAGGTTATTGTGATTTTTTAGGAAAAGACAAGAGGGTAGACGCCGAACGATAGTAAGAAAGGGAGGTTATGTGCGAACAGATCTACGGAGGGAGAATTTTGCTTTGGGGATCAATTGAACGGCTTTCTTATGGTGTTATTAGATTAATGATGTGCCTCATGTAAATTGTGACTAACGTATATCAGTATTCAGAGTGAACAGTGATCCGAGGGAATTGTTGATGACTAATATGAACTTATGGTAAACTTAGTGTGAGGAATGGGGTCGCTATAAGGGGAGGTTTGGAGGCGACTATGAGGTTCAAGAAACCAGGTGGATAATCAGGTGAAACTAATTTTATATGCAGGTAATAAAGTAGGACACCAGCAATGAGTGAATCGTCATCTCACTAACGTCCAGGCCTCATATAGGCATGTAGTTTGATTACATATTGCTAACCAGTATCAGTAAAGGCATCATCTCATTCGATAGGTTAACAAGTATGGTGAGCTTGACGACATGGTGGAGATGCTGGGATCTTATGCACATGCACTGTAATCATCATCAAAAGTAACATATGAAAGGTCAATTTATATATGCACGTACAAATAAAGAGTTACATTTTTTGGTTTGTTCAGTTCAATTTAATGTTTTATTTCAGGCATGAAATGAAGCCCATATTTATGTAATCCTATTCTTGCAAAAAGGCGTTAAGCAGGCAAATATGTTAGTGGTTCACCGGAGCACATCGTTGCTTATCATGAACAGTGGTACAACTAAAAATGAAATGCTATTGCATTTAATATTATATCTTTTACTGGTAAGATTTAAAGTCGAATGGCATTTCATTTTGTTTTGTGTCACTATTCATGATAAGCGTCGACATATGCAATTAAGTGCCTACATTTTATTGAACATTCTTGCTCTTTGATATACAAGAGATTGCAAATGTCACTAAATATATATATAGTCTATCTAAATACAAAAATTTCCTTGGTAAATTATATAAATACAAAATTGTTTCAAAAAATTCTACTTGGAATACAAAATACTAAAAAGCTCGCTTTAATCTTTGAAAGCAGTGTGTTAATCAATCAGTCCTATAGAGTGCAAATTTGGAGTTGATTCCTCATGTTAAGCAGTAGAATGGAATTTCAAGTGATGGTTTTGAATGATAAAAATATTTGAAAGCATATGTTATATATTTAACGTTTTACAGCCAGTATTTGTCACTGGTTGATGTGATAAAAATGTTTGTGTCACCAGGGCAGCAAAGTTTGTTTTTAACCCACGTGCCTTGAAACCCTCGCAACGCTCAGGATTCCAACATTTCTATGTTATAAGAATGAGAGATGTGACGATTACACAATAAACAGTACGACGCAACTACCCGCTAGCTTCACTCCGTGGAGAAGTGTCATGGCGAGTGGGTGGCTGGCGGAGTGCACAAGTGATAACAGTTGTTTCATTTGATCACCCAGTACACAACGGAGCCTGGACGTCACAGATGGCGACGAGGGTAAAATATTACAAAAAATTACGGAAAGGAAAGGTGGCGGAAAAAAAAAACAAATCTAAGGTATGGAAATCCTAACCTAATAGCTACCGTATTTGTCCATTTCCTCCCGAGCTGCCGATTCTATTCAGGTAATACAAAATTTTGGGTGAGGTGATATTCTGTGTAACGAGTGACGTACGGTTGTACATAATACGAAAATATTAAAACTGCAACGATTTTGTTAGGCGGTACTTACGTAAGTAGGTTATGAAATTCCAAACTCACGTAAGAGGAGTATTAAAGAAACTAATGCAGAATTTAAATATTACTGTAAAAACGTAGATCTAGTACCTATACCTAATTTTATAGTTTTGTTTACAATCAATGTTAATAAAAACAATTATGTATATGCACAGTTGATTTTGTCGACTGTTTACATAAGAACAGTGGTTAACTTTACAACTATTATTGAGTAAATAATTGATGGTACGTAGCTCGGGAGGAATGTTTACTAAGCAAAGAAGAAATATACGCGTGCTTATTACACTAACTCTTTGACAATGGCTACTGTGCGTGAGCCTGGTTACCAAATGTAAATCCAAAAGTGTAATCAATGCAAGATAGATCAATAATTGGGGTCACTACAAAAAATAATGTACTCATGTTACATTATTCCTATGATGTGGCACCGACGTATTAGCCATGAATTTTTCCATGAAATGACAGAAACGAATATGCCGATGGTTTGCGTGTTACAAATACAGATGGTACATGGTTTATTTTCTGACTCAAAATCGTATATTAGAATTCATATGATATAAAGGGTAAATAATCAAACTACCTTCGCGGAAATCATGATTATTATGAGTTGTGTATTTACCGTTCATACTTAAAATATACCGACCTACTTAGTCGTGTAATTAAATACTAAGATATTTTTACATGAGGGAACGTATAGAGAAACCTGCATATCAAGTCGGTATAGTTGTATACATTTTATGGACCTTATGTCCTAAAAGAAATATTGTTCGGTTAAAATAACCAGGTATAATCAATTGAAATGCTATTTATAGCACGATATGGGTATGAATAGATGTTAACTTGGTGTCGACTTAACATGTATTTATATATACATAGGTATGTGCTGTTTATGATAATAAACAATGCTAGCAGGTAACGGATCAGTTAAATTATCAAGGACCTTTACGATGTCAAGTGAGTCAAGAACTATAGATAGCGTACTTAGACTGATGAATGCCAAGGGCTTTGTTATTGTTTTACTGTAGGAGTAGACACGTAAACTCAGCATCAAATGAATTGAGTAGTAAGTCGGAGTCGGACTAACAAGAAAAATAAATTGCAAGAAATAAACTGTACATCACATCTATGCTGCAGTTGGTATAAGTAATAATTAGTAGGTTGAAACGTTCAACTGGTACTAGCAAAACAAATAGTTAGTAGGTTGAAACTTTCAACCGGTACTAGCAAAACAAATAATTAGTAGGTTGAATCTTTCAACCGGTACTAGCAAAACAAATAATTAGTAGGTTGAAATGTTCAACTGGTACTAGCAAAACAAATAATTAGTAGGTTGAAACTTTCAACTGGTACTAGCAAAACAAATAGTTGGTAGGTTGAAACTTTCAACCGGTACTAGCAAAACTAATAATTAGTAGGTTGAAACTTTCAACCGGTACTAGCAAAACAAATAATTAGTAGGTTGAAATGTTCAACCGGTACTAGCAAAACAAATAATTAGTAGGTTGAAATGTTCAACTGGTACTAGCAAAACAAATAATTAGTAGGTTGATTGTTCAACTAGTACTAGCAAAACAAATAAGTAGTAGGTTGATTGTTCAACTGTTGCTAGAAAAACAAATAATTAGTAGGTTGGAACTTTCAACTGGTACTAGCAAAACAAATAATTAGTGGGTTGGAACTTTCAACTGGTACTAGCAAAACAAATAATTAGTAGGTTGGAACTTTCAACTGGTACTAGCAAAATAAATAAGTAGTGGGTTGAATGTTCAACTAGTACTAGCAAAACAAAAGAAATGATAAGCGAAATCATAACACTTACCTACGATACAAACAGAGAATAATTAGTTAGTTGAATGTTCAACTGGTACTAACAAACCAAAAGAGTCAAATGTACCTAGTAACTAGTCTAGTAGACGCGATAGTGGTGGTTGGTACTAACGATAGGACCTTTTGTTATAGGTCGTCCAAATTAGTACAACATAGTACTTAAAAGTAAACTGACGCGATATAGTGTTGGTTGGTACTAACGATAGTATCTTGTTTTAGGTCATTCAAAATGTCCTAGATACCACCATTAGACGGATTCTTTAGCCCACCAAAACTTAATAGGGAGGCAAAATAGTCATAAACTGACATTATGTTAGTATAGAGTGACCTCCTATTATGTAATGTATTTACTGAATTCGAAATTATATAATAAGCAGTTTAGTGCCTCTGCCTACTGTTCCAGTTAACTTAAGGCGTAGGTATAGATGGATGGCCTCGGGAATAGGCATATCTACTAATGTAGATTCAGAGTAGATTTCAATTATAAAAAAAAAAATACGCCAGTTGGAAACATTTTCTGTAAAGTATTACAATTTAACCTTCTTCTAACCTATACCCGTATCATAAATTAACTGCATTTTGCAGATGTTCGTATGGGTAAGAACCGAATGTATCAGCTTAAATAAAAACGCACAAAGTATATATAAAAATATATTATACGACGACTTAGACGGTATTCCGGTTAAAGATTGTTGTAGCAATCCTGTTGGAACAGTTAGAAGACAGGTTAAATTATAGTTTAAGAGAAACAAGCAGGTGACCAGGATAAAAGTAATAATGCATTCTGCGTAAGTAGCCGTGTAAATTGTGGAACACAGAGGCATGCCTAAACTGCCAAAATAAAACCTATAAATAGATGAGGATATAAGTACAATTCTTCAAAATCGTATATGACCCAGATTTCATATAATAAATCCTGTGACGTCCACGCTCCGTTGTGTACTGGGTGATCAAATGAAACAACTGTTATTGCTCGTGCACTCCGCCAGCCACCCGCCTGCCATGACACTTCTCCACGGAGTGAAGCTAGCGGGTAGTTGCGTCGTACTGTTTATTGTGTAATCGTCACATCTCTCCCTTTTTATAATGATTTATTTATTTTACTTTATATATTTATCATGCAACAATAGTTCAGTTTATCGTATTATCTTATACTCGCTAGGTTAATTTATTTTTCCAATCTAGTTATACTACCACCGGTTCGGAAAGGTTAACCTCAGACCCGAGAAGAACCGGCGTAAGAAACTCGGCGAGGTGTGGATGTATTCATTTTACAACAATTAAATAATAAATATTTTCCGACACTAGCAAGCCTTTAAATTTGTAAAACTATTATTTTACTTTTACAATTTCTTCTTAGGTGTCAGTCCCTCTCCTTCTCCTATTTGCAGTTTTGAGTTTTTTATTCAATTGCTTATAACTCAGAGATTTACTTTAAACGCCTTAATTACTACATTTTCCTTTTGATGCTTACATATTTCCAGGTATTTTCATTAGCATACAATATAATATTTGCCTAATTAATACCTATTTCATGATTTAGGTACAATAACATTGTAAGCTTGCCAAGCGTCTTGGACATTAGTTACTTATTGGCAATAACTGATTGACTCTGTTTTACTAGTCTTGTATGATGTTAATATATAATTATAATGCAATTTAAAATACTTGAAGATAATCCAAGGTCAAATAAAGTAGGAATGTTACATTCGTTGTAGAGGTACCACGTCAAGTATGATTAGTTTTACTTGTGAATAGGTTAAGCAAACAATAATCTATATAAATAGATTTATATATTATTAATTTGTTAGGTACCTACTAAGATTTACCTGTCTATTTGACCATTATTATTATTAATTGCATTGCATACATATCTAATTATCGTTCTTTAATTATAATACTTGAATAATATAATCTTGACATCAATTAATCCAAATATTTATTTTATTCATTTTATTGCTCAAAAAGTAACACAGCAAATATAATATCGAATGTAATATTATTCTAGCAACTTACTTATGCGAAGAATCATAATTACAATTTATGTTATGAAAATAACGTAACACTTTACTAATTGAAAGCTGATTTTTCAATTGAACTGTGACCAGTAAGTATTGTATTATTATTTCCACAATAATTACTGTCAGACTGTCACATAAATATTATTTTTTGTACTTATACACTTTTTCTTCGGTTTATTTCAATTACTTGCAACATATTTTATAAACCTGAAACATAGGTATACACCTTGTATGTCTGCTTCCTATATCCTGCCATTGGTAAGTATGTCATTTAATTTCAATAAACATCTTCCAACGAACCAATGGAATTCCATTATTCTAACCATGATCCCATGAAATACTGAGTACATCAGAGTACAGTTCGAATGTTTAGGTCCTTTACCATTTTATCGTTACGTTTAACGTTTCTAAATGACAAGACCTAGGTTTTTGGTCGTTTGAGTCTTAGTGCTCAATTAGTACAATAAATGTGTACTCTTGGGTAGATCAATGAAGTGGTTCAAGCTACAACTTTAATCTACTAGTTTTACTTAATTTGTTAGCCTCACAATTTAAACATCAGGCAAACTGTCATTGAGAGCGATCAAGATCACGGTTAATTCGAATACTTATTGTTTTTATTTTATAATGTGTAGGTACCTACACACAGTATTTAGTTATTTGTTTCTGTTTTGATTTAATGTATCGGTTCTGTGAGTATGTATAATTTCTAATGTATGTATTGTCTCAACCGCATACCTAAGCGTTTTGGCATCCTTAATTATTGTAAGTTTATGCATGTGACTGAAATAAGGAAATATATTTTCCGGTAAAGTGCCTTTTTAATTACACTTAATTATAATTAGTCATCACATCACACACATCACTCATCGTCATCTGAGTAGGTGTACCTACTACCTAGGTAGTTAAAAAGGGACTTCGTCATCTACACTGTTAACCGACAAAAGTCGTATGTCTATTTACAAGACATTAGGTTAACTGCTGGTCACTAGAGTTTTTTCTGTTAGTACCTTAGTCATGGTTGCCTTGGGTATAGTTTCGTAGTTTAGTTAAGTAAGCAGTGCTTCCTCACCGTGTAAGGCTCCCCGCATCGCCACTTCAGTTTTTACAGCATTGACTTTAGGTACTACATGACATGATGTATTATGACAGGCCCAGCGTCTATTTACGTACCTGTTGTACTTGGGTTTGTAATTGAGCTTTGCCCTGATTATTATTCTATAGAATCATGTATTCCGGCTCTAAAATAGATTGGAATTGGGATTTATTATATGAAATCTGGGTCATATACGATTTTGAAGAATTGTATATCCTCATCTATTTATAGGTTTTATTTGGGCAGTTTAGGCATGCCTCTGTGTTCCACAATTTCCACGGCTACTTACGCAGAATGCATTATTACTCTTATCCTGTCACCTGCTTGTTTCTCTTAAACTATAATTTAACCTGTCTTCTAACTGTTCCAACAGGATTGCTACAACAATCTTTAACCGGAATACCGTCTAAGTCGTCGTATAATATATTTTTATATATACTTTGTTCGTTTTTATTTAAGCTGATACAGTAAGTTCTTACCCATACGAACATCTGCAAAATGCAGTAAATTTATGATACGGGTATAGGTTAGAAGAAGATTAAATTGTAATACTTTACAGGAAATGTTTTCCAACCGGCGTATTTTTTTTTTGTATAATTGAAATCTATCCTGAATCTACATTAGTAGATATGCCTATTCCCGAGGCCATCCATCTATACCTACGCCTTAAGTTAACTGGAACAGTAGGCAGAGGCACTAAACTGCTTATTATATAATTTCGAATTCAATAAATACATTACATAATAGGAGGTCACTCTATACTAACATAATGTCAATTTATGACTATTTTGCCTCCCTATTAAGTTTTGGTCGGCTAAAGAATCCGTCTAATGGTGGTATCTAGGACATTTTGGATGACCTAAAACAAGATACTATCGTTAGTACCAACCAACACTATATCGCGTCAATTTACTTTTAAGTACTATGTTGTACTAATTTGGACGACCTATAACAAAAGGTCCTATCGTTAGTACCAACCACCACTATCGCGTCTACTAGACTAGTTACTAGGTACATTTGACTCTTTTGGTTTGTTAGTACCAGTTGAACATTCAACTTACTAATTATTCTCTGTTTGTATCGTAGGTAAGTGTTATGATTTCGCTTATAATTTCTTTTGTTTTGCTAGTACTAGTTGAACATTCAACCTACTACTTATTTATTTTGCTAGTACCAGTTGAAAGTTCCAACCTACTGATTATTTGTTTTGCTAGTACCAGTTGAAAGTTCCAACCCACTAATTATTTGTTTTGCTAGTACCAGTTGAAAGTTCCAACCTACTAATTATTTGTTTTGCTAGTACCAGTTGAAAGTTCCAACCTACTTATTATTTGTTTTGCTAGTACCAGTTGAAAGTTCCAACCTACTAATTATTTGATTTGCTAGCAACAGTTGAACAATCAACCTACTAATTATTTGTTTTGCTAGTACCAGTTGAACAATCAACCTACTAATTATTTGTTTTGCTAGTACCAGTTGAACATTTCAACCTACTAATTATTTGTTTTGCTAGTACCAGTTGAACGTTTCAACCTACTAATTATTTGTTTTGCTAGTACCGGTTGAAAGATTCAACCTACTACTTATTTGTTTTGCTAGTTCCAGTTGAACGTTTCAACCTACTCATTATTTGTTTTGCTAGTACCAGTTGAACGTTTCAACCTACTAATTATTTGTTTTGCTAGTACCGGTTGAAAGATTCAACCTACTAATTATTTGTTTTGCTAGTACCAGTTGAACATTTCAACCTACTAATTATTTGTTTTGCTAGTACCAGTTGAACGTTTCAACCTACTAATTATTTGTTTTGCTAGTACCGGTTGAAAGATTCAACCTACTAATTATTTGTTTTGCTAGTACCGGTTGAAAGTTGCAACCTACTAATTATTTGTTTTGCTAGTACCAGTTGAACGTTTCAACCTACTAATTATTTGTTTTGCTAGTACCAGTTGAACGT
The DNA here is from genome assembly GCF_910591565.1 of Cydia splendana. Lineage (NCBI taxonomy): Eukaryota > Metazoa > Arthropoda > Insecta > Lepidoptera > Tortricidae > Cydia > Cydia splendana. The sequence goes on along the minus strand of NW_026946888.1, from coordinate 1,491,033 downwards.
TTCAACCTACTACTTATTTGTTTTGCTAGTACCAGTTGAACGTTTCAACCCACTCATTATTTGTTTTGCTAGTACCAGTTGAACGTTTCAACCTACTAATTATTTGTTTTGCTAGTACCGGTTGAAAGATTCAACCTACTAATTATTTGTTTTGCTAGTACCAGTTGAACATTTCAACCTACTAATTATTTGTTTTGCTAGTACCGGTTGAAAGTTGCAACCTACTTATTATTTGTTTTGCTAGTACCAGTTGAACGTTTCAACCTACTAATTATTTGTTTTGCTAGTACCAGTTGAACGTTTCAACCTACTAATTATTTGTTTTGCTAGTACCGGTTGAAAGTTGCAACCTACTAATTATTTGTTTTGCTAGTACTGGTTGAAAGTTTCAACCTACTATTTATTTGTTTGTTAGTACCGGTTGAAAGTTTCAACCTACTAATTATTTGTTTTGCTAGTACTGGTTGAAAGTTTCAACCTACTAATTATTTGTTTTGCTAGTACCGGTTGAACGTTTCAACCTACTAATTATTACTTACTGCAGCATAGATGTGATGTACAGTTTACTTCTTGCAATTTATTTTCTTGTTAGTCCGACTCCGACTTACTACTCAATTCATTTGATGCTGAGTTTACGTGTCTACTCCTACAGTAAAACAATAACAAAGCCCTCGGCATTCATCAGTCTAAGTACGCTATCTATAGTTCTTGACTCACTTAACATCGTAACGGTCCTTGATAATTTAACTGGTCCGTTACCTGCTAGCATTGTTTATTATCATAAACAGCACATACCTATGAATATATAAATACATGTTAAGTCGACACCAAGTTAACATCGATTCATACCCATATCGTGCTATAAATAGCATTTCAATTGATTATAACTGGTTATTTTAACCGAACAATATTTCTTTTAGGACATAAGGTCCATAAAATGTATACAACTATACCGACTTAATATGCAGGTTTCTCTATACGTTCCCTCATGTAAAAATATCTTAGTATTTAATTACACGACTAAATAGGTCAGTATATTTTAAGTATGAACGGTAAATACACAACTCATAATAATCATGATTTCCGCGAAGGTAGTTTGATTATTTACCCTTTATATCATATGAATTCTAATATACGATTCTGAGTCAGAAAATAAACCATGTACCATCTGTATTTGTAACACGCAAACCATCAGCATATTCGTTTCTGTCATTTCATGGCTAATACGTCGGTGCCACATCATAGGAATAATGTAACATGAGTACATTATTTTTTGTAGTGACCCCAATTATTGATCTATCTTGCATTGATTACACTTTTGGATTTACATTTGGCAACCAGGCTCACGCACAGTAGCCATTGTCAAAGAGTTAGTGTAATAAGCACGCGTATATTTCTTCCTTGCTTAGTAAACATTCCTCCCGAGCTACATACCATCAATTATTTACTCAATAATAGTTGTAAAGTTAACCACTGTTCTTATGTAAACAGTCGACAAAATCAACTGTGCATATACATAATTGTTTTTATTAACATTGATTGTAAACAAAACTATAAAATTAGGTATAGGTACTAGATCTACGTTTTTACAGTAATATTTAAATTCTGCATTAGTTCCTTTAATACAAGAGGAGTATGTTGGAAGTGAGTTTGGAATTTCATAACCTACTTACGTAAGTACCGCCCAAGAAAATCGTTGCCGTTTTAATATTTTCGCATTATGTACAATTATGTTACGTCACTCGTTACACTGAATATCACCTCGCCCAAAATTTTGTATTACTTACCTGAATACAATCGGCAGCTCGGGAGGAAATGGACAAATACGGTAGCTATTAGGTTAGGATTTCCATACCTTAGGTTTGTTTTTTTTTCCGCCACCGTTACCTTTCCTTTCCTTATTTTTTTTTTTGTAGTATTTTACCCTCGTCGCCATCTGTGACGTCCACGCTCCGTTGTGTACTGGGTGATCAAATGAAACAACTGTTATTGCTCGTGCACTCCGCCAGCCACCCGCCTGCCATGACACTTCTCCACGGAGTGAAGCTAGCGGGTAGTTGCGTCGTACTGTTTATTGTGTAATCGTCACAAATCCCAATTCCAATCTATTTTAGAGCCGGAATACATGATTCTATAGAATAATAATCAGGGCAAAGCTCAATTACAAACCCAAGTACAACAGGTACGTAAATAGACGCTGGGCCTACATCATGTCATGTAGTACCTAAAGTCAATGCTGTAAAAACTGAAGTGGCGATGCGGGGAGCCTTACACGGTGAGGAAGCACTGCTTACTTAACTAAACTACGAAACTATACCCAAGGCAACCATGACTAAGGTACTAACAGAAAAAACTCTAGTGACCAGCAGTTAACCTAATGTCTTGTAAATAGACATACGACTTTTGTCGGTTAACAGTGTAGATGACGAAGTCCCTTTTTAACTACCTAGGTAGTAGGTACACCTACTCAGATGAAGATGAGTGATGTGTGTGATGTGATGACTAATTATAATTAAGTGTAATTAATAAGGCACTTTACCGGAAAATATATTTCCTTATTTCAGTCACATGCATAAACTTACAATAATTAAGGATGCCAAAACTCTTAGGTATGCGTGTGACGTCCAGGCTCCGTTGTGTACTGGGTGATCAAATGAAACAACTGTTATTGCTCGTGCACTCCGCCAGCTACCCGCACGCCATGACACTTCTCCACGGAGTGAAGCTAGCGGGTAGTTGCGTCGTACCGTTTATTGTGTAATCGTCACATCTCTCCCTTTTTATAATGATTTATTTATTTTACTTTATATATTTATCATGCTACAATAGTTCAGTTTATCGTATTATCTTATACTCGCTAGGTTAATTTATTTTTCCAATCTAGGTATACTACCACCGGTTCGGAAAGGTTAACCTCAGACTCGAGAAGAACCGGCGTAAGAAACTCGGCGAGGTGTGGATGTATTCATTTTACAATTTCTTCTTAGGTGTCAGTCCCTCTCCTTCTCCTATTTGCAGTTTTGAGTTTTTTATTCAATTGCTTATAACTCAAAGATTTACTTTAAACGCCTTAATTACTACATTTTCCTTTTGATGCTTACACATTTCCAGGTATTTTCATTAGCATACAATATAATATTTGCCTAATTAATACCTATTTCATGATTTAGGTACAATAACATTGTAAGCTTGCCAAGCGTCTTGGACATTAGTTACTCATTGGCAATAACTGATTGACTCTGTTTTACTAGTCTTGTATGATGTTAATATATATAATGCAATTTAAAATACTTGAAGATAATCCAAGGTCAAATAAAGTAGGAATGTTACATTCGTTGTAGAGGTACCACGTCAAGTATGATTAGTTTTACTTGTGAATAGGTTAAGCAAACAATAATCTATACAAATAGATTTATATATTATTAATTTGTTAGGTACCTACTAAGATTTACCTGCCTATTTGACCATTATTATTATTATTAATTGCATTGCATACATATCTAATTATCGTTCTTTAATTATAATACTTGAATAATATAATCTTGACATCAATTAATCCAAATATTTATTTTATTCATTTTATTGCTCAAAAAGTAACACAGCAAATATAATATCGAATGTAATATTATTCTAGCAACTTACTTATGCGAAGAATCATAATTACAATTTATGTTATGAAAATAACGTAACACTTTACTAATTGAAAGCTGATTTTTCAATTGAATTGTGACCAGTAAGTATTGTATTATTATTTCCACAATAATTACTGTCAGACTGTCACATAAATATTATTATTTGTACTTATACACTTTTTCTTCGGTTTATTTCAATTACTTGCAACATATTTTATAAACCTGAAACATAGGTATACACCTTGTATGTCTGCTTCCTATATCCTGCCAGCTGCCATTGGCAAGTATGTCATTTAATTTCAATAAACATCTTCCAACGAACCAATGGAATTCCATTATTCTAACCATGATCCCATGAAATACTGAGTACACCAGAGTACAGTTCGAATGTTTAGGTCCTTTACCATTTTATCGTTACGTTTAACGTTTCTAAATAATAAGACCTAGGTTTTTGGTCTTTTGAGTCTTAGTGCTCAATTAGTACAATAAATGTGTACTCTTGGGTAGATCAATGAAGTGGTTCAAGCTACAACTTTAATCTACTAGTTTTACTTAATTTGTTAGCCTCAACAAATTAAACATCAGGCAAACTGTCTTTAAGAGTGATCAAAATCACGGTTAATTCGAATACTTATTGTTTTTATTTTATAATGTGTAGGTACCTACACACAGTATTTAGTTATTTGTTTCTGTTTTGATATAATGTATCGGTTCTGAGACTATGTATAATTTCTAATGTATGTATTGTCTCAACCGCATACCTAAGCGTTTTGGCATCCTTAATTATTGTAAGTTTATGCATGTGACTGAAATAAGGAAATATATTTTCCGGTAAAGTGCCTTTTTAATTACACTTAATTATAATTAGTCATCACATCACACACATCACTCATCTTCATCTGAGTAGTTGTACCTACTACCTAGGTAGTTAAAAAGGGACTTCGTCATCTACACTGTTAACCGACAAAAGTCGTATGTCTATTTACAAGACATTAGGTTAACTGCTGGTCACTAGAGTTTTTTCTGTTAGTACCTTAGTCATGGTTGCCTTGGGTATAGTTTCGTAGTTTAGTAAGCAGTGCTTCCTCACCGTGTAAGGCTCCCCGCATCGCCACTTCAGTTTTTACAGCATTGACTTTAGGTACTACATGACATGATGTATTATGACAGGCCCAGCGTCTATTTACGTACCTGTTGTACTTGGGTTTGTAATTGAGCTTTGCCCTGATTATTATTCGCGTTACTGCCACTACGTCAACCTGCCTTGACCACCTGTATTCGAACTTATCTATAGATTTTTTAAGTGTTGAACCCGTCATAACCAATTTGAGTGATCATCTTGCGGTTATGGGAGTACTACGGCTACGAGATAATCGCTCAAAAAACGTCACTCACATGTACTCGCGAAGTTTCACAGAGTCAAACCAGTTAAATTTTTCTGCCGCTATTGAGAGCGTTGATTGGAGTCAAATTTTTGCAAAAAACGCCGACGCCAGTAGTCTTGCAACTTCACTTATAAATATAATTTCAAATAAATTTGACATTTGTTTTCCACTACGGAAAAAAATTGTCGGACATTGCCCAACCTGGGTTAACAATGACATTCAATTATTTAAATCTTTTTTGTTTGATATGATAGAATTAGGAAAGCGACACATGAGCAATGACAATATTATTAATTTTATAACTGACATCAAATTGCAATATGAAATTTTAATTAAGAAGAAAAAATCGAATTATTATAGTAACTTAATAAATACCAGCAACAATAAGTCCAAAATGCTCTGGAATGTCGTTAACAAGGAGAGAGGTAAAAATAATTGCCCACGATTGGACGTCACGGAGGTGATTGTAAACACCGATGGGTCACAGTTCGCAAGTAAAAAGGACGTTGTCGATGCGCTGAACAATAGGTTCCTCGGCGCCGCGGCGGCGTGCGGCGCGCCGCGCGCAGACGGCACCCGTGCCCTACGCCAGCTGCGCGCCGCACTGCCGGCCGCGGATCGTTCCCTGAGGCTCCGACCTTTCAGCGCGGATGAGGTCTATCGCTTGATAACCTCCCTCATCCCCCCTAAAGCCTCAATGGACATCTATGGGATAAATATGAAGCTACTAAGGGCTGCTCCAACCCCCTTAGCCTATGCCATGGCGGAGCTATTCAATCGCTGTATAAGGGAGGGCACCTACCCTAAACCACTTAAAATCAGCAAAATAGCTCCCATCTTTAAAGGCAAGGGTAAAAGAGGGGATATGGATGCATACAGACCCGTTGCTATTATCCCCGCGATGGCAAAGGTACTTGAAAACGGAATCAGCCGCCGGTTGACGAGTTTCCTAGAGTCGACGAGCGCCCTATCGGACAGACAACACGCCTATCGAGCGGGCCGCTCCACAACCACACTGACTCGTGATGTGGTCCGACGCGTAGTGGATGCCAGAGAGAGGAAACAGCATGTTGCTATATTGTGCTGCGACCTGTCCAGAGCTTTTGACGTCGCGGACCACGCAGTCCTTACCAGCAAGCTAAGGCATTATGGGATCGATGGTCCGACACTTTCCTTGTTCAAGAGTCTTTTGCAATATAGATCTCAAATTGTAGTCGGAGACGGCGGAAAGGCTAGATCAGACCCGCTAGAAACTACCATGGGTGTAGCTCAGGGCTCATCGGTTTCAAACATATTATTCTCGTTGTTACTGAACGATCTGCCGCATGCAATACAGGCTGCTGAAATCCTTATGTACGCAGATGATGTTGCTGCAATCGTCACAGCGCAATCGGTGGACGCCATAGAAGAGAAATTAAATGAAACCGCGGCGCAGCTTGCACAGTGGTTTAATGTCAATGGTCTAGCGCTAAACCTCAAGAAGACCCACTACCTGGTCTTCAATCTATCGGGTCGCAGCACGAGGCCACTTGCTGTGTCTGCAAATGGGACCGCTTTAGACCAATTAAGTAGCACCGGTTTCCTAGGGTTCGAAATTGACACCTGTCTGAAGTGGGACCATCATATTGACAGACTCAGCGGAAGAATCGGCAGTGCGTGCTTTGCATTAGGACGAGTAACTAGGTTGGTGTCGGACGAGGTCGCGCGCTCGTGCTATTTTGCCACGGTGCACTCGCTGCTCCAGTATGGTGCGGAGCTATGGGGACGCTGTGCCGAGTGGGAAAGGGTATTCCGTCTCCAGAAGCGCGCGATCAGGATAATCGCCCGTGTCCCGCACAACACTCCTGCACGACCCTATTTTAAAAAGCTGGGGGTACTGACTTTACCAGCAATAGTCATCTTGCAGGTGGCTATGTATGTGAGGTCAAATCTTTCGGCCTACAAAACGCATAGCATGGTACACAAGTACAACACACGTAACGCCCACAAGCTCGTTGGCGTGGGCTGTAAAATGGCCAAGTCGGCCAAGCTCACCCACATCATGGGGCCCGCCGTCTACAACAACCTGCCCTTTAGCATCACCAGCGCCCAGAGCTTGGGCAGTTTTAAATGTCGCCTCAAACGCTGGCTTGTTGAGCACCCGTTTTATGATTATGACGAGTACCTAAATTTTCATAAAAGGGATGTCAAGTAACTCTTAGTGTTAAATTATTACAAATAATGTAATGTAATGATGTGATGTTAGATGTATTTCAAATTGAGTTTTTGTTTGTTCACGGCATATTGTAAATATGTTCTATATATAACGTGTAAATTGGTTTTATGAATAAATGACTTATGACTTATGACTTATGACTTATTCTATAGAATCATGTATTCCGACTCTAAAATAGATTGGAATTGGGATTTATTATATGAAATCTGGGTCATATACGATTTTGAAGAATTGTATATCCTCATCTATTTATAGGTTTTATTTGGGCAGTTTAGGCATGCCTCTGTGTTCCACAATTTCCACGGCTACTTACGCAGAATGCATTATTACTCTTATCCTGGTCACCTGCTTGTTTCTCTTAAACTATAATTTAACCTGTCTTCTAACTGTTCCAACAGGATTGCTACAACAATCTTTAACCGGAATACCGTCTAAGTCGTCGTATAATATATTTTTATATATACTTTGTTCGTTTTTATTTAAGCTGATACATTAAGTTCTTACCCATACGAACATCTGCAAAATGCAGTAAATTTATGATACGGGTATAGGTTAGAAGAAGGTTAAATTGTAATACTTTACAGGAAATGTTTTCCAACTGGCGTATTTTTTTTTATATAATTGAAATCTATCCTGAATCTACATTAGTAGATATGCCTATTCCCGAGGCCATCCATCTATACCTACGCCTTAAGTTAACTGGAACAGTAGGCAGAGGCACTAAACTGCTTATTATATAATTTCGAATTCAATAAATACATTACATAATAGGAGGTCACTCTATACTAACTATTTTGCCTCCCTATTAAGTTTTGGTGGGCTAAAGAATCCGTCTAATGGTGGTATCTAGGACATTTTGGATGACCTAAAACAAGATACTATCGTTAGTACCAACCAACACTATATCGCGTCAGTTTACTTTTAAGTACTATGTTGTACTAATTTGGACGACCTATAACAAACGGTCCTATCGTTAGTACCAACCACCACTATCGCGTCTACTAGACTAGTTACTAGGTACATTTGACTCTTTTGGTTTTTTAGTACCAGTTGAACATTCAACTTACTAATTATTCTCTGTTTGTATCGTAGGTAAGTGTTACGATTTCGCTTATAATTTCTTTTGTTTTGCTAGTACTAGTTGAACATTCAACCTACTACTTATTTATTTTGCTAGTACCATTTGAAAGTTCCAACCTACTTATTATTTGTTTTGCTAGTACCAGTTGAAAGTTCCAACCTACTAATTATTTGATTTGCTAGCAACAGTTGAACAATCAACCTACTAATTATTTGTTTTGCTAGTACCAGTTGAACAATCAACCTACTAATTATTTGTTTTGCTAGTACCAGTTGAACATTTCAACCTACTAATTATTTGTTTTGCTAGTACCAGTTGAACGTTTCAACCTACTAATTATTTGTTTTGCTAGTACCGGTTGAAAGATTCAACCTACTACTTATTTGTTTTGCTAGTACCAGTTGAACGTTTCAACCTACTCATTATTTGTTTTGCTAGTACCAGTTGAACGTTTCAACCTACTAATTATTTGTTTTGCTAGTACCGGTTGAAAGATTCAACCTACTAATTATTTGTTTTGCTAGTACCAGTTCAACATTTCAACCGACTAATTATTTGTTTTGCTAGTACCGGTTGAAAGTTTCAACCTACTAATTATTTGTTTTGCTAGTACCGGTTGAAAGTTTCAACTTCAACCTACTAACTATTTGTTTTGCTAGTACCAGTTGAACATTTCAACCTACTAATTATTCGTTTTGCTAGTACCAGTTGAACATTTCAACCTACTACTTATTTGTTTTGCTAGTACCAGTTGAAAGTTTCAACCTACTAATTTTTTGTTTTGCTAGTAACAGTTGAACGTTTCAACCTACTAATTATTTGTTTTGCTAGTACCAGTTGAACGTTTCAACCTACTAATTATTTGTTTTGCTAGTACCGGTTGAAAGTTTCAACCTACTAATTATTTGTTTGCTAGTACCGGTTGAAAGTTTCAACCTACTAATTATTTGTTTTGCTAGTACCAGTTGAACATTTCAACCTACTAATTATTTGTTTTGCTAGTACTGGTTGAAAGTTTCAACCTACTAATTATTTGTTTTGCTAGTACCGGTTGAACGTTTCAACCTACTAATTATTACTTATACCAACTGCAGCATAGATGTGATGTACAGTTTACTTCTTGCAATTTATTTTCTTGTTAGTCCGACTCCGACTTACTACTCAATTAATTTGATACTGAGTTTACGTGTCTACTCCTACAGTAAAACAATAACAAAGCCCTCGGCATTCATCAGTCTAAGTACGCTATCTATAGTTCTTGACTCACTTGACATCGTAACGGTCCTTGATAATTTAACTGGTCCGTTACCTGCTAGCATTGTTTATTATCATAAACAGCACATACCTATGAATATATAAATACATGTTAAGTCGACACTAAGTTAACATCGATTCATACCCATATCGTGCTATAAATAGCATTTCAATTGATTATAACTGGTTATTTTAACCGAACAATATTTCTTTTAGGACATAAGGTCCATAAAATGTATACAACTATACCGACTTAATATGCAGGTTTCTCTATACGTTCCCTCATGTAAAAATATCTTAGTATTTAATTACACGACTAAATAGGTCGGTATATTTTAAGTATGAACGGTAAATACACAACTCATAATAATCATGATTTCCGCGAAGGTAGTTTGATTATTTACCCTTTATATCATATGAATTCTAATATACGATTTTGAGTCAGAAAATAAACCATGTACCATCTGTATTTGTAACACGCAAACCATCAGCATATTCGTTTCTGTCATGTCTCTTGCATTGATTACACTTTTGGATTTACATTTGGCAACCAGGCTCAGGCACAGTAGCCATTGTCAAAGAGTTAGTGTAATAAGCACGCGTATATTTTTTCTTTGCTTAGTAAACATTCCTCCCGAGCTACGTACCATCAATTATTTACTCAATAATGTTGTAAAGTTAACCACTGTTCTTATGTAAACAGTCGACAAAATCAACTGTGTATATACATAATTGTTTTTATTAACATTGATTGTAAACAAAACTATAAAATTAGGTATAGGTACTAGATCTACGTTTTTACAGTAATATTTAAATTCTGCATTAGTTCCTTTAATACTCCTCTTACGTGAGTATGGAATTTCATAACCTACTTACGTAAGTACCGCCCAACAAAATCGTTGCAGTTTTAATATTTTCGCATTATGTACAACCGTACGTCACTCGTTACACTGAATATCACCTCGCCCAAAATTTTGTATTACCTGAATACAATCGGCAGCTCGGGAGGAAATGGACAAATACGGTAGCTATTAGGTTAGGATTTCCATACCTTAGGTTTGTTTTTTTTTCCGCCACCGTTACCTTTCCTTTCCGTAATTTTTTTTTTGTAATATTTTACCCTCGTCGCCATCTGTGACGTCCAGGCTCCGTTGTGTACTGGGTGATCAAATGAAACAACTGTTATTGCTCGTGCACTCCGCCAGCTACCCGCACGCCATGACACTTCTCCACGGAGTGAAGCTAGCGGGTAGTTGCGTCGTACCGTTTATTGTGTAATCGTCACAATGCGGTTGAGACAATACATACATTAGAAATTATACATTGTCTCAGAACCAATACATTAAATCAAAACAGAAACAAATAACTAAATACTGTGTGTAGGTACCTACACATTATAAAATAAAAACAATAAGTATTCGAATTAACCGTGATTTTGATCGCTCTCAATGACAGTTTGCCTGATGTTTAATTTGTTGAGGCTAACTAATTAAGTAAAACTAGTAGATTAAAGTTGTAGCTTGAACCACTTTATTGATCTACCCAAGAGTACACATTTATTGTACTAATTGAGCACTAAGACTCAAAAGACCAAAAGCCTAGGTCTTATCATTTAGAAACGTTAAACGTAACGATAAAATGGTAAAGTACCTAAACATTCGAACTGTACTCTGGTGTACTCAGTATTTCATGGGATCATGGTTAGAATAATGTAATTCCATTGGTTCGTTGGAAGATGTTTATTGAAGTTAAATGACATACTTACCAATGGCAGGATAGGAAGCAGACATACAAGGTGTATACCTATGTTTCAGGTTTATAAAATATGTTGCAAGTAATTGAAATAAACCGAAGAAAATGTGTATAAGTACAAATAATAATATTTATGTGATAGTCTAACAGTAATTATTGTGGAAATAATAATACAATACTTACTGGTCACAATTCAATTGAAAAATCAGCTTTCAATTAGTAAGGTGTTACGTTATTTTCATAACATAAATTGTAATTCGGTTTCGGTTTAAAGATCTTTATTTCTCATAAGAATAATTATGATTCTTCGCATAAGTAAGTTGCTAGAATAATATTACATTCGATATTATATTTGCTGTGTTACTTTTTGAGCAATAAAATGTTTGAAATACCTAAATATTTGGATTAATTGATGTCAAGATCATATTATTCAAGTATTATAATTAAAGAACGATAATTAGATATGTATGCAATGCAATTAATAATAATAATGGTCAAATAGGCAGGTAAATCTTAGTAGGTACCTAACAAATTAATAATATATAAATCTATTTCTATAGATTATTGTTCGCTTAACCTATTCACAAGTAAAATCATACTTGACGTGGTACCTCTACAACGAATGTAACATTCCTACTTTATTTGACCTTGGATTATCTACAAGTATTTTAAATTGCATTATATATATTAACATCATACAAGACAAGTAAAACTGAGTCAATCAGTTATTGCCAATAAGTAACTAATGTCCAAGACGCTTGGCAAGCTTACAATGTTATTGTACCTAAATCATGAAATAGGTATTAATTAGTAAAATATTATATTGTATGCTAATGGAAATACCTGGAAATGTGTAAGAATCAAAAGGAAAATGTAGTAATTAAGGCGTTTAAAGTAAATCTTTGAGTTATAAGCAATTGAATAAAAAACTCAAAACTGCAAATAGGAGAAGGAGAGGGACTGACACCTAAGAAGAAATTGTAAAAGTAAAATAATAGTTTTACAGATTTAAAGGCTTGCTAGTGTTGGAAAATATTTATTATTTCACTGTTGTAAAATGAATACATCCACACCTCGCCGAGTTTCTTACGCCGGTTCTTCTCGGGTCTGAGGTTAACCTTTCCGAACCGGTGGTAGTATACCTAGATTGGAAAAATAAATTAACCTAGCGAGTATAAGATAATACGATAAACTGAACTATTGTTGCATGATAAATATATAAAGTCCTTCTTCCTCGCGTTATCCCGGCATTTTGCCACGGCTCATGGGAGCCTGGGGTCCGCTTAACAACTAATCCCAAGAATTGACGAAGGCACTAGTTTTTACGAAAGCGACTGCCATCTGGCCTTTCAACCCAGAGGGGAAACTAAGCCTTATTGGGATTAGTCCGGTTTCCTCACGATGTTTTCCTTCACCGAAAAGCAACTGGTAAATATCAATGATATTTCGTACATAAGTTCCGAAAAACTCATTGGTACGAGCCGGGGTTTGAACCCGCGACCTCCGGATTGTAAGTCGCACGCTCTTACCGCTAGGCCACCAGCGCTTCGCAAATATATAAAGTAAAATAAATAAATCGTTATAAAAAGGGAGAGATGTGACGATTACACAATAAACAGTACGACGCAACTACCCGCTAGCTTCACTCCGTGGAGAAGTGTCATGGCGAGTGGGTGGCTGGCGGAGTGCACAAGTGATAACAGTTGTTTCATTTGATCACCCAGTACACAACGGAGCCTGGACGTCACAAGAGAGTGGCTAAGATTGTCACATCAGAAAAGATAACACAATATTGGTATGTTTACTATAAATTCTATCAGAGAGGTGTTTATAATCAGTTTTTAAACACTAACTTGGTAAGACTACCTTCAACAAGAGCCATGGAACTGCTTAAGTCTCAGATTTCATTACGTTGAAACCAATCATTACGTACATTTTTCATTAAACATGTCTAAAAACGTGGGTGACGAAACGGACATTCAACTCAAGTTTTAACGCCCTAAGCAGTAGAAATTTACACTTATCAGCAGTAATCCTGAACTGAAATATATATGTCGGAGCCTGACACCAGAAAGACGTATTGCAGCGTTATAGTTCATTATTTTAGACGCCTGTATAAAATCGATTAGCAATGTTGAGCTACGTATTATTTGGTTGTAACAAAATAAATGAAGTTGTGTAGTAACCCCGTCTATTGGAGCATTGTTGAAATAAAGTTGCGTAGAGAGTAACGCCATCTATTGGCGTGTTGTTGAACTAAGATGACAGGTAGAAGGCTTTGGAACGTCGAGAGGTTTCTCTCGAGTGAGCGTAGGCACGAGTTGGCGTTTTTGTCGGTATGTTGGTAGACTGGTCGAGCAGGTTTGCCAACTTGACTGAGGCGGGAGCGGAGAGGCTCCGCCGCTGGTAGTTCTTCTTGATCGGACCGCGCTAGAGATCGGACGTACTCGTTAGCCAACCTCGTGCCTAACTCGCTACGTTCCTGAAGGCTTATACCTAAAGGATTATTCTGATAGCTTATAAAATCCCGCGTTCTTTAACCATTTAGCTAAGTGTTTTATTTCAAGTGTTATTTTGATTTCTTATGTTTCATTAGAAGCTTACTTTTGTGAAATAAAGAAATGATGTGTTATGTGTTGTTTTAACTTGTTTTGAAAAGATTTGTCCCTCTGAGTTTGTTGCCGGTCCCATATAGGGCTAAATCTTCTCATGTTAGAGGCGTAGGGTTGGAGCCGGCCTAGTTTGACTTGAATAAAGATTTAAACGGTTTCTTTTTACTTTCATATCGCTCCCTTGAGTTAAACATAGCAATTAGTTCTTTTAAACATTTAGTACTGAAGTATAGTAGGCACTAGTATGGTTGACGAGTCCTAAGGTTTATTTCATGCACTGGTAGCATGGTAGCATACTGGTTTAGCTGTGAAGTAATACATTATCGTACTACCCCACGCGCCCACCGCCTTTGAGACCATCTGTATTCGACATCAGCAAGTGGGATTGCCAAGGTATCATGTATTGCTTACACAGCCACCTGGGAGCGTGGTGTATTTCTGGTGACCTACATTCCATAATCTGGACACGTGGTAATGGTAAGCTCACGTGTCTAATCTTGATTGAAAGGTGAGTGTAATTCATTGTTATTTGGTGAGAATTATTGTGAAAATGTGAATAAAATTGTGATTGAGGCAGTCGAGCATAGCGGTCGTTACGTGACGTCATCTCTGGGATCGTTACGTTTCTTTGTAATTAATTTTTGTAATCCATTTAAATCGAAGCGATCTTGAGTTATTTTGATTTGAAATCCATACTGTTAATTAAAACCGAGTATTAGCTATTACAACGTGATATTATTTCATCGCTTACTTGTGAATTTACCCTCAATAATTGATTTTTCATGAAAATAAAATTCATTTTTATAATCCATTTAAATCTAAGTGATCTTGAATTATTTTGATGTGAAATCCATCTTGTTAATTACAATCAAATATCGGCTATCACGACGTGATATTATTTTATCGCTCACTTGTGAATCTACCCTCAATAATTGATTTTTTATGAAGATACAATTAATTTTTATAATCCATTTAAATCTAAGTGATCTTGAATTATTTTGAAGTGAAATCCATGTTGTTAATTACAACCAAATATCGGCTATCACGACGTGATATTATTTCATCGCTCACTTGTGCTTCTACCCTCAAAAATATTTTTTTTTTTTTGAAAATACAATGCACCGTTAGAAATGGATCCTGCTGATTTGCCAATGCATAGGATTGTGTAATCCCTACCCTGTAAAGTTTAGTAATTAGTAAAATTGCTACAAATTATTGCCCGTAATGCCGTGATAGATCACAAATCGTGCATACTATGAAAGCATGAGCTACGCATATGAAAATTAATGTTACAGTGTGCTGCAACCTGAGCAGGGACAACTTACAGACGCCATCACACCTGTAACACAGAAGCAGCTGTGCAGTATCGTCTGTTCTGGAGATTTGGAAATAAAAGGACAGGTTTCGTTCCAATTGTTTATTAGTGAATTTTATTATGTGTAATGGCGAAGCATAACAGTCTAACGTAACTAATTAGCTGTCACTTTTCGTATTGGCCCATTTTACCGTGTTACTTATTTTTGGGACACGTGTTTGTTTGTTCATAGAAGGAAATAAAACGTACTCATTGAAGTTTAAATTTTAATCTGAGATTTTTAAAGTCCCGTATCCTATGGCAATATGTCTTTGTGTCCGCTACTAGGGCACATTCACAAACCCTGAAGTTTAACCTGCATACATGATTGATCAACGTACTGCTTGTTTACTGCATCATCGGGTGACGAAGGTTCTGCAACTCCCTTTAATTGTAAACTTCCTTCAAAACATGCCCCGTTTGTTCGAAGCAAAGCCTTGTAGTTGAGATCAGAAACATCATTAGTACGCAAGCGCTTATGAACATGGTGACCGAATTTGTCAATATTCATTTTGTATTGTTATGACTTGTGAGTCAAACTACAACTGATAAAAATTTAGGATTATTTTACTTTTATATATCATTTACTAAGCCTGCTTCGCGTAGTTCTTCAATAATAGATATGATTTCGTTATCTAATCCTGTATTACCAGCATCACGCGATGCTATGAGCAGTTTCAATCTTTCTACTAATTCATTCGGGTCATCCCAATACACATAAGAGATGTCTCTTTTGACTTTTTTCATTACCGGTAAACCATCACCGGTTACATCTACACTCGGGAGCAAAACAATCGACTCAAGTCGCATTTTTTAGTTTTTGTCGTGTTTTTCGAAAACGGCCAATATTTTAGTAAAAGTGAGATTGCAATATTATTGTTTATTTATTAAGCTATCAAAAACATTAATAACCCATAAAATCGGTTAGGTAATTTTCAGGTAATTGTTATTTTTGTAGAAAATGAGATTTTACCTGCTTTGATTACGCACGAGTTGAGCCCCTTTGAGAGCCATAAAAACCGATTTAACCGGTTATTTCCTATCAGCTAGCGGCGCCTAGATACGTCCGCAACGCCACCATCCTGCAAGACCTCAAGTGGCGCACCTTGGAGCAACTCATCTGCCGGTCCGCGCGGGCCATGTACGACCGCGCGGATAACTCCAGCCACCCCGCACCTCTAAGGGATAGCGCCACACTACACGAGACCGCCCGAAAACTTCGGCCGAGCACTACCCCGTGAACTCCTACAACTACAAGCACCATCGCCGTAGCGGACCACATCATCCGCACACACGCTCCAACACATCTAACTCAAACACACAGAAGACAGCGCAATCCTCAAAATGACTGCAAACAGCCCGGCCTATGACTATGGGACCGCGACAAGACACCGCCTCAGTGACTAAAAGTCAGAAAAGGCCACCCCAGCGTCGTAAATGCAGACGCTTGTGGAAGACGAGGGACGATTTCCTATCAGTCGCTTATCAGAAGTTGACCTGTGCATATCTCACGCAATTATTTACTGGAATCACCTGGATAAAATGGACACCACAGAAACTGAAGCCAGCCAAGTCATCGTCTTGCTGAATCAAGGCCTTAAGCAGCGTGAAGTTACTGAACAGCTGAATTTAAGCTAGTCTGCTGTCTCCAAAGTCTACCAAAAGTTCACATGGACTGGAAGGCTTGCTCAGAAACCTGGATCTGGCCGTCCCAGGTGCACATCGAGGAAAGAGGACCACTTCATTGTTGCGGCCGGTCTGCGTGATCGACACCGTACCGGCGTTGACATCCATCAGCAGCTGATGCAGGACCGAGAGGAACCAGTGAGCTCTTGGACAGTTCAACGAAGACTTAAGCCAACCTTACCCCAAAAAGGCCTGCTACAGCGCCGAAACTGGCAGGGTTTGTTCCATACTTGTCCGCACATTTCGCGAAACTGGGACCATGACATATCACTTCCTACGTGTTCATCATAAACATGACGTAAATTAACATCATCTTGTTTAAAAAGAACGATTAGATTAGCATTGTCTCTTATTAATTGCTTAGGTATTTTACTATACGTTTGGTTCAGATAGAAGCTATCTATGTTTTTATGTCTGAATTTCTTTCGCCTTTGTCGCCAACATGCGAACCGGCTAATAGTTGCCAGCGTCATGGAGTAGATGGCGCTCGCAGTCATGTTTAAGTTAAATAACCGCTTCTAGGTTATTGTGATTTTTTAGGAAAAGACAAGAGGGTAGACGCCGAACGATAGTAAGAAAGGGAGGTTATGTGCGAACAGATCTACGGAGGGAGAATTTTGCTTTGGGGATCAATTGAACGGCTTTCTTATGGTGTTATTAGATTAATGATGTGCCTCATGTAAATTGTGACTAACGTATATCAGTATTCAGAGTGAACAGTGATCCGAGGGAATTGTTGATGACTAATATGAACTTATGGTAAACTTAGTGTGAGGAATGGGGTCGCTATAAGGGGAGGTTTGGAGGCGACTATGAGGTTCAAGAAACCAGGTGGATAATCAGGTGAAACTAATTTTATATGCAGGTAATAAAGTAGGACACCAGCAATGAGTGAATCGTCATCTCACTAACGTCCAGGCCTCATATAGGCATGTAGTTTGATTACATATTGCTAACCAGTATCAGTAAAGGCATCATCTCATTCGATAGGTTAACAAGTATGGTGAGCTTGACGACATGGTGGAGATGCTGGGATCTTATGCACATGCACTGTAATCATCATCAAAAGTAACATATGAAAGGTCAATTTATATATGCACGTACAAATAAAGAGTTACATTTTTTGGTTTGTTCAGTTCAATTTAATGTTTTATTTCAGGCATGAAATGAAGCCCATATTTATGTAATCCTATTCTTGCAAAAAGGCGTTAAGCAGGCAAATATGTTAGTGGTTCACCGGAGCACATCGTTGCTTATCATGAACAGTGGTACAACTAAAAATGAAATGCTATTGCATTTAATATTATATCTTTTACTGGTAAGATTTAAAGTCGAATGGCATTTCATTTTGTTTTGTGTCACTATTCATGATAAGCGTCGACATATGCAATTAAGTGCCTACATTTTATTGAACATTCTTGCTCTTTGATATACAAGAGATTGCAAATGTCACTAAATATATATATAGTCTATCTAAATACAAAAATTTCCTTGGTAAATTATATAAATACAAAATTGTTTCAAAAAATTCTACTTGGAATACAAAATACTAAAAAGCTCGCTTTAATCTTTGAAAGCAGTGTGTTAATCAATCAGTCCTATAGAGTGCAAATTTGGAGTTGATTCCTCATGTTAAGCAGTAGAATGGAATTTCAAGTGATGGTTTTGAATGATAAAAATATTTGAAAGCATATGTTATATATTTAACGTTTTACAGCCAGTATTTGTCACTGGTTGATGTGATAAAAATGTTTGTGTCACCAGGGCAGCAAAGTTTGTTTTTAACCCACGTGCCTTGAAACCCTCGCAACGCTCAGGATTCCAACATTTCTATGTTATAAGAATGAGAGATGTGACGATTACACAATAAACAGTACGACGCAACTACCCGCTAGCTTCACTCCGTGGAGAAGTGTCATGGCGAGTGGGTGGCTGGCGGAGTGCACAAGTGATAACAGTTGTTTCATTTGATCACCCAGTACACAACGGAGCCTGGACGTCACAGATGGCGACGAGGGTAAAATATTACAAAAAATTACGGAAAGGAAAGGTAACGGTGGCGGAAAAAAAAAACAAATCTAAGGTATGGAAATCCTAACCTAATAGCTACCGTATTTGTCCATTTCCTCCCGAGCTGCCGATTCTATTCAGGTAATACAAAATTTTGGGTGAGGTGATATTCTGTGTAACGAGTGACGTACGGTTGTACATAATACGAAAATATTAAAACTGCAACGATTTTGTTAGGCGGTACTTACGTAAGTAGGTTATGAAATTCCAAACTCACGTAAGAGGAGTATTAAAGAAACTAATGCAGAATTTAAATATTACTGTAAAAACGTAGATCTAGTACCTATACCTAATTTTATAGTTTTGTTTACAATCAATGTTAATAAAAACAATTATGTATATGCACAGTTGATTTTGTCGACTGTTTACATAAGAACAGTGGTTAACTTTACAACTATTATTGAGTAAATAATTGATGGTACGTAGCTCGGGAGGAATGTTTACTAAGCAAAGAAGAAATATACGCGTGCTTATTACACTAACTCTTTGACAATGGCTACTGTGCGTGAGCCTGGTTACCAAATGTAAATCCAAAAGTGTAATCAATGCAAGATAGATCAATAATTGGGGTCACTACAAAAAATAATGTACTCATGTTACATTATTCCTATGATGTGGCACCGACGTATTAGCCATGAATTTTTCCATGAAATGACAGAAACGAATATGCCGATGGTTTGCGTGTTACAAATACAGATGGTACATGGTTTATTTTCTGACTCAAAATCGTATATTTAGGTGTCCATGCCTTCGCTTGAACCACATTATGAGATAACACCCTTGTAACTCAGCCCTAATCAAGCGAATTCATCAACTAGTAGCGCCATCTATCGCGCTACCCAAGTACTAATGTCGCCCGGTTGCCAGCGCTCGGCTGCTTTCTCTTCAGTACGCTTTTGTAACTCAGCCGAGCAACACGTTTACAAAGCAAGTTTAAAAAGATCAAGAAATTTAAATCGTAAAAATATTTTGAAAACCTCCAACTTCGTGACATTCCGCTCGGTGCCCATGGCCCAGCGACGAGACGCAGTGACCTTCCTACAGGCACCGTCATAAAAAGTACACGGGTACTTACGCCTCATGGCCTCGTCCTGTGGGACAACAAGCGTCGTCCCGTGAGACGACATGGCGTCGTCCCATGAGACGACAAGCGTCGTCCTGTGAGACGACAAGGCGTCGTCCCGTGAGACGACAAAGCGTCGTCCCGTGAGACGACATGGCGTCAACCCGTGAGACGACAAGGCGTCGTCCCGTGAGACGACAAGGCGTCGTCCCGTGAGACGACAAGGCGTCGTCCCGTGAGACGACAAGGCGTCGTCCCGTGAGACGACAAGGCGTCGTCCCGTGAGACGACAAGGCGTCGTACCGTGAGACGACAAGACGTCGTCCTGTGAGACGACAAGACGTCGTCCTGTGAGACGACAAGGCGTCGTCCCGTGGTATCGTCCTGACACACGACATGGTATTGTCCTGACAGACGACATGGCAGCGTCTTGTAAGACGACGAGCATCGTCTCGTTAAAAGACCTTGTGACATTCCGCTCAGTGCCCGTGGCCCAGCGATGAGACTAAGTGAGCTCTTATAGCCATCATCATAAAAAGAATACCTACGGGTATAAATGGCACACAGCGTCGTCCCGTTGGACGACAAGCATCGTTGCGCGTCTCACTCAGTCCCGTGAGATGACATGACATCGTCCTGTGGGACATCAAGCGTCGTCCTGTAAAACAATAAGGCGTCATCCTGTGATACGACAGGCATCGCGATGAGTTACGTCATCATGTGAGAAGACATTGCGCCATCCTGTGGTATCGTCCCGTGAGAGGATATTGCGTCCCATAGGACTACATTGCATTGTTCCATAAGACTACATTTTGTCGTATCGTGAGACATTAATACGTCGTCCTATGAGATGATATCGCATCGTCCTCTGAAATGACATTGAAATGATGTTGTCTTGTTAAACAAAAACCGTTGTCTCATGGTCTACCATTAATACGGTAGCGGACGTCTTATTGGTCGCTTTATCGTTCGATGTCTGCACAGTCGGCCTCGCATTTAAAATCTGCATGGTCATGAACCAATGCACGACTTAGTGGGCGTTATCATCATTGTAGCCGACCAAATGGTGTGTCACCTTATTTTAGAACGACGAGCAGCAGAATTGCTATTAGCGGGTTTGGCGCGATATTGATAATGAAATGCAGTTACAGTAATTGTCTCAACCTGCCAGGAAAAAGGAAGGTTTCCGTCTTGGTCGTGTACAAATGTTGGTCTAGGTCGATAACAAACAGTTGCCGTGAGATACCAAACAAACCAAAAATATACATTCTGAGGATCCTAAACTGTATGACTAACTGGCCATGAAAAATAGCAGTTAAGAAACTGTGAAAAGGGAAAAGTACAAAGTGAAAAACCTTGTGTTATACTTTGCCCAACTAGATCCTATACCATAAAGAGAGAGGGGGAGGCAAGAAAATTGACGTTAGCCTTAAAGAAGGAAAGAAAACTAAAACTCCCTCTTCTGAATAGGAATACCAATACAAGTATAATGCCAATTCATTTACGGCTCTGTCATAGGCTAACAAGAGATATCTCTTTATTGCGGCTCTAAACCTGAAAAGAATAGAGTTTATGATACTCGTATATATTAGTGAAAAATCATCGCACTAAATCCCTCTTTTGAATGATGAATGACTAGTCAGGTTGATAGTGTCTTTGGGAATACTGAAGCATCTCCTGTATACTCTCTAAATATTGACCATTAGCTAAAAAATTGCGGCCTGTTACAAAGAGAAATCTTTTACTTACTTTAAATCGTCTACTATGTAGCTGTGAAACAGAGACCACTGAACTAAGAGAAACACGTAGAAAACAGCAAGTACCTTCCATCGCATTCCGTCCAATAGACCGAACTGACAAAGGCATTTATAATGTAATTAGTGCTCCATTCACATCAGTCAGGTAGAAACTTGTGAAATTAGGTTCAAATGCTGTAAGTAACAAGCTCCACTTCGGAAGATTATCTAAGCAGCCGGTTGTGTTATCGACCTGCCGTTGGTATAACAATCATGCATCATAAAACGTTGACCATAAACGTTACATAGTTAAATTTCAAAGGAAATGAATGAACTCTTACTGGTAATATAACTATCGGAAACAGGCGGTATATGTCTAAAAGGACCAACTAGTAAAATATTAATTTAGTATGGCAATCCGCATAGTTACCCATGATTGTTCAATAGGTGAAACATCGGTTTCTTTAGTGGTAAATGTTATGCCTATGTAGAAGATGAAGCGCTCCTTCAAGTTATGTAAATAAATAAAGAATTTATGAAAAGATTTTTCGGTAGTTAGAGTGGTGTTACTGATTCTGTTTCGAAAAATCGCGAATTGAATTAGAGGTGAAGCCGACTAAGGGAACTAAGCTGTCGAACCAACAGCCACGGTCCACGGCTTTAAATCTAAACGATGATTGTATAATTTTTCCAAATAGACAAATTAAAATGAAGTCACTTCAGAAACTTTGAAACCATGTGGACTGCGGGGCAAGCCAACGTACAGAAAAACGTATAACGTACGTAAACGTACACACATGCGTAATATGTAGAAAAAATTTGCAGGCAGTCACCGATAGCAGATACCGGATTCTGAAAGAACACGGATCAGAAATATCCTTCTTTCGATTTCCAGATGAGAGGTTCCCTTTGCAGATAAGGAAGTACTCGCGTGATTTTATAGAAGAATAACAACATACGGTGGTTCAGGCAAAATGCACGATCTAAGCGAAATATGACTACAAATATGTTCGCCGGTTAAATAGACCCTGCAATTTACTCTGAAAATCAACACTAGTTCTGCAGTCATTGCCAGATCTAAGTATTATAAGCTTAGCTGAAAGGTTGTAGTCCAGGGTTTACAGCATACTGTTGTAACAGGTCTCGTAGAGCATGTAATTGGAAACGTCATCTTCAATGCAATCAATTCCAGGTGTAGTACCCTACAAAATCATCGTGTCTTGGTTATAGGGCAGATGCGCCGCTAATCGAATTACAGCATTAGTTGTGAAGACAACTACAATTCATATATTTATATATTCATGATAATATGCTTATATCATTAAATACAGTATATATGAGATGTCAGTAGACATATATCAACGTTACGTCAGGCGTAGCTCACTCCGCGATTTCGTCGCGTCGCTAATTTTGGTGTCTAGCACTAGTAGTTGCCGCGCACCGCTATAGAATGGACGCCTGCTCGCGCTTGCACCACCTTGTGGTCAAAATCTGTCGTAATAGTACATACTATTATTTATACTATGATTACGTCAAGGTAGTGACATAAATATAATATGTCGCAGAAAGGCCTAGATCATCAAATAATTGTTTATTTGTGGGCATCATGATGCCTAATTAACCCTAGGGTTCCCTCAAGATAATCAAATGATACACAACTTAATTGCACGAAAGCCAATAAACAACATACAACGTCCTTGTATTGCTAAATTTCTAATCAAAAGTACCTACAAATTAATAATAATAATAATTCAGCCTATATACGTCCCACTACTGGGCACAGGCCTCTTCTCACTCGCGAGAGGGCTTGGGCTATAGCCCCCACGCTGGCCTAATGCGGATTGGGGCTTCAAAGTACAAATTAAGTAATCAAATTAATATTTGGTAATGAACGCGTCTACACGTGTTAAGGTTTGACAGGAATTGTGCCACAGCATCGCCCGCGCGCGCCGGTGCTGGCAGCACTTGAGATTAGATGACATCATGACATCATGAGACACCCGTGGTTTATGCCACTGCAATGGTATAATGCCAAGAACTTACTGGTTCGGACCATATATAAATAATAATAATGTTT
This sequence comes from Cydia splendana, assembly GCF_910591565.1. Taxonomy (NCBI): domain Eukaryota; kingdom Metazoa; phylum Arthropoda; class Insecta; order Lepidoptera; family Tortricidae; genus Cydia; species Cydia splendana. The sequence continues at coordinate 1,467,116 of NW_026946888.1, read as the reverse complement.
TAATTTGTCTGGGTGTTAAGAAAGTTCCGCAATTGGTTTGAAAAGGTTGCACTACAATTTAAAGTGGATAAGTCCACCTCCCCTACTCTTACTCAAAGAGTCTTTCATCGTCAGTCAAGAGGTTTTTACACTCTTATTAGAAGATCGTATGTATACGAAAGCATTAAAAACTCACAAATCGTGCTAAGTCTAACAATAAAGCACAATCCATTACCAGCGCGCGAACCATATAATCTTCAGTTTGGGAATCAGCTTGCCACCAGAAAGAGTGAACATTAAACAACCTACAATTACAAGCCTTTATTATAATTAGCCTAAAAATTATAGGTGAAGGCATTGGAATTATTCAAAGATTAAAAAATCTTCTAAAATATCCTACCTGGTAGACGGATCTTCAGTCTACGCACAACATCATGGTGAGATGCCATCCACAACAACTAGAGTTGTCAGCATCACTTTAAATTCATAATCATCGCCTCCATACGGTTGTCACCTGCGTGTCAGTGATTCTGTTCATTCGTTTATTCGCTTGCATGACTGACAAGCACATCATTTAAAGATTGGTTGACCCGGCACCAGCCTAATTGGCAAGTTTTCAGTTATCTGTGGGGAGTAGTAAATTTAGCAGCATAAATGACACTTAAAATAAGTAGGAGCCTACCATTTCATATAAGAATTAATATCTTTTCATGGCTTACTATTAATATGGTAGTTTTTAAAGCAACCCTCACCTAAAACTAATCAGTAAGGAAGAATGTATTATCGCCTCAGTTGAAACTACTGCTAGGTTGTTGAGAGTTGTTACTAGTAACGCATACATTAAATCATGAAGTGTTGTATTTTATTCTTCACTTTCTGACGCTACTTTCAGGCAGAGGAGTACTTGATTCGAAATAAATCTCAATTACTTCCACAAATAAGAAATAAGAACATCATGTTTATAATTTCTAACACATTTACGGAATATGTTGTCCTTATGTAAGGATAGCCCATTAACAAATAAACCTGGTATACCTAGTAGTCAATAACTATGTATTAATATCTAAATAATGTTAATATCGTATTCTAGTGGGTACATATACAAACATTTGGTTATTTGTCCACATTAAAAGTCATATTACATTACATCTGGTCTATGATGCAACTTACCAATTTACATTAAATTGTTGGAAAATACAATAAATCAGAGAGGACCCAAGCTTTTCCAATTAGTTACAAAATTTTAAACAGTGGATGGGCCGGCAGTGCTATATTTGTGTTAAGCAGTAGATAAGTAGTAGTAATATCATTACATCATACAACAAAACCTTTTTATCACCTAGTGGCTATTGTAAGGAAAGCATCAGGTAGTTTGGACGGGTTAAATGTAAAACTCACTCGATGAGGTTCACGTTACACGCATCAGAGCTACTACTTCAGATAGTGGTTACACTTAAATTTGTACGACCTACAAGTACCTACTTATATGTCTTTAATTATGATATTAGGGACAGTCTTTCAACTAATAGTCACACAGTTTTGTTTTATATAAAAAGTTTTATAGTCACAATGGATAACTTATGTTGCCAGTCCGTGCTAACAATTGTCTCATCTATCGGTAATTACAAATAAGGAAAATCTAGTAAGGTTTGACGTAAACAATCCTTTAGTATATCGATATGGAATAAATTTCAAGCCCATATTCTTATCATGTGATTTTTGCATAAATTTAAATATTATCAGTCACAGTACGCCCGGGCCAGCGCCGGCAGAGGTTTAAACACGTCTCATAATGTGGTTCAAGCGAAGGCATGGACACCTAAATAGAACCGTTTTTCCCCCGAAGGGTAAAAAACGGATATTTAGGTTCCTGCCGAAGCTTGAACCACACCTAAGGGCCTTGCCGGCTTATGTGGTACTGAAGAGAAAGCAGCCGAGCGCTGGCAACCGGGCGACATTAGTACTTGGGTAGCGCGATAGATGGCGCTACTAGTTGATGAATTCGCTTGATTAGGGCTGAGTTACAAGGGTGTTATCTCATAATGTGGTTCAAGCTTCGGCAGGAACCTAAATATCCGTTTTTTACCCTTCGGGGGAAAAACGGTTCTATTAGAATTCATATGATATAAAGGGTAAATAATCAAACTACCTTCGCGGAAATCATGATTATTATGAGTTGTGTATTTACCGTTCATACTTAAAATATACCGACCTACTTAGTCGTGTAATTAAATACTAAGATATTTTTACATGAGGGAACGTATAGAGAAACCTGCATATCAAGTCGGTATAGTTGTATACATTTTATGGACCTTATGTCCTAAAAGAAATATTGTTCGGTTAAAATAACCAGGTATAATCAATTGAAATGCTATTTATAGCACGATATGGGTATGAATAGATGTTAACTTGGTGTCGACTTAACATGTATTTATATATACATAGGTATGTGCTGTTTATGATAATAAACAATGCTAGCAGGTAACGGATCAGTTAAATTATCAAGGACCTTTACGATGTCAAGTGAGTCAAGAACTATAGATAGCGTACTTAGACTGATGAATGCCAAGGGCTTTGTTATTGTTTTACTGTAGGAGTAGACACGTAAACTCAGCATCAAATGAATTGAGTAGTAAGTCGGAGTCGGACTAACAAGAAAAATAAATTGCAAGAAATAAACTGTACATCACATCTATGCTGCAGTTGGTATAAGTAATAATTAGTAGGTTGAAACGTTCAACTGGTACTAGCAAAACAAATAGTTAGTAGGTTGAAACTTTCAACCGGTACTAGCAAAACAAATAATTAGTAGGTTGAATCTTTCAACCGGTACTAGCAAAACAAATAATTAGTAGGTTGAAATGTTCAACTGGTACTAGCAAAACAAATAATTAGTAGGTTGAAACTTTCAACTGGTACTAGCAAAACAAATAGTTGGTAGGTTGAAACTTTCAACCGGTACTAGCAAAACTAATAATTAGTAGGTTGAAACTTTCAACCGGTACTAGCAAAACAAATAATTAGTAGGTTGAAATGTTCAACCGGTACTAGCAAAACAAATAATTAGTAGGTTGAAATGTTCAACTGGTACTAGCAAAACAAATAATTAGTAGGTTGATTGTTCAACTAGTACTAGCAAAACAAATAAGTAGTAGGTTGATTGTTCAACTGTTGCTAGAAAAACAAATAATTAGTAGGTTGGAACTTTCAACTGGTACTAGCAAAACAAATAATTAGTGGGTTGGAACTTTCAACTGGTACTAGCAAAACAAATAATTAGTAGGTTGGAACTTTCAACTGGTACAAGCAAAATAAATAAGTAGTGGGTTGAATGTTCAACTAGTACTAGCAAAACAAAAGAAATGATAAGCGAAATCATAACACTTACCTACGATACAAACAGAGAATAATTAGTTAGTTGAATGTTCAACTGGTACTAACAAACCAAAAGAGTCAAATGTACCTAGTAACTAGTCTAGTAGACGCGATAGTGGTGGTTGGTACTAACGATAGGACCTTTTGTTATAGGTCGTCCAAATTAGTACAACATAGTACTTAAAAGTAAACTGACGCGATATAGTGTTGGTTGGTACTAACGATAGTATCTTGTTTTAGGTCATTCAAAATGTCCTAGATACCACCATTAGACGGATTCTTTAGCCCACCAAAACTTAATAGGGAGGCAAAATAGTCATAAACTGACATTATGTTAGTATAGAGTGACCTCCTATTATGTAATGTATTTACTGAATTCGAAATTATATAATAAGCAGTTTAGTGCCTCTGCCTACTGTTCCAGTTAACTTAAGGCGTAGGTATAGATGGATGGCCTCGGGAATAGGCATATCTACTAATGTAGATTCAGAGTAGATTTCAATTATAAAAAAAAAAATACGCCAGTTGGAAACATTTTCTGTAAAGTATTACAATTTAACCTTCTTCTAACCTATACCCGTATCATAAATTAACTGCATTTTGCAGATGTTCGTATGGGTAAGAACCGAATGTATCAGCTTAAATAAAAACGGACAAAGTATATATAAAAATATATTATACGACGACTTAGACGGTATTCCGGTTAAAGATTGTTGTAGCAATCCTGTTGGAACAGTTAGAAGACAGGTTAAATTATAGTTTAAGAGAAACAAGCAGGTGACCAGGATAAAAGTAATAATGCATTCTGCGTAAGTAGCCGTGTAAATTGTGGAACACAGAGGCATGCCTAAACTGCCCAAATAAAACCTATAAATAGATGAGGATATAAGTACAATTCTTCAAAATCGTATATGACCCAGATTTCATATAATAAATCCTGTGACGTCCACGCTCCGTTGTGTACTGGGTGATCAAATGAAACAACTGTTATTGCTCGTGCACTCCGCCAGCCACCCGCCTGCCATGACACTTCTCCACGGAGTGAAGCTAGCGGGTAGTTGCGTCGTACTGTTTATTGTGTAATCGTCACATCTCTCCCTTTTTATAATGATTTATTTATTTTACTTTATATATTTATCATGCAACAATAGTTCAGTTTATCGTATTATCTTATACTCGCTAGGTTAATTTATTTTTCCAATCTAGTTATACTACCACCGGTTCGGAAAGGTTAACCTCAGACCCGAGAAGAACCGGCGTAAGAAACTCGGCGAGGTGTGGATGTATTCATTTTACAACAATTAAATAATAAATATTTTCCGACACTAGCAAGCCTTTAAATCTGTAAAACTATTATTTTACTTTTACAATTTCTTCTTAGGTGTCAGTCCCTCTCCTTCTCCTATTTGCAGTTTTGAGTTTTTTATTCAATTGTTTATAACTCAGAGATTTACTTTAAACGCCTTAATTACTACATTTTCCTTTTGATGCTTACATATTTCCAGGTATTTTCATTAGCATACAATATAATATTTGCCTAATTAATACCTATTTCATGATTTAGGTACAATAACATTGTAAGCTTGCCAAGCGTCTTGGACATTAGTTACTTATTGGCAATAACTGATTGACTCTGTTTTACTAGTCTTGTATGATGTTAATATATAATTATAATGCAATTTAAAATACTTGAAGATAATCCAAGGTCAAATAAAGTAGGAATGTTACATTCGTTGTAGAGGTACCACGTCAAGTATGATTAGTTTTACTTGTGAATAGGTTGAATGAAATAGCCTTTATTTCAGATAAGTATTCTGTAGTACATTTCATTTTGTTGTTAACATATATATATATCTAATCTAAGTTTATATCTGTATGCCTTTTGTAGGCAAAGGCCTCCCCTAACTCTTTCCATTTATACCTATCCTTTGCTATTGTAGTCCAGCAACCTCCTGCTGCGCTCTTGATCTCATCATCCCATCTTCTTGTTGGCCGGCCTCGCTTCCTTTTTTTTTTTTTTTTTGTCTCCAGTAAACCAGTACATTATTGCTTTAGACCACTTTTCTCTCCCTCTAATTGTGTGACCTGCCCATTTCCATTTTAACTTCTTAATTGTTGTAGTAATATCTTTTGTTTTAGTACATTTCTTTATATCTATATTTCTAACTTTATCCGATAGTCGCTTTCCCATCATACTTCTCTCCATAGCATTTTGACAAATTTCTAGCTTTTTGTAGTGGGATTTGTTTAGTGCCCATGTTTGGCAACCATATGTTAGAACAGGAAGTATACAGGTATCGAACAATTTCCTTTTTATGGTCATACTCATTTCCTTATTTTTCATAACTTCTTTTAGGTTCCAATATTGCTTCCACCCGTTTCCAATACGTCTGTCTAGTTCTTTCGTAGTCAAGTCGTGTGGGGATATAATTTGACCTAGGTATAAGTATTCGTTTACATATTCGATCTTGTTGTTGTTGACGTAAATGGGTTCCTGTTCTCCATTGGTCATGGCTTTGGTCTTCAGAGTGTTCATACACAACCCTACTTTTTGGCTTTCTGTATCTAGGTCGCATATCATTTCGTTCAGTCTGTCTTTGGATGGTGAGATTATTATCAGATCATCTGCAAATCTTAAATGCGAGAGGTTTTCGCCATTGATTGATAATCCGCATTCATCCCAATTTAATTTACGAAATACCTCTTCTAAGACAGCCGTGAAGAGTTTTGGTGACACTGGATCGCCTTGACGGACTCCTCTTCCTATTTTAATTTCTTCACCCTCTCTGTCCAACTTAATTTTGGCCTTGCTGTTTTCATAAACGTTTTTTAGGATTCTGGTGTATTTGATCTCAACTCCTTGGTTTATTAGGGCTTGCCAGATTTTGTCATGTTCAAGTGAGTCGAAGGCTTTGCTATAATCCACAAAACAGCAGTAAAGGGTGATATTGAATTCCTTTGCTTTTTCAAAGAGTTGTTTAACTACATATATATGGTCCAGGGTTGAATATCCGCTCCTAAATCCTGCTTGTTCCCTCGGTTGACTTTCGTCGAGGATCTTGGTCATTCTATTGAGGATAATTTTGGCGAAGATTTTGTATATATTTGACATCAGGCTAATGGGGCGGTAGTTGTTAATGTTGTTTTTGTCACCTTTTTTGTGTAATAGTATGATTGTCGAAGTAGTCCATTGATTGGGGATTATCTCATTTTGTAGCACATCATTGAATATGTTGGTGAGAGGTGGTACAAGGATATCTATGTTAGCAGTCAGAAATTCGTTGCTAATACCATCCGCTCCGGGGGCCTTATCTCTTCTTTGTGTTTTTATTGCTTTTTCCACTTCTGCAGGTAATATGTCTGGCACCACGCTTCCACCTGTTATGTCTGTCGGGTGGTTGTTATCTTTCTTTGTGTATAAATCTCTGAAAAAAGTTGTCGCTATAGAGATAATTTCTGGACGACTGGTTTTGCATTTTCCTGTTTTATCCGAGATATTGGGTATCCAGTCTATTTTTTCCAATAACTGTTTTTTCACTTTTTTAGTCCCGCCTGTTCTTTGAATGCAATTTTCCATAAGTGCCAGCCTGTGTCTTTGTCGGTCTTTTCTCATGTTTAGCTTTATTTTGTTACTGATTTTAGAAATATGTTGTCTGTCTTGTTTCGTCTTCCCAGGTAGAGATATTAGTTCAGTTCTAGTTTTTAGTAATTCCTTGGTTTCGTTCGTAAGCCATTTCGCTGAGTTATTTTTTATTTTAGGTTTACTGCTTTCCTTTGTGTGTAGGAGTTCCTCAAATTTGTCATATTTATTTTGGGTATCTAGGTGTCCTGCGAGTCTTGTAAAATTTTCAAGGTTTTTCTTTAAGTTTTGGCTATTTTCTATAAGTGTGGTAGTTGGTTTCGATATGAAGGGTCTGTCCTTCTTGGAAGTTGTAAAATGAAGTTTAGCCCTTACCATCCTGTGGTTGCTGTTAAAGTTTAAATTATTTATTACTCGGCAGTCATGAAACATTTTAGGTTTGCTAGTGAGAATATAGTCTATCTCGTTCTTGTGGAGACCATCTGGAGATATCCAAGTCCATCTGTTGTTATTTCTTTGTTTGTATACGCTGTTGAGTATTTTCATGTTGTTTTCATATGCTAGTTGGATAAGTTTTCCACCATTTCGTGTGCGCTTGCCTGAACAGTATGGGCCCATTACTAGCTCTTCTCCTATGCCTCTGCTCCCAATTCTTGCGTTGTAATCACCCATCACTATTAAGTTCTTGTGTCCATGAGTTTTAATTGCATCTGTTAGCGAAGAGTAGAAGGATTCTATTTCTATTTTGCTGGATAGTTCGGTTGGTGAATAGACTTGTATGATGGACCATGTTTCTTTTTGTTTCCCAAGTGGCAGTTTTATGTTGAGTATTACTATACGTTCCGATATTCCAATAAATTCCTCTATGTAGGGTTTCAGTTCTGGTTTTACTAAAAATCCTGTGCCATATTGGCCGGGTGTTTCTCCTTTATAGTACATAAGAAAGTTGCCATGATCCTCGATATTTTCTCCTAGTCGTCTAACTTCACTAAGGCCCACAATGTCCCATTTTATGTTTGACAATGCTAGTTCTAGCTCGTTTAGACTTTCCGGAGTTCGAAGTGTTCTGGTATTTAATGTACACACATATAGGAATTTGTCTTTACTGGTTTTTTGTTTTGCTTGATTTTCTTTGTTCAGGGTTAGGGGGTATTGGTCATTATCCCCTCGGGGACCAGCCGGCTTGGGGAATGTAGTTTTGTTTTGATTATTTGATAGTTCTGTAATATTTGGTTTTATTGTTTTCCGGTGGCCGGGGTTTATTAGTTTTTTGACTGTGAGTGGAATGTGTGGGTGATTTTGGTTTGTTTGGCAGGCTGATTGATTTTGTCTTGCTTCTCGGGATTGCTAAAGTTGCTTGGAGGTGTTGAGGGAGGTGAGGATGGTATCCTTTTCCTTTTCTCTGTTTGCTGTTCATTTTTTTCTTTTATTATAAGCTTGTCTTGTATCAGGATGGCATATTTTCCTGCCTCTCGCGCTTCTATCAATTTTGGTATAAGTGCCTTTCTTTCTTCCAGAATTTCTTTTGTAAAATCTTCAGTTATCTTTAAATTTTTTGGGTACGATTTTCTATTTCTGAGTAATTCCATCTTTCGCCATTCCAATGTGAGCGTTATTTTAATTGGTCTGTGCTTTTTCTCAGTCTTTTTTCCTAACCTTTCAACTTTACTAACTTCCCACTTGTCCCACTCGTTCCGCTCGGCGCCGTTCTGATTTTTGTCCGAGCTGTTCAGTACTTCCAAAACCATTTTCATAAGTTCGTTGTTATTGTTTTCTTTTTCTTCTATTCCATGAATAATAACGTTATTCTTTTTCGATTCTGCTTCTAGGTTCTTTATTTTGGATTTCAGTATTGTGTTTTCGGCTTTCAGTTTCTCAGTTTCCTGTGTAATTGATGATAACTTGGCCTCAATTGTTGTCGTGATTGTATTTTGAACCGTTTGATTTATTGCATCAGTTTGTTTTTGGAATTCTGCATGCATTTTGTTCCATAGCGAATTAATCTGCTCTTCCATGGTGCTTTGCATGTTGGTTTCTTTGCAGTAACAAAACGTTTATTGTTTGGATGAAACGGAACGTAATTTATTTATTTTGTGCTGACAACACTGGACTCCGCCAGACTTGACCTCCGGTTAATGTTATGTCTATTTTGACGTTTTAATTTTGAGGTTATGTTGTAAAGTTTTTCTTTGTAGGTTTTGATCGTAATCTTTGCGTATCGCACTGATATTTTCACACAGTTTCTTTTGTGAGGACTTTCTAAGAGTTATTGTTTGTAGTCTGGTGGTTTTTGCCTAGTTTACACTGAGAATGCAATTGTTTTTTACGGAGAGCACTGACACTTGACTTCACTGTTAGAGCACCGGAACCGGAAAATATGTGAATAGGTTAAGCAAACAATAATCTATATAAATAGATTTATATATTATTAATTTGTTAGGTACCTACTAAGATTTACCTGTCTATTTGACCATTATTATTATTAATTGCATTGCATACATATCTAATTATCGTTCTTTAATTATAATACTTGAATAATATAATCTTGACATCAATTAATCCAAATATTTATTTTATTCATTTTATTGCTCAAAAAGTAACACAGCAAATATAATATCGAATGTAATATTATTCTAGCAACTTACTTATGCGAAGAATCATAATTACAATTTATGTTATGAAAATAACGTAACACTTTACTAATTGAAAGCTGATTTTTCAATTGAACTGTGACCAGTAAGTATTGTATTATTATTTCCACAATAATTACTGTCAGACTGTCACATAAATATTATTATTTGTACTTATACACTTTTTCTTCGGTTTATTTCAATTACTTGCAACATATTTTATAAACCTGAAACATAGGTATACACCTTGTATGTCTGCTTCCTATATCCTGCCATTGGTAAGTATGTCATTTAATTTCAATAAACATCTTCCAACGAACCAATGGAATTCCATTATTCTAACCATGATCCCATGAAATACTGAGTACATCAGAGTACAGTTCGAATGTTTAGGTCCTTTACCATTTTATCGTTACGTTTAACGTTTCTAAATGACAAGACCTAGGTTTTTGGTCTTTTGAGTCTTAGTGCTCAATTAGTACAATAAATGTGTACTCTTGGGTAGATCAATGAAGTGGTTCAAGCTACAACTTTAATCTACTAGTTTTACTTAATTTGTTAGCCTCACAATTTAAACATCAGGCAAACTGTCATTGAGAGCGATCAAAATCACGGTTAATTCGAATACTTATTGTTTTTATTTTATAATGTGTAGGTACCTACACACAGTATTTAGTTATTTGTTTCTGTTTTGATTTAATGTATCGGTTCTGAGAGTATGTATAATTTCTAATGTATGTATTGTCTCAACCGCATACCTAAGCGTTTTGGCATCCTTAATTATTGTAAGTTTATGCATGTGACTGAAATAAGGAAATATATTTTCCGGTAAAGTGCCTTTTTAATTACACTTAATTATAATTAGTCATCACATCACACACATCACTCATCGTCATCTGAGTAGGTGTACCTACTACCTAGGTAGTTAAAAAGGGACTTCGTCATCTACACTGTTAACCGACAAAAGTCGTATGTCTATTTACAAGACATTAGGTTAACTGCTGGTCACTAGAGTTTTTTCTGTTAGTACCTTAGTCATGGTTGCCTTGGGTATAGTTTCGTAGTTTAGTTAAGTAAGCAGTGCTTCCTCACCGTGTAAGGCTCCCCGCATCGCCACTTCAGTTTTTACAGCATTGACTTTAGGTACTACATGACATGATGTATTATGACAGGCCCAGCGTCTATTTACGTACCTGTTGTACTTGGGTTTGTAATTGAGCTTTGCCCTGATTATTATTCTATAGAATCATGTATTCCGGCTCTAAAATAGATTGGAATTGGGATTTATTATATGAAATCTGGGTCATATACGATTTTGAAGAATTGTATATCCTCATCTATTTATAGGTTTTATTTTGGCAGTTTAGGCATGCCTCTGTGTTCCACAATTTCCACGGCTACTTACGCAGAATGCATTATTACTCTTATCCTGTCACCTGCTTGTTTCTCTTAAACTATAATTTAACCTGTCTTCTAACTGTTCCAACAGGATTGCTACAACAATCTTTAACCGGAATACCGTCTAAGTCGTCGTATAATATATTTTTATATATACTTTGTTCGTTTTTATTTAAGCTGATACAGTAAGTTCTTACCCATACGAACATCTGCAAAATGCAGTAAATTTATGATACGGGTATAGGTTAGAAGAAGATTAAATTGTAATACTTTACAGGAAATGTTTTCCAACCGGCGTATTTTTTTTTTGTATAATTGAAATCTATCCTGAATCTACATTAGTAGATATGCCTATTCCCGAGGCCATCCATCTATACCTACGCCTTAAGTTAACTGGAACAGTAGGCAGAGGCACTAAACTGCTTATTATATAATTTCGAATTCAATAAATACATTACATAATAGGAGGTCACTCTATACTAACATAATGTCAATTTATGACTATTTTGCCTCCCTATTAAGTTTTGGTCGGCTAAAGAATCCGTCTAATGGTGGTATCTAGGACATTTTGGATGACCTAAAACAAGATACTATCGTTAGTACCAACCAACACTATATCGCGTCAATTTACTTTTAAGTACTATGTTGTACTAATTTGGACGACCTATAACAAAAGGTCCTATCGTTAGTACCAACCACCACTATCGCGTCTACTAGACTAGTTACTAGGTACATTTGACTCTTTTGGTTTGTTAGTACCAGTTGAACATTCAACTTACTAATTATTCTCTGTTTGTATCGTAGGTAAGTGTTATGATTTCGCTTATAATTTCTTTTGTTTTGCTAGTACTAGTTGAACATTCAACCTACTACTTATTTATTTTGCTAGTACCAGTTGAAAGTTCCAACCTACTGATTATTTGTTTTGCTAGTACCAGTTGAAAGTTCCAACCCACTAATTATTTGTTTTGCTAGTACCAGTTGAAAGTTCCAACCTACTAATTATTTGTTTTGCTAGTACCAGTTGAAAGTTCCAACCTACTTATTATTTGTTTTGCTAGTACCAGTTGAAAGTTCCAACCTACTAATTATTTGATTTGCTAGCAACAGTTGAACAATCAACCTACTAATTATTTGTTTTGCTAGTACCAGTTGAACAATCAACCTACTAATTATTTGTTTTGCTAGTACCAGTTGAACATTTCAACCTACTAATTATTTGTTTTGCTAGTACCAGTTGAACGTTTCAACCTACTAATTATTTGTTTTGCTAGTACCGGTTGAAAGATTCAACCTACTACTTATTTGTTTTGCTAGTTCCAGTTGAACGTTTCAACCTACTCATTATTTGTTTTGCTAGTACCAGTTGAACGTTTCAACCTACTAATTATTTGTTTTGCTAGTACCGGTTGAAAGATTCAACCTACTAATTATTTGTTTTGCTAGTACCAGTTGAACATTTCAACCTACTAATTATTTGTTTTGCTAGTACCAGTTGAACGTTTCAACCTACTAATTATTTGTTTTGCTAGTACCGGTTGAAAGATTCAACCTACTAATTATTTGTTTTGCTAGTACCGGTTGAAAGTTGCAACCTACTAATTATTTGTTTTGCTAGTACCAGTTGAACGTTTCAACCTACTAATTATTTGTTTTGCTAGTACCAGTTGAACGTTTCAACCTACTAATTATTTGTTTTGCTAGTACCGGTTGAAAGTTGCAACCTACTAATTATTTGTTTTGCTAGTACTGGTTGAAAGTTTCAACCTACTATTTATTTGTTTGTTAGTACCGGTTGAAAGTTTCAACCTACTAATTATTTGTTTTGCTAGTACTGGTTGAAAGTTTCAACCTACTAATTATTTGTTTTGCTAGTACCGGTTGAACGTTTCAACCTACTAATTATTACTTACTGCAGCATAGATGTGATGTACAGTTTACTTCTTGCAATTTATTTTCTTGTTAGTCCGACTCCGACTTACTACTCAATTCATTTGATGCTGAGTTTACGTGTCTACTCCTACAGTAAAACAATAACAAAGCCCTCGGCATTCATCAGTCTAAGTACGCTATCTATAGTTCTTGACTCACTTAACATCGTAACGGTCCTTGATAATTTAACTGGTCCGTTACCTGCTAGCATTGTTTATTATCATAAACAGCACATACCTATGAATATATAAATACATGTTAAGTCGACACCAAGTTAACATCGATTCATACCCATATCGTGCTATAAATAGCATTTCAATTGATTATAACTGGTTATTTTAACCGAACAATATTTCTTTTAGGACATAAGGTCCATAAAATGTATACAACTATACCGACTTAATATGCAGGTTTCTCTATACGTTCCCTCATGTAAAAATATCTTAGTATTTAATTACACGACTAAATAGGTCAGTATATTTTAAGTATGAACGGTAAATACACAACTCATAATAATCATGATTTCCGCGAAGGTAGTTTGATTATTTACCCTTTATATCATATGAATTCTAATATACGATTCTGAGTCAGAAAATAAACCATGTACCATCTGTATTTGTAACACGCAAACCATCAGCATATTCGTTTCTGTCATTTCATGGCTAATACGTCGGTGCCACATCATAGGAATAATGTAACATGAGTACATTATTTTTTGTAGTGACCCCAATTATTGATCTATCTTGCATTGATTACACTTTTGGATTTACATTTGGCAACCAGGCTCACGCACAGTAGCCATTGTCAAAGAGTTAGTGTAATAAGCACGCGTATATTTCTTCCTTGCTTAGTAAACATTCCTCCCGAGCTACATACCATCAATTATTTACTCAATAATAGTTGTAAAGTTAACCACTGTTCTTATGTAAACAGTCGACAAAATCAACTGTGCATATACATAATTGTTTTTATTAACATTGATTGTAAACAAAACTATAAAATTAGGTATAGGTACTAGATCTACGTTTTTACAGTAATATTTAAATTCTGCATTAGTTCCTTTAATACTCCTCTTACGTGAGTTTGGAATTTCATAACCTACTTACGTAAGTACCGCCCAAGAAAATCGTTGCGGTTTTAATATTTTCGCATTATGTACAATTATGTTACGTCACTCGTTACACTGAATATCACCTCGCCCAAAATTTTGTATTACTTACCTGAATACAATCGGCAGCTCGGGAGGAAATGGACAAATACGGTAGCTATTAGGTTAGGATTTCCATACCTTAGGTTTGTTTTTTTTTCCGCCACCGTTACCTTTCCTTTCCTTATTTTTTTTTTTTTGTAGTATTTTACCCTCGTCGCCATCTGTGACGTCCACGCTCCGTTGTGTACTGGGTGATCAAATGAAACAACTGTTATTGCTCGTGCACTCCGCCAGCCACCCGCCTGCCATGACACTTCTCCACGGAGTGAAGCTAGCGGGTAGTTGCGTCGTACTGTTTATTGTGTAATCGTCACAAATCCCAATTCCAATCTATTTTAGAGCCGGAATACATGATTCTATAGAATAATAATCAGGGCAAAGCTCAATTACAAACCCAAGTACAACAGGTACGTAAATAGACGCTGGGCCTACATCATGTCATGTAGTACCTAAAGTCAATGCTGTAAAAACTGAAGTGGCGATGCGGGGAGCCTTACACGGTGAGGAAGCACTGCTTACTTAACTAAACTACGAAACTATACCCAAGGCAACCATGACTAAGGTACTAACAGAAAAAACTCTAGTGACCAGCAGTTAACCTAATGTCTTGTAAATAGACATACGACTTTTGTCGGTTAACAGTGTAGATGACGAAGTCCCTTTTTAACTACCTAGGTAGTAGGTACACCTACTCAGATGAAGATGAGTGATGTGTGTGATGTGATGACTAATTATAATTAAGTGTAATTAATAAGGCACTTTACCGGAAAATATATTTCCTTATTTCAGTCACATGCATAAACTTACAATAATTAAGGATGCCAAAACTCTTAGGTATGCGGTTGAGACAATACATACATTAGAAATTATACATTGTCTCAGAACCAATACATTAAATCAAAACAGAAACAAATAACTAAATACTGTGTGTAGGTACCTACACATTATAAAATAAAAACAATAAGTATTCGAATTAACCGTGATTTTGATCGCTCTCAATGACAGTTTGCCTGATGTTTAATTTGTTGAGGCTAACTAATTAAGTAAAACTAGTAGATTAAAGTTGTAGCTTGAACCACTTTATTGATCTACCCAAGAGTACACATTTATTGTACTAATTGAGCACTAAGACTCAAAAGACCAAAAGCCTAGGTCTTATCATTTAGAAACGTTAAACGTAACGATAAAATGGTAAAGTACCTAAACATTCGAACTGTACTCTGGTGTACTCAGTATTTCATGGGATCATGGTTAGAATAATGTAATTCCATTGGTTCGTTGGAAGATGTTTATTGAAGTTAAATGACATACTTACCAATGGCAGGATAGGAAGCAGACATACAAGGTGTATACCTATGTTTCAGGTTTATAAAATATGTTGCAAGTAATTGAAATAAACCGAAGAAAATGTGTATAAGTACAAATAATAATATTTATGTGATAGTCTAACAGTAATTATTGTGGAAATAATAATACAATACTTACTGGTCACAATTCAATTGAAAAATCAGCTTTCAATTAGTAAGGTGTTACGTTATTTTCATAACATAAATTGTAATTCGGTTTCGGTTTAAAGATCTTTATTTCTCATAAGAATAATTATGATTCTTCGCATAAGTAAGTTGCTAGAATAATATTACATTCGATATTATATTTGCTGTGTTACTTTTTGAGCAATAAAATGTTTGAAATACCTAAATATTTGGATTAATTGATGTCAAGATCATATTATTCAAGTATTATAATTAAAGAACGATAATTAGATATGTATGCAATGCAATTAATAATAATAATGGTCAAATAGGCAGGTAAATCTTAGTAGGTACCTAACAAATTAATAATATATAAATCTATTTCTATAGATTATTGTTCGCTTAACCTATTCACAAGTAAAATCATACTTGACGTGGTACCTCTACAACGAATGTAACATTCCTACTTTATTTGACCTTGGATTATCTACAAGTATTTTAAATTGCATTATATATATTAACATCATACAAGACAAGTAAAACTGAGTCAATCAGTTATTGCCAATAAGTAACTAATGTCCAAGACGCTTGGCAAGCTTACAATGTTATTGTACCTAAATCATGAAATAGGTATTAATTAGTAAAATATTATATTGTATGCTAATGGAAATACCTGGAAATGTGTAAGAATCAAAAGGAAAATGTAGTAATTAAGGCGTTTAAAGTAAATCTTTGAGTTATAAGCAATTGAATAAAAAACTCAAAACTGCAAATAGGAGAAGGAGAGGGACTGACACCTAAGAAGAAATTGTAAAAGTAAAATAATAGTTTTACAGATTTAAAGGCTTGCTAGTGTTGGAAAATATTTATTATTTCACTGTTGTAAAATGAATACATCCACACCTCGCCGAGTTTCTTACGCCGGTTCTTCTCGGGTCTGAGGTTAACCTTTCCGAACCGGTGGTAGTATACCTAGATTGGAAAAATAAATTAACCTAGCGAGTATAAGATAATACGATAAACTGAACTATTGTTGCATGATAAATATATAAAGTCCTTCTTCCTCGCGTTATCCCGGCATTTTGCCACGGCTCATGGGAGCCTGGGGTCCGCTTAACAACTAATCCCAAGAATTGACGAAGGCACTAGTTTTTACGAAAGCGACTGCCATCTGGCCTTTCAACCCAGAGGGGAAACTAAGCCTTATTGGGATTAGTCCGGTTTCCTCACGATGTTTTCCTTCACCGAAAAGCAACTGATAAATATCAATGATATTTCGTACATAAGTTCCGAAAAACTCATTGGTACGAGCCGGGGTTTGAACCCGCGACCTCCGGATTGTAAGTCGCACGCTCTTACCGCTAGGCCACCAGCGCTTCGCAAATATATAAAGTAAAATAAATAAATCGTTATAAAAAGGGAGAGATGTGACGATTACACAATAAACAGTACGACGCAACTACCCGCTAGCTTCACTCCGTGGAGAAGTGTCATGGCGAGTGGGTGGCTGGCGGAGTGCACAAGTGATAACAGTTGTTTCATTTGATCACCCAGTACACAACGGAGCCTGGACGTCACAAGAGAGTGGCTAAGATTGTCACATCAGAAAAGATAACACAATATTGGTATGTTTACTATAAATTCTATCAGAGAGGTGTTTATAATCAGTTTTTAAACACTAACTTGGTAAGACTACCTTCAACAAGAGCCATGGAACTGCTTAAGTCTCAGATTTCATTACGTTGAAACCAATCATTACGTACATTTTTCATTAAACATGTCTAAAAACGTGGGTGACGAAACGGACATTCAACTCAAGTTTTAACGCCCTAAGCAGTAGAAATTTACACTTATCAGCAGTAATCCTGAACTGAAATATATATGTCGGAGCCTGACACCAGAAAGACGTATTGCAGCGTTATAGTTCATTATTTTAGACGCCTGTATAAAATCGATTAGCAATGTTGAGCTACGTATTATTTGGTTGTAACAAAATAAATGAAGTTGTGTAGTAACTCCGTCTATTGGAGCATTGTTGAAATAAAGTTGCGTAGAGAGTAACGCCATCTATTGGCGTGTTGTTGAACTAAGATGACAGGTAGAAGGCTTTGGAACGTCGAGAGGTTTCTCTCGAGTGAGCGTAGGCACGAGTTGGCGTTTTTGTCGGTATGTTGGTAGACTGGTCGAGCAGGTTTGCCAACTTGACTGAGGCGGGAGCGGAGAGGCTCCGCCGCTGGTAGTTCTTCTTGATCGGACCGCGCTAGAGATCGGACGTACTCGTTAGCCAACCTTGTGCCTAACTCGCTACGTTCCTGAAGGCTTATACCTAAAGGATTATTCTGATAGCTTATAAAATCCCGCGTTCTTTAACCATTTAGCTAAGTGTTTTATTTCAAGTGTTATTTTGATTTCTTATGTTTCATTAGAAGCTTACTTTTGTGAAATAAAGAAATGATGTGTTATGTGTTGTTTTAACTTGTTTTGAAAAGATTTGTCCCTCTGAGTTTGTTGCCGGTCCCATATAGGGCTAAATCTTCTCATGTTAGAGGCGTAGGGTTGGAGCCGGCCTAGTTTGACTTGAATAAAGATTTAAACGGTTTCTTTTTACTTTCATATCGCTCCCTTGAGTTAAACATAGCAATTAGTTCTTTTAAACATTTAGTACTGAAGTATAGTAGGCACTAGTATGGTTGACGAGTCCTAAGGTTTATTTCATGCACTGGTAGCATGGTAGCATACTGGTTTAGCTGTGAAGTAATACATTATCGTACTACCCCACGCGCCCACCGCCTTTGAGACCATCCGTATTCGACATCAGCAAGTGGGATTGCCAAGGTATCATGTATTGCTTACACAGCCACCTGGGAGCGTGGTGTATTTCTGGTGACCTACATTCCATAATCTGGACACGTGGTAATGGTAAGCTCACGTGTCTAATCTTGATTGAAAGGTGAGTGTAATTCATTGTTATTTGGTGAGAATTATTGTGAAAATGTGAATAAAATTGTGATTGAGGCAGTCGAGCATAGCGGTCGTTACGTGACGTCATCTCTGGGATCGTTACGTTTCTTTGTAATTAATTTTTGTAATCCATTTAAATCGAAGCGATCTTGAGTTATTTTGATTTGAAATCCATACTGTTAATTAAAACCGAGTATTAGCTATTACAACGTGATATTATTTCATCGCTTACTTGTGAATTTACCCTCAATAATTGATTTTTCATGAAAATAAAATTCATTTTTATAATCCATTTAAATCTAAGTGATCTTGAATTATTTTGATGTGAAATCCATCTTGTTAATTACAATCAAATATCGGCTATCACGACGTGATATTATTTTATCGCTCACTTGTGAATCTACCCTCAATAATTGATTTTTTATGAAGATACAATTAATTTTTATAATCCATTTAAATCTAAGTGATCTTGAATTATTTTGAAGTGAAATCCATGTTGTTAATTACAACCAAATATCGGCTATCACGACGTGATATTATTTCATCGCTCACTTGTGCTTCTACCCTCAAAAATATTTTTTTTTTTTTTGAAAATACCATGCACCGTTAGAAATGGATCCTGCTGATTTGCCAATGCATAGGATTGTGTAATCCCTACCCTGTAAAGTTTAGTAAGTAGTAAAATTGCTACAAATTATTGCCCGTAATGCCGTGATAGATCACAAATCGTGCATACTATGAAAGCATGAGCTACGCATATGAAAATTAATGTTACAGTGTGCTGCAACCTGAGCAGGGACAACTTACAGACGCCATCACACCTGTAACACAGAAGCAGCTGTGCAGTATCGTCTGTTCTGGAGATTTGGAAATAAAAGGACAGGTTTCGTTCCAATTGTTTATTAGTGAATTTTATTATGTGTAATGGCGAAGCATAACAGTCTAACGTAACTAATTAGCTGTCACTTTTCGTATTGGCCCATTTTACCGTGTTACTTATTTTTGGGACACGTGTTTGTTTGTTCATAGAAGGAAATAAAACGTACTCATTGAAGTTTAAATTTTAATCTGAGATTTTTAAAGTCCCGTATCCTATGGCAATATGTCTTTGTGTCCGCTACTAGGGCACATTCACAAACCCTGAAGTTTAACCTGCATACATGATAAACCTGATACCGTGCAAATGATGATTTCAGTAATAGCCAGCTATGATGAACCACATCGTGCATCTCGCCATCTGCCGCACCAACGGCAACTGCAAGTTGGAAAGCATCAGCCTTCGTGCTTGGGTCGGACTTCACCACCACCACCTTTGACTTGGTCGCGTGCATCATGCTTTATTAATCTGGTGAGCAGTTCCCATTTTGTTGGGATTATTTTGAGAGGATTTACTTCTGCATAGAAGTTTTGAGCGAGTTTCTGTTGTTAAAGCTAAAGTAGAAAGCTGAGTTTCTGTTGTTAAAGCTAAAGTAGAAAGCTGAGTTTCTGTTGTAAAAGCTAAAGTAGAAAGCTATCTTTAGTGATTTTGATCAGTGATGTTCAGTTTCAGTTGATCAGTTGACGCTGATAGTACCAATGGTTCTGAGTAACATGATTTAAAGAACCGTTTTTATTTTGTTTTTTTGGAATTCACTCTTAACATTGTTTTTGCTTTCGATGGACTGAAAGCTTGTACTTTCGAAGGACTGAAAGTACGCCCGATGGACTGGGCACTACTGTTTTGCTTTCGATGGACTGAAGGCAAGCCCGATGGACTGGGCACTACTGTTTTGCTTTCGATGAACTGAAGGCAAGCCCGATGGACTGGGCACTACTGTTTTGCTTTCGATGGACTGAAGGCAAGCCCGATGGACTGGGCACTACTGTTTTGCTTTCGATGAACTGAAGGCAAGCCCGATGGACTGGGCACTACTGTTTTGCTTTCGATGGACTGAAGGCAAGCCCGATGGACTGGGCACTACTGTTTTGCTTTCGATGGACTGAAGGCAAGCCCGATGGACTGGGCACTACTGTTTTGCTTTCGATGGACTGAAGGCAAGCCCGATGGACTGGGCACTACTGTTTTGCTTTCGATGGACTGAAGGCAAGTCCGATGGACTGGGCACTACTGTTTTGCTTTCGATGGACTGAAGGCACGCCCGATGGACAGGGCACTACTGTTTTGCTTTCAATGGACTGAAGGCACGTCCGATGGACTGGGCACTACTGTTTTGCTTTAGATGGACTGGGTATTGTTTAGTGACCGCATCAGAAGTGCCGGAGCATGTAAGAGGTGCACGTGGTCTGCTTTTTATGTGCAGAATGCTCTTTGCGAGGAGTAGCACTTACGCGGCTGAGATGGTTACTTCTGACGAGGGTCTGGTATCTACTGAAGGACTGGCAATGCACCGCAGGACTGGTGTTGTTTTGTTTATGTACTGTGTTCATATGAGTAAAATTGGCATTATCAAATCAGAATATTATTTGTTTTAAGATGTCTTACAAAAATTTAGATCACATATGACCAAAGATTTTTTTTTAATGCCAGATAATTTCCCCGTAAATTGATATTGATGACAATGGTAGTGATACTGCCGAGCAATGAATTAGAGCTGTTGTGATTTGTGTTTTTGATGTTTGAGATTGTTCTGTTTTCACATAAATTTGAGAGTATCCGCCAGATGGAGGCGATGATTATTGGAGTGTATCCGCTAGATAGCGGCGATGATTACTGATTATTTTTATTAAGTCGTTGCTCGATGGACTATTTTTGACTAGAGAAATGAGGATTGATTAATGACTTTGAACTATTTTTTTTGGTTTGATTGATAATAAAGTTTGATTTTAATAGTAATTTGAGCGAGACCCAAATTGTGGGTCAGGAATGACCGAGCGATGAGATACTGTGCTGAGTATTTTGTTACAGAATCAAATGCATACACCCACACACGAGGACGTGTGTAGCGCAGGACGGCCGTGTCGGAGCCTGACACCAGAAAGACGTATTGCAGCGTTATAGTTCATTATTTTAGACGCCTGTATAAAATCGATTAGCAATGTTGAGCTACGTATTATTTGGTTGTAACAAAATAAATGAAGTTGTGTAGTAACTCCGTCTATTGGAGCATTGTTGAAATAAAGTTGCGTAGAGAGTAACGCCATCTATTGGCGTGTTGTTGAACTAAGATGACAGGTAGAAGGCTTTGGAACGTCGAGAGGTTTCTCTCGAGTGAGCGTAGGCACGAGTTGGCGTTTTTGTCGGTATGTTGGTAGACTGGTCGAGCAGGTTTGCCAACTTGACTGAGGCGGGAGCGGAGAGGCTCCGCCGCTGGTAGTTCTTCTTGATCGGACCGCGCTAGAGATCGGACGTACTCGTTAGCCAACCTCGTGCCTAACTCGCTACGTTCCTGAAGGCTTATACCTAAAGGATTATTCTGATAGCTTATAAAATCCCGCGTTCTTTAACCATTTAGCTAAGTGTTTTATTTCAAGTGTTATTTTGATTTCTTATGTTTCATTAGAAGCTTACTTTTGTGAAATAAAGAAATGATGTGTTATGTGTTGTTTTAACTTGTTTTGAAAAGATTTGTCCCTCTGAGTTTGTTGCCGGTCCCATATAGGGCTAAATCTTCTCATGTTAGAGGCGTAGGGTTGGAGCCGGCCTAGTTTGACTTGAATAAAGATTTAAACGGTTTCTTTTTACTTTCATATCGCTCCCTTGAGTTAAACATAGCAATTAGTTCTTTTAAACATTTAGTACTGAAGTATAGTAGGCACTAGTATGGTTGACGAGTCCTAAGGTTTATTTCATGCACTGGTAGCATGGTAGCATACTGGTTTAGCTGTGAAGTAATACATTATCGTACTACCCCACGCGCCCACCGCCTTTGAGACCATCCGTATTCGACATATATATATGTCATGTATCAAAGAAAAGGTGAAGAAGCCCTCCAATGGCAATATTTGATAAAAGTAACTAGAATTTTTCTCAAAGTTGTGAATAATCTTATTGTTCTCTTAAATATCATATGATTGGGACCGTTACCATACCTGCTCATGCCTAACAAGTTTAAGTTGAACAGGAGGTTTATATATAATCTATATTTGGGTGTATGTTATGATTATGTTCACAAGAACATGGTTTCATTTTGATATTTATTATGTTTGATGATGTAGTTGACAAGTTGCTTTACTTGTTTAGTTTTAGTTACCTGACCAATCTTTGATAAAGTCATGCACTAATAAAAATCTACGACATTTTGAAAAATAACAGTCTTGAACGATTCACGGTTAAGGGAAAGGTAATCACGGTCTATATAAATATATTTTGAATTAAAATTTGCTGGTCGATTTGTGAACCAAAATGGATCCTTTCAAACAGCGACTTTATCACCTGAGCTAGAAGATTCAAATTATGCAGTTGATCAACAATTTAACATTACTAATTACATCGGTTTTTAAATTGGGTTCTTAAGTGACGATTATGACCTTTTTCGTAATTCAATTCAATGTAAGACATAAATGAAATCGCATAAATGATTAGATCTGTTAAAATAATTATATGCGATTTTTTTTTGGCATCCATGCCTTTGCAATTTTGTTTGTAACGTTGCATGAGTTAAGATCTTAATATTAAAATAATAAGAATCATAATCGCACATTCATTGTTCTGTGTGGCCGAATAGTTTTAGTACCAAATTGAAAGTTTATTTTTAATGCGGGTAGTTGATATTACTTATGGCTTACCAACTGTTGTTGCTTACAAACCAGTTTAGGTCTGACCTCCGATTTTGTATATATTCTATTACATCGGTATTTAGTTAAATTGGTGGTAAACAATATTTTTTTGTGATCAAGAAGTTCCACGCCAAGTTAATTCTTACTGGATTGCATGTTTTTCTAGAAGATGCATTGCTTGCAGAATACCCGCTTCATCACAAATTATCAGCTCAGCCATGATTAAACTAGTCGTGAGCGCAAGTGTGGTGAAATGACAACAATTTATACTGCGTATCTTTTCATGAAACGAATGTATCATGTTTAACGTATTAGCCTTATACTTAGATGGTCAATATTTTTACAACAACACAATATTCCTTAATGCCCACCAATATGTAAAGGAACTTAACACATATCACTTATACTATGGTGCACAACGGGCGGTCTTATCGCTAAAAGATTGATATCTTCCAGACAAACAAACCAGGCTATTATAATGGTATGTTTTGCGGATCCATATTTTCACTGGGCTTTAATCAGAACCATTGAGTTTAATTAAAAACTCGAATTTAACACTCACCTCGTTTGAAGGACTAGAACCACTCATATCATAAGAGATGTTAATATGGAATTTCTTGCCTCATCGTTGTTTGTTGTTACAATCGTAAGGAATTGTAACGGATTGGTTTCCTGGAAGTCTGTACAATTTAGTTGTAATGTGCCTGAATGAAAATGCAGGAGGCACTTGAAATCAGATTACAATTTGACGTCATATGTACAATGTAGGTACATACTACTCAAACTCGAAGGACCAGGAACATCATTGGAACTCAATCAGAATCACTCAGCCATTCCAATGGTACCAGCAAACTGCCAAAAATGGGGCTCGCTAGATTTAACAATAGTAACATACTCACAATTGGCATGCATGATATTTCTGTTCTCAAAGAATAAACGGGTAAAATGATTGTAAACGAATAAAAAACTACCGAATTAATTTAAACAAAATTCACTTACTTAATGGATTGCGTTTAATCAGCGTTACATTAAGGTTCCAAAGACTTGTCTGTTGATGTAATAAAGCATAGTGTATTTTTTTTCCCAATTAACATTTCAATATAGATTGTTATCAGAGAATCAGTAAATATCAACTTGGATATGTAAATGACAAAGGCAAAACTGTTTAGTATAAGCCACCACTAATATGTTTGCACTTAAGCAATACCCTAAGGTATAATGACTTCCTATTATTACTGAACCATTGATTCTTAGTGTGGAAAATCCATAGATTAGTGATTAGATAAAGATTAACTAAACTTCTGAATTGTGTATGTATGTACATACGATGACCCAAACCTAAAGTGTTAAAAATGCTAAAATAAGTTATTATTGAAAAGACTCCCAGTGAAAGTCGTACTGATTGAATGGGCTAGTGGTTTCTATATTATTTGCTAACTGATTTAGATACTTCTAAGTACATAGTACATACTTTACTTTTACTCGAACAGAAATTGATAAGGGAGTGGTAGATAATTTAAAGAATTTGAAGAAGCCATTAGCCATGCATAACTAATTTGATTTTGTTAAATGAATTGGAATCAAGCAACACATATTAATTGATATCGCCTACCCAATCGAGATACTAAATACTAAAGTATACGAACCTACATATTCATAATAATTATAGAGACGGTAGTAAGACCATGGTGGATAGGTTTCTGAATAAGAGAAATTCTCAAGTATTCGGTTATTTAAATAAATGTGATAACGACGTATTTTTAACTATGATAGCAGTCATTATACCACTCTGTGCAAGTAGTTCTGAAATTAAATAATGGCATTTGTTACAGAGTATATTACCTATGTCTAGGTAACGAAAAGGAATAGTAGGTATTCGCTGCGTGCAAGGCAAGTGGTGGGGGGAGCCGAAACAAACTCAGCGCTTGATGTGGCTAAATATGACAAGTTAGCATTAGCAAGCAGTGTTTCTGTCAATTCACATACTTTTCAGTTATTTTGTTCACGTTTCTTTTTGACTTAAAAATCATATTTACAATAAAAATGGGCCACGATAGATGTTGTGTGGTAAACTGTAATAATACTAGATGGTCTAGACGAAAAATAAATAATAATTAATATTTTTTTAATTTTCAACACTAGGCTAGAAATTAGCCTTTTATATCATATAGTATTTATTCCAGGCTCAACAGCGTATCGGCTAAATATTTTATCTCGTCTGTCAACACAGATTTTACTTAGATGTTAATAAAATAGTATGGATAATACAGTGTGTACCAACATTAGGTGTTTGTAATATTATGTAGTTATAATGCCTGTTATTGAAAACTCGGTAAAAGCATACCTTTGGCACGTAGAGTTGTCTGTCGTCTATCACAACAGACATTGTGATGCGAGTGAACATTATTTTTAACATAAAATGTGTTGATTCAAACCTGTGAAGAAGGAAGGAAAGGGTGATAGGTAACTTCAATTAATTATTAAACTTTTTATGTTATAGTAAAAGGAAGAGATCAATCATGAGCCAAATAATTATTGGTATATGATCGTGGCCTCAACTGTTAGCTTGATTATCAGATTTAATCAGAATATTGAGATATAAAATGCAGGCTGGCGGCTGGAGCTACACAAGAATCAGAATCACAATTAGAATCAGATGTCATATAATGAAGTTCCATATGTATCTTTCTTCATTAATTTTAATATTGCTGTGAAATATCGTAGTGTTAAGGACATGGTATTTGTTTTATGTACGACTACTACAGGAGCAATAGTCACAAGACAGAGTTATCAGTTTTATTCGTGGCCCTATCCTCTTGGGTCACAGTGGACAGTTGGACACCTGTCCTGTGTGGTTCTTCACCAGTGCTCACCATCTGCAGGACCTAGATATGCTAGCCTGTAATGTGGCTTTGTCTTTAATATTTTTTCTGTTCGCCCACCGTGTGGCCATACGTCCATCCCTATCCCTACGCTTCCTTGCCATGTGGCCAGTGATTATGAGCTTCTCCAGACTATAGGATCCTCTTCTGCCTCGATAGCAGAAGAAAGTACGCGCGATGAGTACAAATAGTGGATAACCTCGGTTTGATGTTGAGTTCGTCGAGACTTGATGCAATTTCACTTACTGCGTTCAAGCATTCGTCGCCAGCACCACCTCTCAAATGCATCTGTCCTATGATGGGTTTCAGTTTTAATGGTCTAGGTTTGGACATGTACAGAAAGATCGAGAAAACAAGGCGTCCGCATTAGTGTGATACTGGTTGTATGTTCTCCCATATGCATACGACCCTGGCGAGTCGTTTCACCGCAGCTTTGGCTATATGATCTCTTCTGACCACCCTTTGGTCGAAAACGCCATCGTCGCTTATTTAAGATCCCAAGTAAACCAACAACTTGCCTCTAGATCGTGCAATGCATTGGTACTCTTCATTTTACCAGGTAGATCGACATGCATCAACTTCGTCTTATTTCTTTTGATCCTGGGGTATGAATCTGGTCTGAATCCTGAGTATGGAGTTATGGACTCATATCTGACATGCTCAATTTTAGAAACAGAACCGCAAGTTATTTTCCACAGACACTTAATCTAATTATAGTCAAGTCATTTGCAAAACTGAGGTTATTGATAAGTTGGCTATCAACCAGTGGCGGCGCGTCAAACATATCCATAGGCAAGCCGGGGCTAATTTAGCTTACATATTTCCTTTACAACTCTGCTCAAACGTCCAAGAACAGGCAAGCCGGTGGGAATCGGCTTTTATGGACGCAGTCTCATACCAACTCAGACACCACCCTAACAGCCTTCCAATACTCATTATGTATTCACCGATGTTAGTGAACAGTTGCACTCCTTGATTAACTTTAAAAGGATAACTAGGCGTGTTATCCCCATTTCGCTCATAACCCTGACATTTTACTCCAGTTAAGGAAATCAAAAGTCTTTGCGAAAACCTTTAAAGAGTATACAGACGCCGCGCCCACTGTATTATCTATTAATTGCCACACATTGAGTATTTGCTACTGAGAGTACTGAGTGAGTACCCTTCAATGTCTCTCATGGTTATCAAAGCTGTGAAGTGAAAATTCGTGAATAAAGGAAACTTAGTGGGTCAATTTGATAGACACAGCAGTGAAAATACCGTAGTACGGGAAGCGGGCGATTATTACACTTGAAGATCTGATCGGTTACATTAATTAAAGAATAGTCATGTAAAGTCGTAATGAATCGGTACCTCGGTAGGTACAGTTTGCTATGCTGTTTCTACGATCCTTAGCATAACTGATATATATTTAGGTACACGGTAACGTAAATGTAACGCAGTAAAAAAGAGTTGTTGACAGGTTTTGTAACTAACCAAGATGAAAATAAAGTGCTTAGTTTATATTATTTGAGTGTAGCTCAGGTTAAATGCATTGATGGCTTTCAGACCTAATAGAGAGGCTGACACGACTGTCCCAACCTTTTTAAACTAGATTATTTCACACCAGCATCAGAAAATGATTAGAAAAATAAAAACGGCAGTAATTTTTGGCACAATATCTATTTAATAAATCAGAATGAACTACAAGAAAAGGTGACTTGACCGAAATAAGTGCCTGATTTGACAAGTCTGTTAAATATCCTTAGCTTAACTTAAGAATATAAAAAAGAATGTGGTTCTCTTGAGTTGTAGATAGGTTCTTTCTTTTACATGTTGATTTGTAATTAAATGAGAATAGCGTAATTCTTCCTTGGCTGGGGAGGGCTGCCGGACATGAAGTAGATACACGAAGAGATGGATATGTCAGCAGTAGGTTTAATGAATAAGCAAGTAGATTAAAATACTTCACATAGTAGATTACTGCCAGTAGTAATAAGTAAAGAGAAGTGGGAACTTAGGTTACATATACACGTCACGTTCGGATAAGACGGTCGCTTTTGTCTGTGTAATAACTATGGTTCGATCGCGCGGTCGCCGCGGTGTTTAATAAAGTTACAGTTGTTTAATTACGCAAATTATGCTGGTCATTATGTATACGTCTGCTGTAGTAGAAGTTCTGACCCTTGAAGTAGTTATTAACGAAATCATAAGAGCAAAGCAGCATATAACATCAGAACATCACAGATGGTAGTCATAGATAAAATATAGTGCGAATTGAGTTCTCACTGTCTAACAACACCAATGTTTGATATCAAATCGGTGTTGCCACGTTGTAATTAAGGACTGCTCGGAGCAATTTGGAACCGAACGCGCGAGATTGTGGGAAATACCACACATAGACATAGATATAGGTAGACAGAGAGATAAGTAACGGACCAGAGATGACAAATCGCAGCCGTGATCCTACTCAGCTCAGCTCAGACACCGATAAACGCTCAGTCGCTCACACCAATCTCAGGATACTGCTTTCATTCTCAAATCAGAGATCAGTTAGTTTAGCACAGATATCAATGAATGCTCAGATCAGTCCCAAGATCATATTATTAATCAACTCGGCACAAACCTTGATGAATGCTCAGACCAATCTCAGGATCAAATTATTAATCAGCTCAGCACAAACATTGATGAATGCTCAGACCAGTCTCAGGATCCTGTTCTTTATCAGCTCAGCACAAATACAGATGAACAATCAGATCAGTCTCAGAAACGGTGTGCCTCAGCACATTTCTACGGCATCATCAGAAATGGTACGAAATCTCAGGTCATGCCGATTCACAGCGCCAAAGCCGAGAGAGGCATTCAGAGGATGAACAGCTCAAATACATTATTATTCACATTAGTGTTCTTATCATCTAATTGTTGATTTATTTACATGTTTGCATATGGACATCTAATTTCAATTAAAAGAGTAGCTTTTTCCTGCGGGGCGGGAGTGTCGCCAACATGCGAACCGGCTAATAGTTTATTTATTTTTATTTTATTTTATTGATAAAAATGTTTACATGACATTACAGTTAAACCAATGCGTCACGAAACTTAGACTAGAAACAATAACAATAAGTACTTATAAAAGCAACAATTATTTTAACAACAACAATAATAGCACATTACATTTGACAAATTATATTGGAACAGTTGAGCACCTAGCATCCATCGCCTCACAGAATCTCAAGCATTCTCTATACACTGCCGTCCATCGCCAAGCAAATAGGTCGCACTCAGGTGTCGATGCCAGGAGCGCATTGAGTAGTGAGAGGGCGCGGGGCAGCGGCGAGTTCCTGCGCGATACGGTGCGCGCCGGCGGCACGGCCAATAGGTCGCGTTGTCGTGGTCTGAGGGCCATCCTCGGGACGTCCGGAGTTGCCAGCGTCATGGAGTAGATGGCGCTCGCAGTCATGTTTAAGTTAAATTACCGCTTCTAGGTTATTGTGATTTTTTAGGAAAAGACAAGAGGGTAGACGCCGAACGATAGTAAGAAAGGGAGGTTATGTGCGAACAGATCTACGGAGGGAGAATTTTGCTTTGGGGATCAATTGAACGGCTTTCTTATGGTGTTATTAGATTAATGATGTGCCTCATGTAAATTGTGACTAACGTATATCAGTATTCAGAGTGAACAGTGATCCGAGGGAATTGTTGATGACTAATATGAACTTATGGTAAACTTAGTGTGAGGAATGGGGTCGCTATAAGGGGAGGTTTGGAGGCGACTATGAGGTTCAAGAAACCAGGTGGATAATCAGGTGAAACTAATTTTATATGCAGGTAATAAAGTAGGACACCAGCAATGAGTGAATCGTCATCTCACTAACGTCCAGGCCTCATATAGGCATGTAGTTTGATTACATATTGCTAACCAGTATCAGTAAAGGCATCATCTCATTCGATAGGTTAACAAGTATGGTGAGCTTGACGACAGCCTTCTCACTATCTGAAGGTTGTCTGGAAGAGATCGCTGTTTAGCGATAAGTCCGCCTGTTGTTACCTACATATTTGTACCTGTTCATACTTTTGTACGATTAGTCCTGTAGCGCTGGATCTGACCAATGCAGACGTTGTGCTACGCAGATGACACGGCAATACTATTTCACGGTGCTTCCTGGGATGCAGTAAGCGCCTTCACAGAAAGCGGTCTAGCTTTGGTGACGAACTGGCTTCAATACAATTTGTAACTCTAAACGCAGACTAAACGAGATATGTGTGCGTGTATAAAACAGCTGCTTCCGCCTCGTGGTCTCTAAATGTGTCAAAAGTTTATTCATATATTAGTTACCACTGGTACCTACCAGACGTCATGTAATTGTAAAACAATAGAAAAACTTCGTCTATAAAGTACTTAGGTGTTATTCTGGATGAGCAGACTGACAACCGACAGAGGAAGATGAGAAACTCAACTTTACAGCGTACATTCAAATCACAGTTAAATAGTGTCATTCTCACTATCTGAAGGTTGTCTGGAAGAGATCGCTGTTTAGCGATAAGTCCGCCTGTTGTTACCTACATATTTGTACCTGTTCATACTTTTGTACGATTAGTCCTGTAGCGCTGGCTATATTTTGAGCCCTAACTTAAAGTAATATTATAGTCAATTATTTTTTCGCTTACTAATACTGTTTTAAGATGTTAATCTTACATTTTGTTTTGTGTCACAGATATTATTTGCTTCTTAAGTAATTTAAGAATTTGTGGTAATTATTTTTATTTTGAATTATTTTGGAGAAAAGAATATTCGAGAGAAAACATGTAACTGTGTCGCATTTAGGATAGTTTTTTTAATGTGAAAACATAGTTTGTGTCAATTACGTCCATTGCAATCGGATACTATATCATACTATTCAAAATGACTCAAAAAATAATTAAAGTTAAAAAAAATTGCTGACGTGGCATTTAATCGTGTCAATATGTACATTACATGTTTTTGTGTCTTATTAAGGCATAGCTTCATAAGATTTGTGATAATTTTGTTCTAACAGGCTATTACCATAACAAAAGAATATTAAAGTTACTAGAGTTCACATCTTATTAATATAAAAGGCGGGATTAATAAGAAATATGAATTTGTGTCAGTTTCATCCATTGCATAAACAGATAATACAAAAATACAAAAATAATGTTTGCGTTCATACGACGCTAGCGGGCGGCTCTTAACGGGCAACGGGGGCCGTGCAGGGGGGGGCGGGCGCGGCGGGCACGGCGCGACCTTGGCGTGGCGGCGGCGGGTAAGGGCCTCTCGTATGCAACGCATGTTTACTTCGCCTGCGCGCCAAATTAACGCAACTTATGCAAAGTTATACTACTACAAAGAGAACTTATAGATATTGTACAATGTCACCATTTACCAAAAGAACTGTAAGTACATCTTATTGCGAGAATTAAGGTCTGTTTATATCTATACACATTGAGAATGTGAAATTCCTCTTTGACGTTCGTTACGTAATGTTGATTAACAAATATGCGACAGATCCATCCTGAGCGCCTACCGCGAACATCGCAATTCGTCTTTCTCTGTCACTTTTATTACGTCTAATTCGAGTAAAAGAGAAAGAGTCCGCAATTTGCAAACTTCAGTGTTCACGGTCACGCATCATATATTTGTGACAGTGACAGGAAAACGGTACCACTTTAGTAAAATTTGGTTATTAAACTTATTAATACCGTGACTTGACTAATAAATTTTAATATAAACATATAATTTTTTTTTTTCATTATAAATAGCATAAACCAGTCTTTCCTTACTTAACATAAATTATGCACATTATTTTTTTTATGTTTTTTTTTGCTTTTATCATTTTTTTTATAAAAAAAATGCTACGAACAAAAAACATTGAGGTTATTTAATGCCTGTTTATTCTGATGTTTTGAATATATTTACCTTCATAGTTCAAGCTTCTTGGATAATAATCACGTTTGGGTTCAATTGGCATAAAGGACATTTTGGCGAAAATTAGTTATATCCACTACCGTAGGCTCAAAGGGCTTAACTGACAAAACGCGATTTTTCAGGAGAGCCAAAAAACTGTTTTGTTTTGAGAAAAAAAAATCAGACCTTTTTTGTTTGTTGGAAGTAACTGATGCCTGTATGTGGCTTATTCCTAACTTTTTGAGGTCTTTTAAACTGATTTCTTGAACTTATAATACAATGCTTATTTACGAAAATAGCATGTCCGTTACGTCAAAAAACACGACTGTTTTAAGAAGGGCGTCCCTTACGCCTCTTCTTTATTGTTTATCTTATTAGAAAAAGGCCTTATGTTCTAAAAATTAAACTGTTTTAGTACCATTTGGCGTAAATCCAACAATTTCGTAGCAATATTGGCAACTTGCATTTAGGGAAGACTATACTTATAAGTAATAAGAATGAAAAAGAAACAAGAATTAGTACTTACAATAATGAAAAGAAAAACCGCTTACTTTGGACACGTATACAGGCATGACAAATACAATATTGTTAGAGGGATAATAGAGGGAAAAATCGAAGGGAAAAGGGGCAGAGGGAAAAGAAAAACAACTTGGATGGATAACCTTAGGAGTTGGACGGGAATCGACGCTGCCACGCTAGGCAGAAAAGCTGCGAATAGAGAAGAGTTCCGGACTGTGGTAGCCGACATCCGTAGAGGATATGGCACTTAAAGAAGAAGATACTTATAAGTACTATAATTTTCATTTTTTTTCCGAAAAATTATAGAGATGTATTCACTGTTAAGTTTTTCCCCATTTTTGTTATTTTGGATACTTAAACGTGGAAAAGGTCGTTTTCTTAGCCACAAAAACAATGTTTTTTTTTTTATTTGTTTATATTACTTCAACAGAATCACTGCTGTCCTACCATTTATGTATATTGATATACAACAATTTGTAACAAATTAATTTTACTATAGAAACTATTATGCGTTATTTCTGTTTGTAATGCTAATTGGATTATACATTTTACTTTTACATACTAAAATACTATTAGGTACAATAGTAGTTTTAAATTTCGTATGTCTATTCAGAAAACTTAATGAATATGATCGCATATTTATGACATTTTATTAGAGTAGATAAAGGCATATGGCCAGGTTTACGTACTTCTATGGATTTAAATGCAAACGTTATACCTAGACAGTAACTTTCATAAGGTTAATCCTGTAAATTAGGGTTTAAACAAAAAAGTATTAATATTACTTTTCCCAGTCACAAACAAAACTAATAGTTATCAGTCTAACCTTAATTAAACGCCATAATTATCATTTGAATATAGTCATGTATTATTATTTTCATAAAACTGATGAAAAAGTACCCACTAGTTCAGTTTAAATTGTCAAAATTTAGTAACCCTATAAATAAAGCAATGAGCACATGAGCAGGTAATGCAAGTACCTACTTAATAAAAAAATTGACAAGGAAAGTATAACTAGGTCATCCCACTTAAACACAAAAAAGCAACAATTATAAACCCGAAACTATACATAGTATGGGGGCGTATCTCTTACATTGAATTATCTAACACTCGTATAAATATCCATTAGTTGTGGGCGTAACGTACATTTAGCACTCAAAAAGCTACTGCAAAGAGGCGTAACGGACAAAAAATTACCACATATTTAATAAAATTTCCGATGCAAAAGGGCGTATCGTACATAAAGTTGGGAGTTACTCCAAAATGTCTCACAACATTGTTTTGAATTGGCAGATACGGCCAAATGCGTTGGAAAATTGTGTAGTAGCATTGATTTTTCATAGGGCTTAACGGATATTTTTTTCAAGATATCGAGACGTTAAATATACTATTCGATAGAGAAAAAATACTGAGTATAACTGCATTTTCGCAATTTTGTCCCTTACGCCCTTTGAGCCTACGGTAGTCGTTATATACAGTTTTGTTCAGAATTCCAAGCGCTTTCGTTCTGTATAGTGAAAATTTCGATATCTCTTAAAAAGTTGCCTTTACGCCCCAATTTTTGCACTATGAGCTTGCAAAAAGAGCTTATCTCAAGGGGCGTAAATGACCAGTTATAAATTCTAAATTAATAGATATTATCGTAAAGGTTACCGCTAAATATAAATATTGTTGTAAATGACTTACATGTCTTTTGTCGTCCTTTAAGCCCTTCATTTGTCGTGATGATTTTCTCGTATGGTCAATATGGTCGTAAAGGACATATTTTACTATTGATATTATTTTGCTTGCCCTTTATGACCCGCCTTAAAATGATTTTACCATAAGTATATGAAGCGAACAAGGTTGTAAAGGACTTTTCTAATATTTGTATCGTTTACTACCACGAATTAGTTTCTAAACTCTAAATTTAAAACAAATAACATGGACGTAGCGCTGTATAATAACAAATAAATAGTTTTCTGGGACATATATTACTACATTGTAATGTTTGCCCTTAAATTTGAAAGCATTTACGCTAAGAGTTTTTTCGGCAGTTATCTTTGTTCATGGGCGTAAAGGTCTAGAATGCCTAATATATGTCGGAGCCTGATACCAGAAAGACGTATTGCAGCGTTATAGTTCATTATTTTAGACGCCTGTATAAAATCGATTAGCAATGTTGAGCTACATATTATTTGGTTGTAACGAAATAAATAAAGTTGCGTAGAGAGTAACGCCGTCTATTGGCGCATTATTGAAATAAAGTTGCGTAAAGAGTAACGCCATCTATTGGCGTGTTGTTGGACTAAGATGACAGGTAGAAGGCTTTGGAACGTCAAGAGGTTTCTCTTGGGGGGAGCGTAGGCACGAGTTGGCATTTTTGTTGTTATGTTGGTAGACTGGTCGAGCAGGTTTGCCAACTTGACTGAGGCGGGAGCGGAGAGGCTCCGCCGCTGGTGTTTCTTCTTGATCGGACCGCGCTAGAGATCGGACGTACTCGTTAGCCAACCTCGTGCCTAACTCGCCACGTTCCTGAAGGATTATTCTGATAGCTTATAGAATCCAGCGTTCTTTAATCATTTAGCTAAGTGTTTTATTTCAAGTGTTATTTTGATTTCTTATGTTTCATTAGAAGCTTACTTTTGTGAAATAAAGAAAGGATGTGTGATGTGTTGTTTTGAAAAGATGTGTCCCGCTGAGTTTGTTGCCGGTCTCATATAGGGCTAAATCTTCTCAAGTTCTGTACGGTTGGAGCCGGCCTAGTTTGAATTGAATAAAGATTGAAACGGTTTCATGTGATCTTTTTATTTTCAATTTTAAATCAGCTAACCTCCTAATAGCGATTAGTTCTTTTTTTAAATTTAGTACTAAAATATGGTAGGCACTAGTATGGTTAACGAGTCCGAATGTTTATTTCATGCACTGGTAGCAATGGTGGCATACTGGTTTAGCTGTGAAGTAATACATCTAGGTACTACCCCTACGCGCCAACCGCCTTTAAGACCATCGGTCCTCGACATATATAAATAGTTGTATGGGTCCTTTATTACTAAAATGTAATGTTTGCTCTTCAAATTAAAAACCTCAGCTCGGTGTTTTTCAGCAACTATCATCGTTTTACTCGCAGTGGAATTTCTTATAGTATATTTATTTATTTATTTTAAAATAAGACCACTTGAAATATTGAACCAATTATTACCTATTATAACATACTGTATATAATTATAGTCTTTTGTTTATTAAGTAAACGTCCAAATGCTTGATATGCTCATTCTAATCATCGTTAGGCGATCTATTACTTCCCTTGTTATGATTAAAAGCTGTTATGTTATGATTGTTATAAGGCAGTGGGACATTTACTTTACCTTCATTCCCGTATATTAGCTACTTTTCGAGCATGTAATTATTTTGTATTATATAATTGGTTAAAAATATTGTGTTTTCTTCTTTATTTAATTTAGGTCTTAAGTTAGGATTTTACAATGTGAGTATATAAGTACAATATAAAAACACTTACAAATCATTACAAAAAATATATAAACACATTATAAAAACCTAACCTAGGGTTCCGCCGGCAGCGGGGCAGGGCCCAAGCTGCCGGTGGTCAAGGCCGCAGAGTGAGGAACCGACGTACTATACGCGCCGTGTCCAAAATTACTGCCTTCTGCATCTGACCCTTGATCCAACTACCCAGCGAGAGTGTCTCTAGGTGTTGGTCGAGACTCTTCGCTATGAGACCATTCGCCGACACGACTATAGGAACAATCATCGTAGAATCAACATCCCACACGGCGGTTAACTCGTGAGCTAAGTCTAGGTACTTACTGGACTTGTCCTTCTCGGCCTTCGCGAGATTCTCATCATGGGGGTTGGTGACGTCGACGAGCACGGCCCGGCGCTGCGATCGATCTATCAGCACGATTTCAGGCTTATTGGCTACAATAGTTCTGTCAGTGATGATAGATCGATCCCAATAGAGCGTGGCACGACCATTTTCGAGAACTGGCGCAGCTGAGAACTTCGCGGTCAGAGAAGGCAAGCTGCTGGTGAATAATTCTGGCTACGAGATTATGTCTGTGCAAGTACTCGCCGTTAGCAAGATGAAAACAACCGGAGATAATATGCCTGTGTTTTCTTTATTATTATACTATATTATCAGAAAAATATTAATTATAACTCTAATCGGGATATACCTGGCATAATCAACTACCGTTTGATACATTTTTAAGCTTCGTAACAGTAAATTATGCTGAGAAAACTTAACATGTGTACCGTGACTGGTAACTAATACACCCCGAATTTGGTATAAAAGAGTCTGATAACGTCACTTGCGACCCCCTAATAAACAAGATTCACTAAATTATCAAAAATTTCATGAGCGTAAAGGACATTCATAGTGTTTTTGACCAATTTTAAAGGACATAACTTCTTTCGTATTTAATTTATAGATATGATTGCTAATTCAGGTTAAAGAGACTAACATTTTGAGTACTTTTCCAATACACATCAAAAACATAGCTCGATAAACAACAAAAATATATTATAAACATTTTAAAAAATGCAGTTTTTCGCGTCTACTGAAAAGTAGCATTTTGTCCTTTACGCCAATTGAACCAAAAGGTATCGTAATAATATATATTACTAAAATTAATAAAATCAGTCTTTATATTGTGTATCAACTAGGTACATATTATAGTTGCACATGCAAGTGCAAATATTTTAATTGCATTCAATTCATGCTATGTTGTGGGGGGCGTGGCTAACGATAATCGCAAGCCAAAATTTTTTCTCATGATTATACCAACCCGGTGGAGCCCGTAATATCACCAAAATAATTAAAACAATTACTACGCTCCTCAAACGAACATATTTTTTTTTCAATAACTTTTAAAATTTATGAAGTCTTGTATCAATGTAATTGACGTTGCTTGCCACGCTTTATGCATCACAAAATTAGCAATACATTGCGTCTCAAAATAATCTTAAAAAGTGTACTAAATATCGAATAAATGTTATTTTTAAAAGTCGCTGATGTGACATTCTTATTCAAAAGGTAGGGACCACTTTCTCGTTTACCATAAAGACGAAATTTTATTGTATCTTTATACAAATAACCTGTCAGAGAGTCCTTATGGCAAGGATAAAGTGGTACCTTTTGATTACGAACGTCACGAATGTTGGTCAGTATGAGGAGCCTACATTTTATTTTTAAATCTACTTACAACATACCTACTCCCACACTATGAAGACTTAATGTAATTATGCCTCCGAATGAAATAAATACACTGTAATGGCTCCTCTACACGATGGGCCAACGCCGGCCACTCCAAGGGACGCATTTATGCGTTAGAGGGAGCAAGTGATATTGCTATCTCATTGAGTGGCCGGCGTTGGCCCATCGTGTAGAGGAGCCATAATGTTCATCTAACAAGCACCCTACCCGCGTAGGTAGCCTTCCCCGCGTACGCCGTTCATGCAAAGTTTTATTTTGCCAAATAGTAAAAAACCGTTGTTGAAAATGACCCAAATTATGAATGTTGTCTCGATGTGGCATTATAACAATCTAGACGTAAACTTAATAACATGATTTTTTTTTGTGGCAGATACATGTTGTTTATAAGAAAAAAAAATATTAAAAATAAAAGCGGTGGATGAATTTGACACACATTTGTTTGAATAACATATTATAATATCCTGTGAAGTACAACACTTCACTTACCGACTATAATTTTATTTTAGGCATTTTAGGTTCACTATTCGGTATTTATTAAATGTCATTATACCCGTGGATGAAAATGACACAAAATGCGTGTGTACGTCGGAAGCCACTTTGCTTTTACAGGGAAACAAAGAATTTCATCTCGAATTTTTTTTTACCGAATGCTGTTTAATAAAAGAAATGCCTAAATTTCTACCTAAGCAAGTACCTAGGATGACACAAATTATTATTATTAGGTTTAGTGTGTGGTCTGGAAACTATATGTAAAAAATAAGCAACATTAATAATCTTATAACTTCAAAAGTTATTGCTACCGGACTACATTTCTTTTGTAGTGTGCAATAAAGCATTTTATTATTATTATTATTATTATGTCTTCCCATTGCAAAATAATCTCGTATATTTAATAATCAAACGAACTTACCTGTGAAGTTTGATTACAATTATACGAGTATCCAAATCCAAGACAACAAATATAATTTACAAGCAGCAGTACATGGGATCATGCCGTCCTTGTCACACATTTTAGAGATATAATATTTAAAAACAAGTTCGCGCCGTTCGGCTGCCCTAAGCAGAAAACAAGTAACCCAGTTTTGACAAATTTTTGAGGAGAGCAAAAAAACGTAATTTGTCAGTTTTGTTAGGTATTTGGTCTAAAATGTAACATCTGTTTATACCATTATGTTAAAGGCGATAAAATTAAGCTTATACAGACTTTATTTTTTGTTATTCTTGTATATTAAACTTTGTACGGGCATAAAATGCTTTCTGTGTAGTTTACTGCCCGAAAATCTCAGACCCATTCTACACAAATTCAAGTATCTCGTGTTTAGCTTGGAAATAGCAAGCACTTTAGCTTCTTAAATATTAAACATATTTGGCTCTCCGCTCAATAACTTTTCCAATTTTCATGCAATTCTGAAGGAAATGGTACCAAATGAAAGCTAATAACATAGGCTACCGAAAACTGATTTTTATTTCTTTCAGGTTTATCGACTTCAAAATCCCTGTTAGATAATAAAACGCTTGAAAAAAAAATATTTTTTTATATATTTTAAAGTTCTTTTCTATTGAAAAATAGACTTATTTTTAATTAGTGATTGATGATGCCATCCTCGTACCTTCTGACACATGGTTATTGGTACTTATTTCATCGATTTTATTTATTTTCAAAGATTATTTTGTGATACGATGACCCATTCCTTCAACAAACCCTCTGTCTTCGTGGATGGGTGGTACCTACAGGATCCTGCTTCCGAACTTTTCTTTTTTAGGGTTCCATACCTCATAAGGAAAAAACGGAACCCTTATAGGATCACTTTGTTGTCCGTCCGTCCTCCGTCCATTTGTCTGTCAAGATCCTTTATCTCGGAAACGCGTGGAGGTATCGAGTTGAAATTAAAACCATATACTCAGGTCTACATTCCCTTAAAGATGTAGAAAAAATCAAACACCTACATTAACGTAAAAAAAAGATACGGTGGTTTATGCCAAAATACGTAAGTATATTTCGACATTCTCAAGGGATTCAAAATTTAAAGGGTACCTAAGTAGGTGGGTAGTAGGTAGCTAGGTCAACGAGAAGTCCCGTTGCCCTAGAACTATGAAATTTGGCAAGTAATATTGTATTACATTATAAGTACAGGAAATAATCTGAAAACTATAAATTTGTAAAAATAAATAAAATCAATAACTAAATTTGTAAGGAACGCTCGGTGGGCGAGTCCGACTTGCATTTTTTTATAGTCCTATTTGACAGACGTGTTTGATAGGAATGAGGCAGGTGCATGGAATGGTGAGAGCTGGTGAGTTCATAAAAATCTATATTTGGGGACAATCTTACACTGGTTGACCTAGCCCCAAATTAAGCAAAGTTTGTACTATGAGTACTAGGCGACGATATATACATACGTGTATAGATAAATACATACTTAGGTACATAGTTACTTTATTTACTATTTAACTTTACTTGTAACAAAGTAAAAATCGAATTAAATCCTTCAAGTCAGTTTTACCTATTTCTTAAAAAACCATATCGATCTGAAATTTTGCTGATATACACCTATTAATATGGTAAGTATATGTAATTGGTGGATCGCTTTAGTGGCTAGAGTTAAACCAATAAAAAGTCTGCAGAGATTTTGACAGCACAAGCTCAATCTCGAGAAGTCTATTAGTAGAGTTAGACCAAGAAAAGTCTGCATACGAGTAGATGTTGAGAGCACACCAGTGCAGGTGTTATTTTAAACGTCAAACTTCTATGAAATTATGACATATAAATAACACTGGCACTGGTGTGCTTTCAACATCTCTGCAGACTTTTCTTGGTCGAACTCTACTAATAGACTTCTCGAGATTGACCTCAGATGATTCACTTTACCACATAATAAGTGTCTTTATAAAAATTCAAATTTTGGCATTAGCCTGGATTAAATATTTCCCTTTTGGTCAATTGAATACAGTCAGTTGTTGTTTGTTTCTAATTTTTTCCAAAACCTTTGGCACGGATACGGCATAATTATGATTTTCTCTTTCTTTGGCGTATTCTAGTGTTCTGTTTTCATTACTGTAGAGTCTACAGTGTAGACAATATAGATAATTTTAATTGTTTTAACAACACTTTTTCTTTAAACTTAAATTTCACAGACTTTTCACCTTTGACAGGAATATTGCTAAGAAAATTTGTTTTCTATCTATGTTTTTAAACAAGGTACCTTTTGTATAAGTATGTAACTAATTTCTAACCTAAATCGCAGATTGTGTTGGGAGATACTTGTTTTACCATTGTAATAAACTAAATCGCACTTACGAACATCTACGCTAAACTCAAGTATCTCGGTCATCTATATGAATTACAAGTATCTCTGTTTAGTTACTTGTCTTTAGCGTAGAAATGGGACATATACTTGAATTTAGCGTAGAATTCAGGGTCA
Source organism: Cydia splendana (assembly GCF_910591565.1). Taxonomy (NCBI): domain Eukaryota; kingdom Metazoa; phylum Arthropoda; class Insecta; order Lepidoptera; family Tortricidae; genus Cydia; species Cydia splendana. Next base: position 1,425,923 of record NW_026946888.1, on the reverse strand, counting down.
AAAAAAGATACTCGGATTTTAAAAACATGAATATTTTGAAAACTACACATTATTTTACAATTACTTTTTTGGTGAAAGATGCGCCTGAAATTGTAGATTCCGAAAATCCAAAAAAACCGTTTTTGAAAATTTTCGAGTTACTTGTTTTCTGCTTAGGGCAGCCGCGTTCCTCTCACTCACGATACGCCATCATCCCTCGCCACCCCACTCTAACACCGCTCCTCAGATACCCGTCATTATTTCAGAGTGGATCTTTTTTGTGTTATGAACAGAGATTATTTAATTTTAATTTTCGGGGTTGGAGGGCGGGAATTTGTTGTCTTGGATTTGGATACTCGTATAATTGTAATCAAACTTCACAGGTAAGTTCGTTTGATTATTAATTATACTTCCTATCCAAATCCAAGACAACAAATATAATTTACAAGCAGATGTTCAGAGCCTAGTATCTAATACAGATGCGAAAATAAAATGAAATATCGATATCAAATCAGTAAGTTACGTATACCGTAACTGATAACTATTAATCATCAAAATTTAGTAAGGATGTAGGTACCTACAAATGTAATTTTATATAAGTATAACATTGTATATTATGATGATAAGCGTCATTAATTAAAGGTAAAATTAGGTACCTTTGATTTTGATATTCCTTTTTGATGAAAGTAAAAAATAAAAAAGTATTAAATTTCTTTGATTTCATTGTATTTGTAATACCTATTGATAAACTTTAATACAAACTCTTAAGATTATGGTTATAACTGTTGTTTATGTAATTTTGCCATTGCTTATGTAAACCATGACGCCATTGAAAGGTGTGTTCAATCTCTAGTTAGCTCTGAACCAATTTTTACAGCACTTTATACCCATTATATTATTGGTAATTCAATTAAAATGTTACTAAGATATACATTGTTTTTATTTTTAAGATTATAATAACTTCAACGGTTTAGGCTTTGTTTTCTGTCAAACACTATATAAATTAGCCGTTTTGTATCATTTAGATTTTATCAACCACTCAGGATGTACTTATTATATGCGTTATGATTTAACTATGAATGCATGTCTTTTTAAATATTGACAAGTAGAATAAAAATAAAACTTTATGACACTTTGCAATTAATATCCAATACAACAATAAATACCCTCTTCTATACACAGCTTATTAATGTGGGTAGAGGAGATTTTTCTTCATTGCAAGGGGTTGTCATAGAAATCAAGTTTCTATACTTTTAGACTAAGTCCGGACAATGACTAGTAGAAAATCCTGTAGGTGTTGTTTTGAAACTTATCATTTTTCAAATTTTCAATTATAATTCAGCTTTAAATTATAGATTTATATAGTTGGTCAAACCAATTTGTCAGTCAAACTACACTCGGCGTCAAAAAAATCGCACCACGCCAAAAATTTTTTTCAAGCAAATATAGCTCTTATCTAATGCATTGTACCCTGTCAATATTGGTATCATTTGAAAGCGCAATTAATGAACTTTAAAAAGATAAATCGTCATTGTCCGTAAAAGCAACCATCGCCGAACATGGGCGTTTTGTTTAAAAAAGGGCCGAGATCCAATTTTAATCGGTCCGTTGTTGTGCAATCCTGGACGGGTATAAAATGGAAGGTAAAGGTTAGTTATGGGTTATTCGCTCTCCAGAGGTCACTGAGGTCACTAATGAACCGTTACAGCAAGAAAAAACCCTTGGACATGGATATCAGGCCAGAAGGAGCAGCTCAAGAGGTGGCACTGCTGCAAACAAGAGTATGGCACTAAGAAGTTGCTGAAAGATTTAACATAAGCGGTTTCCGAGTGCGTCGAGTCTTGCTGGGGTTCCAGGTGACTGGTGGTTAAATCAGGAGGCCTGGACCTGGAAGACAACACTGCTCTTCCGCTAGAGACAACCGGTACAATGTATCGAACTCTTTGCAGAACCGTTTCTCCGAGGCTGTTGAGCTGCAGCAGCAGCTTCAAGCAGCTCAAAGAACAGCAGTAAGCATCTCTACGATCGGAAGAAAGCTGGAAGAGAAGAGGATGTTGCCCCGTAGAGCTGCTACAGGCCCCCAATTAAAGCAAGAGCATCGAATAGCCAGGAGGACATTTTGCCGACTGCACGAAGATTGGAGGTTTAAACAATAGAGGAATGTCCTCTTTTCCGACGAGACGAGGGTGTACCTTTACACCAACGACAGGTGCAGGGGGGTGTATAGGAGGCAGGGAGAGCAATTCACGCAAGCCTGCACTGAAGAAACCGTCTGCTAAGGGGATCTCGCATGTTCTGGGGCGGTATTTCGATCGACGAGTAAACTGATCTCTTGTGCATTTCCCGCACAGAAGGTGGTCACAGCCAGGGATCCCTGACTGCTCGGCGTTACATAACGGAGTTCTTGGAGGAGCATGTGATCCCATTTGATGGTTTTGTTGGACCCAACTTCCAGTTTATGCATGACAACGCCCGCTGTCACACTGCGTTGTTTGTGTGAGACTAACTGTGGGAGGTTGGGATCACCGTCATGGAGTGGCCAGCAAGGAGTCCTGACCTGAACCCAATCAAACATCACTAGGATCAGCTAAAACTGCGGGTTCGGTCGCCTGATCCTGCTCCTGCCACTCTCGACAGGCTTCAAAACGCCATTATTGAGGAGTGGAACAACTTTCCTCAAAAACGCATCGTGGCTCTCATGACAGTCATGACTGATCGCATGGAAGCTACTCGGAGGGCAAGAGGAGGCAGCACTAGGTTTTAAGTTTATTTTTTCTGTATCGGTTGATTTTGTAGTGTTTTTGTTCTTTGCAATTTTAACCTAAATACACGTTGATTAGTTTTTCCTGAAAATTTTCTTTTTGTATGGGGTAGATCGTCCATTTTACGACATTTTCCAATAGAGGGATTCATAACCTTTCAAATAAGGTCTCATAGTCTTATCTTGCCTTATATAATATAAGGTTTAAAACCGCTTGAAAAAAAAAGTTAAGATGTGCGATTTTTTTGACGCTGAGTGTATATATAACAAGGAAAACTATATACTCATCCTTCTTGTAAGACAAAAATAGTATGATTCTCTCTGTATTTGATTGAAATGAGACAGTCACATTCTCAAACAATATGTAAATAGCTGAATAATACATATAGACTAGATGAAAACCCGGCTTCGCTCGGGTAAAATAAATAAATACAGTTATTCATTTTGAAAAAAAGTTATTATATTCTGGCAAACCTAGTTTCTCAGTAAAAACAGGCGGCAAATTAAATAAATGTAAGACTATAAAGTTATAAACAGATAAATGTCATATACTAAGAAAAAGTGACCAAAGCCTCCAGTGGCCCAGGCAGAGGCTGTGCCAGGGTGGCAGGCGGCCTGGGCCGCCTGGGGCACTGGAGGCCTTTGATCACTTTTTCTAGGTATATGACATTTATTTTAGTTTATAATTAATATAGATTATTTCTACTTGAAATAAAATTATCTGGTTTTATAATAAGGCATCTCCGCTAAACTATTCAGTAAGGTTAAATTGGTAACTTTTTTGGTACTTACCCTAAGAAACTGAAAGTAAAAAAAATATATGTATGTAAGTACAGTCACTTGCTTGCAATAATATGTAACTAAATATTTGAAGGCCGCACAAAAAGATATGTGACACGCTCTTAGGGCTCACGTGTCCGATATTTTGGCGGCCTTCGTTGTGAATATTATTGCAGGACACTCTACATATACCTATCTAATTATATTAATAAAAAATAAAACGCTCAAGTTCTTAATTTTTTTATTATTAACAAAAAGTCTAAATTTTTACTCAGTAAAATCAGCAGAAAAAATGTGTGACTATACCAACTTCATTTTATTAGCATTAAAAGAACTTTACAGAAGTAAGTATATTCTGGTGGTTCCAAATCCAACTGTTTACGGTTGCGGTAAAATTTTGAAGAAAATTGAAAGTACTGACCATGCACCATATGATAATTCCATAAAAACTACACGCTTACTGCTGTTTCAATACTAAAAAACGAAGTTAAGACAGTCATGTCAAACAGTCATCAAAATGATCTACACACCAATAGGCAGCACATGACTCTATTGAAGGACAGATAATTAAATATAAAACAATTGAATCAGACTAAGTAGGCAGCGATTTCATAACAGAATGTGCAAATGTTATTTTAAATGAAATGAAATTAAGACGTTAACATAACATAGTCTGTGCTATCAAAATCGCTACTAACTTAGCTTGGTCTAAAGGAGCCCACTGATTAACAGTAAAAACAAAAGTGGGCTCAGTGGGCCCCTTAACACTTTCGCTTTTCGCCGCCATTAACTTAAAACAAAGTACATTTCGTGCCCAACCGATACAACTTGATATGTTATACGGGTTGTCTACGTGGCATTTTTGACATGGCGTTGATACACTTTGTTACTTCAATAACGTAGCAGCAAAAAGGTCCATGACTCTAAATATGTAAACATGTATAACAATAAGTCAAAAAAAGTAATTTTCTCTCTAAGCAGTGGTATATATACTGCCACGCCTCTTCTAAACAATAATTTCAAAAACATCTGAAATTTCTTTAAACATAACCTACCGATCAAACCTTGTTTGTCACTACTAAAATTTTGAATTTTATATTCTACAAACTCAATAAATTACACAACTGGGCAAATCATAAAATATCTAAACGGTCAACAAAATGTACTACGCACCCACACGCAGCACACGACTCTATGAAAACTATCTATGTATAACAATCAGTCAAATATAATACCCTACCTAACCATCACAGTTCACAGTACATGCATTAACAAATTATAAAATTAAATAGGTATCTAGATAGCCATCAAAATACAGTATTAAACTTACTAAAACTATTTTCTCAAGCCCGTTAATGAATGGGTCACACTGAGCAACTTTTACTATGGCACCAACCCCGAAATCGCAAAAAAAAAACGACTCTCCCGTAGAAAATTTCAATCTAGACCAGCAAAATGTATGAAACTACCAAATTTTTTTTCCCGATTTCAAGGTTGGTGCCATAGTTAAAGTTGCTCAGTGTGGCCCATTCATTAACGGGCTTGAGTAAATGGTTTTAGTAAGTTTACATACTGTATACTACGTACTCATACGCAGCATACAACTCTTAATGTAACAATAGTATATGTACCTACCTGACGCGGCGAACGATGATCCCAAATATAATTAAATTTAGTATGAAATAACTGCAATGACAAATGTTTATAGACTTTTTGGTGCTTTAACCTTATTTAGAATGTATAAAATGGGTGTGTTTGTCTGTCTGTTACCTTTACTCGCTTAAATCGCTAACCGATTTAGTTGAAAGATATACAGATGGTTTGAATCCCGGAATGAAGAGGAAATAACCGCTAAACTAATTTAGATTAAAATTTCGTATGAAGATAATTTATCCCTAAAGGGTGTAAAAACTGGAGTGAATATGTTTAAAGGGGATCAATATAATTACTTAAAGCCTCATACCATTTAAGTTTGCAAAAAAAAATGTTTATGTATTATTGACCAATCAGCCATACCTTTAAGAGTGAAAAAGGAATGAGATCGGCATGGAAGTTTGTATGGATAATAAATAAAAATCAAACTGGATTGAAAATAGAAGGGACGGAAAATGAAAGTGGAATAAAAGAAGTTGGAGAAGTTGAATAAATTGGAGAAGATAAAGAAGTTACTGAAGTTGGAGAAGTAGAAGTTGGAGAGAAAAGAAAGAGTCAAAAATTGTTTTAGAAGTAAAAGTTGGAGAGAAAAAGAAGTTACTGGAGTTGAAAAGTTATAGAAGTAAAAGTTGGAGAAATGAAGAAGTCGTAGAAGTGGAAGGAGGTGTAGAAAAAGCTGAAGATAGAAAATTAGAAAAATTTGAATGTTAAAAAGTGGAATGAAATCGGGATGGAAATTTGTATGGAAAATAAATAAAAAGCAGATTGGGTTGAAAACAGAAGGGACGGATATTGAAAGTGGAATAATCTAAGTTGGAGAAGTTCAATAAATTGGAGAAGATAAAGAAGTTTAGAAGTAGAAGTTGGAGAGAGAAAGAAGTGTTAGAAATTGAAGTTTTAGAAGTAGAAGTTGGAGAAATCTGGAGTTGAAGAAGTTATAGAAGTAAAAGTTGCAGAAGATGTAGAAGTTACTGAAATTGAAAGGACAGTAAGAAGAGAAGGAGAAGTTTTAGAAGTAGAACTTGAAGAAATGAAGAAGTCATAGAAAAAAGAGGAGGTGAAGAAGGTGCTGTAGATGGAAAATTAGAAAAAAAATAATGTTAAAGAAGTGGAATAGAAGTGAATAAATAAATAAAAGGGAAAAATAATTTCATAAAAAAGGGATCATAATACCTTTCTTTACAGATAAAGAATGAATATGCATTTCTAACAATAGTCATCCCATTTGAAGGTGAATAGAAGAATGGATTATAGAGTCAGACCGTGAAAAGTCAGCAGCAATTTTGATAGCCCACGCAGTGCAAGTGTCATTTTAAACGTCAAAATCTATAAAATTATGACGTATAAATAACACTTACACTGCGTGGGTTATCAAATCCGCTGCAGACTTTTCTTGGTGCGACTATAAAGCGATTCGTTTAAAAATCAAGGAACCCAAAATACTAATTCCACGTAGACAAACTCACGGACAAAAGCTAGTTAAGTAATAAAATTACGGTAAAAACAATTACTTCCCCTTTCTAAAAAAATATATGAATCCAAAAGCGACTTTGAGGAACAGTCATAAGGATCATCATTCGCCATGTCTGGTTTAATATAAAATAAGTATGAAACCACTATCTATGTATAACAATCAGTCAAATATCCCTACCTAACCATCACAGTTGACAATACATGCATTGGAAAATCATTACATAAAATATCTAGATAGCCATCAAAATATACTACGCACTCACACGCAGCACACGACTCTAATGTAACAATAGTATAGGTACCTACCTGACGCGGCGAACGATGATCCCAAAGACAGATAATTTTGTATGGAGTAATTGCAGTATCACATGTTTGTTGACTTTTATTGGTACTTTAACACAATTTTATATTCAGAAATGCAACAATTATTAAGTAATAAGAATATGATAAAAAACTATTTCTCCCGATTTTTTTTAATTATGTCTATTCAGAAACAACTTGGTGGAACTGTCGTAAGGATCATTATTCGCCACGTCAGGTAATTGTAGTGAAATCTGAAAACACTATCTCCTATCGCTATTGGCCACGGACAAAACGCACGCAGAGCGCGACGCGGCGAGCGGGGCGGCGGGCGGCGACCGCCGAAACCGCCGCTGACGTCCAAAACACCTTCATTCAAGTCTATACGATTATATAGAATATATATCGGCGACTTTCTTACGACCAGCCGCCGACATGTATATATACAATTACATAAACCTGTTTTAGACGACAGCGGCGGCCCCAGCAGTCGCCGCCCGCCGCCGCGCTCGCCGTGCCACCCGCTGCGTGCGTCCAGTCTGCGGCCTGCCGATCAGTCAAATATATCCTACCTAATTATCACAGTCGGCAATACGTTCATTGGAAAATCATAACATTTCTTTATACACAACATTCTTAGTAAAATATCTACCGGCAATCAATCCTTGTTTGTTACTATTAATAATTTGTATCTTAATATCCTCAAATCCACGAACTCTAGAAATCGCAACGTAAAACTGGCCATGAGTAAATACTGGGTTAGGTAAAAATATGCCAATTTTATCAAAAGTTTGTCCTTGGCTTTTATTAATAGTCATAGCAAAAGCAAGACGAATGGGAAATTGAAGTCGGCTAAAACTAAAAGGCAGTTGACTGTTAGATGGCTGAAGACGAATTCGAGGAATAAAAACTCTATCTCCCGCATGATCCCCACTTATATTTTAAAGTCAATAACGCGCGAGCCTAATGCTCGTATAATAAGACGGGTTCCATTACACAACCCAAGAGTAGGGTTCAAATTTCTTAAAAGCATTACAATGGAACCAACTTTTAATTTTAAAATATGAGGTGGTAGTCCTGCAGGCGTTATGGAATTTAGGTATCCCACAGGATAATTTAAAACGTCTGTATGATTATGATCGTCTACAACCACAGCGTCAGAACTCTCGTAAATTTTTAATTCGTCGGGAATTTTGTCTACAACTTGGTCATTGAGTAAAAAGCAATCGTCGTTTTTAGGTGTAAGTATAGCTGTCATTGCATAGCGTTTATAATTTTGGCTGTCTAGTGAGACACCGAAAACATGATCTACTATCGAATTTTCAATGATACATTGTGCAGGAATTTCGATATTGTCATCTCCATTTTCATTAGCGGTGCCATCACCTACTTTTAGAACCCATTTGGCAAAATCTAAGTCGCCATGAGCTCTCATATTATGAGTCAATCGGAGTTGAGTAAAGTTTGGCCATAACGAAAGACGCTTTATTGATGCATTAATTATGTCGTTTTTTGATCCATTTACAACAACAGGCAAAAGTTGACGAAAATCTCCTGCAAATAACACTGTTTTCCCTCCAAAAGGTAAGTTATTTTTCATTATGTCTTGCAGGAGTCGATGAACTACGACAATATCATGATTTTTCGTCATCGGAGCCTCATGCCATATTATTAAATGGGTGTTCTTTAATAATTTAGCAGCCGGTGATCCTAAGGACATATGAGATGTGGAATCAACATCCGAGTTAATTGGTATTTTAAATCTCGAGTGAGCTGTTCTACCACCAGGTAACAGCGTCGCGGCTATTCCCGAAAAGGCTATAGGGAGGCATATTTTATTTTCAGATCTTAAAATATGTAAAATTGTCATGAATATAAAAGTTTTTCCTGTGCCACCTGGGCCATCAAGGTAAAACATCTTTCCTCCAGTAGGACTTTTTACTGCATTAATTATTGTGTCGACTATGTGTGCTTGTTGTGCATTACATTTTTGATATTTTTCGTGACCATTTTCTTTTTATTTTTCACAGTCATAAATGCAACTGAGAAAACAGAATTTTCACAAATGTCGATTACTGGAAGGTCAAAATCTATTAATTCCTTTCCGTGTTGATTAAATGTCTTAGCAATTTCCTGTAACGCCAACTGATGTGCCATACTTTCTGGGTGCGATCTTATAAAATCCTCACTAAACTCGGTTTTAAACTTTTCCCAAAGCGCTTTGGGATCAGTTGGCCCACAAAATACACAAATTAAAGCAAATAATTGTCTTAATTGACGGGGTAGTTGGAAATGAATCGCTTCATTTAAACATCTTTCCCATTCGTCATCATTAAGAAGGAGTCCTCTAGCTTGGGCTGCAGCTCGATATATGTCATAAACAACATTTTCGTAAGTTCTTACGTCTCTGAAGCAAGTTGGTCCTCTAACATGTAACAGTAAAAGCCGAAGATAATATCTTTCTCTATCAGTGATTGAATAATTATACATCCTAGCAATAACCTTGTCTGCCGCATATTGCGATACTCGCGGTTGCCACTGACCATTAACGAAACGAAATTGGGAAGGTATTTCTGTATAGAGGTATTGGCGAGCACTAACGTTAGTTCTATTAAGTTCAAAGAAGCCTAATAATGATGATTTTTCTGAAGACCGGGCGGCTGCTTCACTTACACCGTGATCTGAAAATATAAGTTTGCTCATTTTCTAAATGAACACCTAATTGTATTATGGTGTGGCTCATTCTGTGCATAGAGAACTCAAAAATTCGCCAAATTGCTTCAGGCGCCGAAACATATCTTGTATCAACAAAATCTTTAATTTCGTCTCTGATATTAGATGTTGGTTGATCAGAAGATCCATGAGATGTTACAGTGATCTGAATTTTAGCTCGATCATGGCCTTTGTAAATATATTTATTTATATACTTTACACATTTAACTGTGGAACAAATTTCCACATTTATGTGACCATTAAATTTTTTACATAAATAAGGATTATATGGAACCACCCATCTGTTATCACAATCAAAATCTTTCTTTTTGACTGTTCTCCCGTTGTCTCTTCTTTTTATAACAGCGTAACCTCCTTGTTGGGTACCGTCTTTGGTTTCCTCGCAAAATGTCTTTGGGAATTTTTTTGAACATTTAAGGCCAGTTCCATCATTCTTCATGCAAGGTGAATTCAAATATCCAGGGCCACATGGCCCATGAATCATGTTTTTGGATACAGTTTGAAACAGATCTGGGTCTTTATCTGGATCTGGTATTTCTGCACATACAAACTTGTCATAGTCTTCAGCAGATCTAGGTTTGTCTTCATTTCTGAGAATGATTAGTATATGGGCATGCGGCAGCCCACGTTTCTGAAATTCTATGGTATAAAACCATGCACTTGGTATTCCGAAAACATGTTTCTTTGTTATATCATCCAGAAGTTCATCTAATTTGAGTTTAAAAACTCTGGCAATCAAATCAGGTCTGTGTTCTTTCTTTATACCATCTTGTAAATTATCTATAACTTCTTGCCAATTTGGATTACACGTGAATGTGATAAATAAATCTGGTTTTCCATACTTGCATACAATTGCCATAGAGTCTTGATAGTTTTGCATCATATGCCGGGGATCTCCTTGAAAACTTGATGGCAAAATTATCATTTTACCAATATTTTGGCCGGATTGACTATCTTCATTGTACAGAGTATCCATTAAGTTATTATACTTTTCAGCTCTGAGCCGTTTTTGATTATTACGACAATAGCACAATCTTTGCGATTCTATCCTTACATATGCTAAAACACAATACTCATGGAAAAGTTTTTCAGCATAAAATAATGGGCTAAATGTGTTACGGATAGCAATCCTATATTGATAAAATTGTAGCATAGTGAGGCGATTTCGCGCAGTTTGCTTTTCTGCCCTATGATGAAGTTGTTCATGCCATCCAAGTTCACCGTTTGGAAAAAGAAGAGGGAAGGCCAATGGGTCAATATTAGGACTGGTTGATTTGAGCGTAGTTAAATGTTGAGAATACTCTTGTACAGAAAAATCTATATTTATAGGAGGTTCACCATTATCTCCGACAAAAATAATTGCTACTTCATTACTATAAGGAGAATTATACCGACGTAAATCAAGAGATGGATCTTTATAAAACTGCATTGTTATCAAATGCTTAGGACGGTTTTCTGTAGCTGCATGCAACTCCTCTTCAGCTAGGATTGCAGCTACTTTTTTGTACACTCTTACAAAAGGATTCAAGTCATTCAGCATAGTCTGTAAGGACCTCATTATATTGTTTCTACATGTACTGTTTCTACAATCAGATAATCGTTCTTCAATTGCTGCTTCATCTTCAATAATATACAGTTGACTGTATTGCGGCTTTTGACCATCAGTAGGACGCAAAGAACCAATCTTCGTATAAACCTGGCCTTGGACTCTATAAGTGAGATCCCGGGAGGCAGAACAGGCAAATTGGATTTTATGGACGCCATAGCAAATGCAGCATTATACTGCCTAATGTTAGCCTTAAAATGTTTTGAATCTGATGTTTGCCCCATATACAAATCTAATAGCACATCAGGCAATGGCTTTAATAATCTTGGTTCATCTAAATATACCTTCCCATTATGACAACAGCAACTGTAATGTGACTTAATTTTTTCACCTAAGAAATGAAGTGCCTGGCACTGGACACATACATGCAGCATAGACCCTAATGAATGAACACGTATCTGGAGCGTATCGTCAGAAAGAGCTAAGTATAAATTGTTACGTATAAGAGGTTGATGCAAAGAACTGAACCTACTTGAATAGCGCAGTCTTTTAGGTGGTCTTCCAGCCATGATGTTTTAATCTTCCTGCACTTCCATTTCTTTCAGAGTAGCAATTACTGATTCCTCCAGCTTTTCATGGTCTTCATAAGCAAGCAACCTGAAAAGATAAATATTTTATGTAATACACCATGTTTTTTTAAAGTCCGTTTACTTCGGGATATGGTTAAGTACATTTAAAGAAACTAAGTAGCATTAGCACCAAATTAAAAACAAAAAATGCTTTTTTTAGTACTTAAATGCTGCATAGCGATGTTGTATTGTAACACGGGCATTATAATAAACTCAAAAAATAATTGAAAACTATGTAACAGGGTAATTCGCCAGTAACTGGCCACTTTTAATAACTGGCCGCCCTAAACAAAAATGCATTATATTCACCTATAAACAGAATTTATTTTAGTATAAGGTTTCAATAACTGGCCACCTTCCTAGGGTAATTCGCCAGTAACTGGCCGCCCTAAACTAAAAATAATCTATTCACCTATAAACAGAATTTATTTTAGTATAAGGTTTCGATAACTGGCCACCTTATACTAAAATGAATTCTATTTATAGGTAAATACAATTCATGTTTAGTTTATGGTGGCCAGTTACTGGCGAATTGCCCATCATTTTCACCTATTCGGAAATGCGCATTTTCTACCCTGCTAGGATGGATTAGTGGCACTTCTAATTAAGGACATTTTATTACCAGTATAAATATAAAATCAGTATTCACATAATCGATTACAATTTCTTTAACTTTATAAATGTATTTGTTTGTGTAACTATTTTGTGATTTGACATTCTAACTTGATTACATGTTACACAAACTACTTTTTTTTACAACATTATATTGTTATTCTCATTTCTTTAATATCACTTTAATAATATGTCATAATATTAAAATATAAAAAAGCAGTTGAAATTAATTAATAGCGTATTTCAAAAAAATAATTTTTATTTATTCTAGTTTTCTAGATCTCCTTAACCGCAGCAATATCTACTTAACAATGCAATTTAGGTTTATATTTAAAAAGTTTGTTACAATGTTACACAAAAGCATAGGCGGTCCTGTATTTTATATGTTGCAGTCAAAAGTGTAAACTGGTCAAAATAACTTTTAACCGACAAAAACAGGCAAAACTGCTTTTGACTGAGCATGTTGGTCAAAAGTAGTTTTACCTGAAAATCATACCTATTTCTGGCTGCAGTTACGTTTTTAGGGCGTAGCAAAAAAAATAACCCTAACCTACCTATCTCTGGAAACAGTTTCGTTTTTAGGGCGTAGCAAAAAAAAAATAACCCTAACCTACCTATTTCTGTGAGTACTTTTGACTGATAGTAACAGTCACAATTACTATTAACCAATGATTTTCAGGTAAAACTACTTTTGACCAACATGCTCAGTCAAAAGCAGTTTTGCCTGTTTTTGACGGTTAAAAGTTCTTTTGACCAGTTCACACTTTTGACTGCGACATATATAAAATGGTATATACTAAAGGTAAGTGCATTAAAATAATGAATATAAGTAATATCAAACTTAACAATGTACTTCCGAAGCAATTGGTTCAGAAGAAAAGTGCTAATTTGTTACCAAAAAAACCTACAAAATTGAAACACTCGTACTTCATTTTATCATTTTAAATGTTTGCTGCTGTCTTAAAAAAGATATGTGCCACAGTACAGTCACCTGCACTAATATGTTGCACAACGAAGGCTGCTAAAATTATCTGTCAGAACTTATTTGTAGAGCCATAAGAGCATTCACATATTTTACGGCCTTCGAAGAGTGACATATTATTGCAGGTGACTGTACAAATGAGCTTTTTATTAGTCAGTAGGTGTAAGTACAGTAGTGCAATTTTTATTTCAACCTAATATAAGTAAATTCCTCATTAGGTGATAAAAAAACCGGCCAAGTGCGAGTCGGACTCGCAAACGAAGGGTTCTGTACCATTATCTATCAAAACGGTCACCCATCCAAGTACTGACCCCGCCCGACGTTGCTTTACTTCAGTCCAAAATCACGTTTGTTGTATGGGAGCCCCACTTAAATCTATATTTTATTGTTTTTAGTATTTGTTGTAATAGCGGCAACAGAAATACATCATCTGTGAAAATTTCAACTGTCTAGCTATCACGGCTCATGAAATACAGCCTAGTGACAGACGGACGGATAGCGGAGTCTTAGTAATAGGGTCCCGTTTTACCCTTTGAATACGGAACCCTAAAAAAGCAGAATGTGGCACATGGTAGCAAAATTATTTCCACCTTGGGCATTATTACTTGAATCCTTCACTAAGCTCAGGATTCTACGTTAGATTATAATATAATTTCTTCATACGTGATGTGAAAAACAGAATGAGACACATGGTAGCAAAATTATTTCTACATTGGGTGTTAATACTTGAACCCTTCACTACGCTCAGGATGCTATGTTAAATTAGAATCCTTTGCTTCGTTCAGTAATCAATGTATCTACGCTCAGGAATCTATATTAGAATCCCTCCTACGCCCGGTACGGGCATTTTTATATTTTATATTAAAATATAAACTTATACTAAACACTAATCAATAATTATGAAAACAGGCCCTAAGGCAAGAGTACACACTTGTGAGGCCTCATCCGATATATAAATTATTAGTAATCTCCAAAATTTGAAGATAATTGGAGTGTGCCCTTAAAATTAACAGTTATATTTCAAAAATAAACATCGCTGTGTATCTAGACATAACCATGTCAAACAAATATTCATGCTAATAATTATCATTATACATACCGGCCATGATAATTTAATTAAGTTCTTTTTTTTCCTGCTCTTCATCCCCTTCAGAAGTAGCAATTATGAAATCCTCAAGCTTTTCAAGTTCTTTTTCTTCCTGCTCATCCTCCCCATCAGAAGTAGCAATTATGGATTCCTCGAGCTTTTCAATATCTTCATAACTGACCTTAAAAGATAAATACTTTAATTAACTAACGCATACCTAGCCACTTAAAATAAAACTGTATGCAAATAATTATCATTATACATACTGGAAAATTCTCAAACAAATCCGGGGAAGTCTTTGATGAGGAAGGAGTTGATGCAGTGGCATCAGATGCTGATATTGTGTATTGTCTTTTCTTGAATGCATTTGAGCACTCCAAAGCCCTATTTATCCTGATTTGCCTGGCAGTCTCCAGCCCACAACATTCGCAATAATTAAAATTATCTGCAAAATATTAATTAAATTAAATTACATAATCAGGCAACTGAGGCCCAGTTTGATTTGTTGGAGATGTTTATAGATCTTAGAAAAAGCACTTACCGAGGATTATATTGTCGCATTCAATGCATCTACTGCAAATTTGCTTGTGCGTTGAATATCTAGCAAATATTTTGCCGTGACAAAAATTGCATACCACTGAAAATAAAATAAGTATGTATTAAGCTAAGCAAGTGAATAAATTAACAAAACTATAATACTAATTCACTGAAAAATAAGAACATGTAATTACTCAACTAACCATCTTTACGGACCGCCCTCCGTTGCATCCACTTGCCACAGTGGTGGCAATGTTTTCCAAATGCGAGCAGGTTAGGCTGTAAAACAAAATTATGTATCAACAACAAAGCAATAGCAAAAATATTATGTACAATTAATTATGTAGGTTGGAAATACTCACGATTTTCGGCATAGCTTTGTTTTGCCCTTTGATGCGTGGTCAGAGCCGTGTCAAATGAAACAAATGCAGTTTTCCAAATGCGAGCAGGTAGGCTGTGACATAAAATTATGTATCAACAACAAAGCAATAGCAAAAATATTATGTACAATTAATTATGTAGGTTGGAAATACTCACGATTTTCGGCATAGCTTTGTTTTGCCCTTTAGATGCGTGGTCAGAGCCGTGTCAAATGAAACAAATGCAGTTTTCCAAATGCGAGCAGGTAGGCTGTGAAATAAAATTATATATCAACAACAACACAATAATGAAAAATGAAATATATTGTAAATTGAAAATACTCACGATTTGGGATATCTATGTATAGCCCATCCGTGTGTGGTGGTCAGTGCTGTGTGTAGGTTTATATTCCAAATGTGAGCAGGTTAGGCTGTGTAACAGAATTACATATTGTAGTGTATTGAAATATGAGGGTACTTCTGTGGGGTACTTCAAAGCAACAATGAAAAATTAAAATATTAAGAAAACGAAGTTCACATATATTCCAGTAGCATGCCAATCAAGTAATCAAATCCAGCACTGGAATATTATGAACCGATACTGGAATATACTCATTTCAGCGCAATGTCCTACTGATATGATCTACTTTTTGATTCCAACTCACCAATCCAGCACCACTGGAATAGTGTAGACAGCCAATCCAATGCTGGATTAAGGCGCGGTGTGTAGTAAAATGCACTTTTTTGTCACCATATTTACAGACTTTTACAAGGATTTCATGCATTATTTTCTAGTATGTATAACTTCAGTCCTTGAACTACGTTATTGCTTGTCAGAAACACGACGGCTCATTATTTTCTCGATAGAATCTTAAGTTGAAAACATGCCTAACACTGTCTTTATTTCCTTATGTTAGAAGTACTAGGACGAAAATGTATATGAAACTTACTTCAGTCGATAGCTTTTAAGTAAATCTTCATTATTGCTTGTCCTTTTATCGATACGTTAATTTTTTCATTCATCATTTGATGAATTCAACATTTTGCCTACTAAATTACACCCTACGCGGCAATACCTTGCGCCTATTCCTCACGCCAGTACGCCCGTGACCACTGTCAGCGTCGGACCTGTGCTAGTTTAGCGGACGTTTCATAAAATGGGTAATCACAGTATAAATATGCAAATATGTTATACACACAATGTTTTTCAACATACTTATGAAGAAAAGCAAAATAATTCTTAAATACGGTGACATTTCAGACATTCGTCCGTCATGTTGTCATTTTATAACAAGTTGGGCAGCAAAGGCACACACCCATCTAACCAATCCGGAATTCAGTCACGATTGATAAATTGTGTAACATATTTTAAAAGGCTATAAAATTAATCAAATTGAATAATTTAGACTGGTCACATTTTGTAAAAATCGATTTCTACTGGCAAAACATATTACTTTTTGGCAACCGGGTTTTTTAATCTAATTAGACCCCGCTGAATCCGAATTTGCCGGTTGCTTGATCGAATTCTTGACTGGAAGTGAGATATGTGATATTAAAGGTCCCTTTTTTAGTTTTTCGTAAATAACTCGTAAACGGTGGCCAATGTAAAAAAATGAACTAATAATCTACACAAAATTTTCAATTAAAAAGATTCTGTACATTTTTAGCAGGGATCAATATTTAAAAAGATAATAAAGAGGGAAAGTTAATTATAATAAATTCTAAGGTTCCTTGGTTTTATTTTTTCGTTAATAATTTTAAAAGTATGACTCATAGCAAAAACAAATCTTACACATAAATAATAAACATAAAATTTCCTACAAGAAACATGTAGAACACTTTTCGCTAGGATCAGTATTTAAAAAGACAAAGCAGCCGGTAAGTTAATTACAATCAATTTTAAAGTCCCTTTTTAGTTTTTTGTAAATAACTTGTAAACGGTGTCCCATAGCAAAATAGGTTTTTATGAATAAATAATCTACATAAAATTTCCTGCAAAAAATATCTGAACACTTTTCTCTAGGATCAATATTTAAAACGATATTAAAGGAAGAAAGTTCATTACAATCAATTCACATGTCACTTTTTTTAGTTTTTAGGGTCCCGTACCTCAAAAGGAAAAAACGGAACCCTTATAGGATCACTCGTGCGACTGTCTGTCTGTCTGTCCGTCTGTCACAGCCCATTTTCTTCAAAAATACTGGACCAATTAAGTTGAAATTTGGTACACACATGTAAATTCGTGACCCAAAGACGGACATCTTACGTAAACAAATGAATTTTAAACATGGAGGCCACTTTTTAGCCAAGGGGGGTTAATTAACATTAAGAACCTATTTTGCTATGAGCCACCGTTTACAAGTCATTTACGAAAAACTTAAAATAGGGACCTGGAAATTGATTATAATTAACTTACCCCCTTTAATACCTCATTAAATATTGATCGTAGCGAAAAAGTGTACAAAACCTTTTTTGTGGACAATTTTATGTTCAATATTTGTGTATAATATTTTTTTGCAACGGGGGCACCGTTTACGAGATATTTACGAAAAAAAAAGCGACCTGTGAACTGATTGTGATTAACTTTCTTCCTTTAATATCGTTTTAAATATTGATCCTAGAGAAAAGTGTTCAGATGTTTTTTGCAGAAAATTTTATGGAGATTATTTATTCATAAAAACCTATTTTGCTATGGGACGCCGTTTACGAGTTATTTACAAAAAACTAAAAAGGGACTTTAAAATTGATTATAATTGACTTACCGGATGCTTTGTCTTTTTAAATATTGATCCTAGCGAAAAGTGTTCTACGTGTTTCTTGTAGGAAATTTTATGTTTATTATTTGTGTAAAATTTGTTTTTGCTATGAGTCATACTTTTCAAATTATTAACGAAAAAATAAAAACAAGGAACCTTAGAATTTATTATAATTTACTTTCCCTCTTTATTATCTTTTTAAATATTGATCCCTGCTAAAAATGTACTATCTCTTTTTTTATTGAAAATGTTGTGTCAATTATTAACGTTTAACAATTTTTTTTTATATTGGCCACCGTTTACGAGTTATTTACGAAAAACTAAAAAAAGAGACCTTCAAAAAGTGATTATAATTAACTTTCCCGCCTTAATATCTCTTTGAATATTGATCCTAGCGAAAAATTGTACGGAATCTTTCATGTAGGCAATTTTATGCAGATTACTTATGTTTAAGAAAGTTTTTGCTATGCGCCACCATTTAAGAGTTATTTACGAAAAACTAAAAAAAGGGACCTTTAATATCAACTATCTCACTTCCAGTCAAGAATTCGATCAAGCAACCGGCAATTTCAGATTCAGCGGGGTCTAATTAGGTTAAAAAACCCGGTTGCCAAAAAATAATATGTTTTGCCAGTCGAAATCGATTTTTACAAAAACATGATCAGTCAAGTATACACTCATATTGTATATAATTAATAATTATTTAGGTACACTCACCGACCTCACCGTCTTACCTACCATTTTTAGGGTTCCCTACCCAAAGGGTAAAACGGAACCCTATTAGTAAGACTTCGCTGTCCGTCCGTTCGTCCGTCCGTCTGTCACCAGGCTGTATCTCACGAACCGTGATAGCTAGACAGTTGAAATTTTCACAGATGATGTATTTCTGTTGCCGCTATAACAACAAATACTAAAAAGTACGGAACCCTCGGTGGGCTCAGTGGGCGAGTCCGACTCGCGCTTGTCCGGTTTTTAATTTCATTAAGTACTCATCAAAATTCGAATTTACTAATAAATCTTATTCAATATTAATTGCCGAACTAAAAATCCCGGAACTGACAATTCAGAATACCGATGTCGTCAGAATAAGGACGTAGACGTGCTGCGCGGGCATGGTGCGGTGCGCCGCGCGGGGCGCCCGCCTGCCCGTTCTACCACGCGTCTGCTTCACCCCCTTGAAAACGTAAAACTCGAGTATAAGAGCGCCTTAACAATAAATAGTGAACACATATTGTTTCATTGGTACCAGTCTCCATTAGGTAATTGACTGGATAATGAAAATGACTGAATAAAATGAAACAATTTAATCCAGCCCAGCCCTGGATTCGATCACTGGACTGGAATGCTACTGGAATAGATGTGTACGGGTAGGTAGGTTGAAATAAGTAGGTACTCACGATTTTCGACATCTTGGTCAGGAGCCAGGTCAGTTTTCCAAATAAGTGCAGGTTAGGCTGTGTGACGTCCAGGCTCCGTTGTGTACTGGGTGATCAAATGAAACAACTGTTATTGTTCGTGCACTCCGCCAGCCACCCGCCGCCATCACACTTCTCCACGGAGTGAAGCTAGCGGGTAGTTGCGTCGTACTGTTTATTGTGTAATCGTCACATCTCTCCCTTTTTATAATGATTTATTTATTTTACTTTATATATTTATCATGCAACAATAGTTCAGTTTATCGTATTATCTTATACTCGCTAGGTTAATTTATTTTTCCAATCTAGGTATACTACCACCGGTTCGGAAAGGTTAACCTCAGACCCGAGAAGAACCGGCGTAAGAAACTCGGCGAGGTGTGGATGTATTCATTTTACAACAGTTAAATAATAAATATTTTCCAACACTAGCAAGCCTTTAAATCTGTAAAACTATTATTTTACTTTTACAATTTCTTCTTAGGTGTCAGTCCCTCTCCTTCTCCTATTTGCAGTTTTGAGTTTTTTATTCAATTGCTTATAACTCAAAGATTTACTTTAAACGCCTTAATTACTACATTTTCCTTTTGATGCTTACACATTTCCAGGTATTTCCATTAGCATACAATATAATATTTTACTAATTAATACCTATTTCATGATTTAGGTACAATAACATTGTTAGGTTGCCAAGCGCCTTGGACATTAGTTACTTATTGGCAATAACTGATTGACTCTGTTTTACTTGTCTTGTATGATGTTAATATATATAATGCAATTTAAAATACTTGTAGATAATCCAAGGTCAAATAAAGTAGGAATGTTACATTCGTTGTAGAGGTACCACGTCAAGTACCTATGATTAGTTTTACTTGTGAATAGGTTAAGCAAACAATAATCTATATAAATAGATTTATATATTATTAATTTGTTAGGTACCTACTAAGATTTACCTGCCTATTTGACCATTATTATTATTAATTGCATTGCATACATATCTAATTATCGTTCTTTAATTATAATACTTGAATAATATAATCTTGACATCAATTAATCCAAATATTTATTTTATTCATTTTATTGCTCAAAAAGTAACACAGCAAATATAATATCGAATGTAATATTATTCTAGCAACTTACTTATGCGAAGAATCATAATTACAATTTATGTTATGAAAATAACGTAACACTTTACTAATTGAAAGCTGTTTTTTCAATTGAATTGTGACCAGTAAGTATTGTATTATTATTTCCACAATAATTACTGTCAGACTGTCACATAAATATTATTATTTGTACTTATACACTTTTTCATCGGTTTATTTCAATTACTTGCAACATATTTTATAAACCTGAAACATAGGTATACATCTTGTAAGTATGTCTGCTTCCTATATCCTGCCATTGGTAAGTATGTCATTTAATTTCAATAACATCTCCCAACGAACCAATGGAATTCCATTATTCTAACCATGATCCCATGAAATACTGAGTACACCAGAGTACAGTTCGAATGTTTAGGTACTTTACCATTTTATCGTTACGTTTAACGTTTCTAAATGATAAGACCTAGGTTTTTGGTCTTTTGAGTCTTAGTGCTCAATTAGTACAATAAATGTGTACTCTTGGGTAGATCAATGAAGTGGTTCAAGCTACAACTTTAATCTACTAGTTTTACTTAATTTGTTAGCCTCAACAAATTAAACATCAGGCAAACTGTCATTGAGAGCGATCAAAATCACGGTTAATTCGAATACTTATTGTTTTCATTTTATAATGTGTAGGAATGTGTACCGACACACAGTATTTAGTTATTTGTTTCTGTTTTGATTTAATGTATCGGTTCTGAGACTATGTATAATTTTTAATGTATGTATTGTCTCAACCGCATACCTAAGCGTTTTGGCATCCTTAATTATTGTAAGTTTATGCATGTGACTGAAATAAGGAAATATATTTTCCGGTAAAGTGCCTTTTTAATTACACTTAATTATAATTAGTCATCACATCACACACATCACTCATCTTCATCTGAGTAGGTGTACCTACTACCTAGGTAGTTAAAAAGGGACTTCGTCATCTACACTGTTAACCGACAAAAGTCGTATGTCTATTTACAAGACATTAGGTTAACTGCTGGTCACTAGAGTTTTTCTGTTAGTACCTTAGTCATGGTTGCCTTGGGTATAGTTTCGTAGTTTAGTAAGCAGTGCTTCCTCACCGTGTAAGGCTCCCCGCATCGCCACTTCAGTTTTTACAGCATTGACTTTAGGTACTACATGACATGATGTATTATGACAGGCCCAGCGTCTATTTACGTACCTGTTGTACTTGGGTTTGTAATTGAGCTTTGCCCTGATTATTATTCTATAGAATCATGTATTCCGGCTCTAAAATAGATTGGAATTGGGATTTATTATATGAAATCTGGGTCATATACGATTTTGAAGAATTGTATATCCTCATCTATTTATAGGTTTTATTTGGGCAGTTTAGGCATGCCTCTGTGTTCCACAATTTCCACGGCTACTTACGCAGAATGCATTATTACTCTTATCCTGGTCACCTGCTTGTTTCTCTTAAACTATAATTTAACCTGTCTTCTAACTGTTCCAACAGGATTGCTACAACAATCTTTAACCGGAATACCGTCAAAGTCGTCGTATAATATATTTTTATATATACTTTGTTCGTTTTTATTTAAACTGATACATTAAGTTCTTACCCATACGAACATCTGCAAAATGCAGTAAATTTATGATACGGGTACTTATAGGTTAGAAGAAGGTTAAATTGTAATACTTTACAGGAAATGTTTTCCAACTGGCGTATTTTTTTTTGTATAATTGAAATCTATCCTGAATCTACATTAGTAGATATGCCTATTCCCGAGGCCATCCATCTATACCTACGCCTTAAGTTAACTGGAACAGTAGGCAGAGGCACTTAACTGCTTATTATATAATTTCGAATTCAATAAATACATTACATAATAGGAGGTCACTCTATACTAACATATTAATGTCAGTTAATGACTATTTTGCCTCCCTATTAAGTTTTGGTCGGCTAAAGAATCCATCTAATGGTGGTATCTAGGACATTTTGGATGACCTAAAACAAGATACTATCGTTAGTACCAACCAACACTATATCGCGTCAGTTTACTTTTAAGTACTATGTTGTACTAATTTGGACGACCTATAACAAAAGGTTCTATCGTTAGTACCAACCACCACTATCGCGTCTACTAGACTAGTTACTAGGTACATTTGACTCTTTTGGTTTGTTAGTACCAGTTGAACATTCAACTTACTAATTATTCTCTGTTTGTATCGTAGGTAAGTGTTATGATTTCGCTTATCATTTCTTTTGTTTTGCTAGTACTAGTTGAACATTCAACCTACTACTTATTTATTTTGCTAGTACCAGTTGAAAGTTCCAACCTACTAATTATTTATTTTGCTAGTACCAGTTGAAAGTTCCAACCCACTAATTATTTGTTTTGCTAGTACCAGTTGAAAGTTCCAACCTACTAATTATTTGTTTTGCTAGTACCGGTTGAAAGATTCAACCTACTAATTATTTGTTTTGCTAGTACCAGTTGAACATTTCGACCTACTAATTATTTGTTTTGCTAGTACCGGTTGAAAGTTTCAACCTACTAATTATTTGTTTTGCTAGTACCGGTTGAAAGTTTCAACCTACTAACTATTTGTTTTGCTAGTACCAGTTGAACATTTCAACCTACTAATTATTCGTTTTGCTAGTACCAGTTGAACATTTCAACCTACTACTTATTTGTTTTGCTAGTACCAGTTGAAAGTTTCAACCTACTAATTATTTGTTTTGCTAGTACCAGTTGAACGTTTCAACCTACTAATTATTTGTTTTGCTAGTACCAGTTGAACGTTTCAACCTACTAATTATTTGTTTTGCTAGTACCGGTTGAAAGTTTCAACCTACTAATTATTTGTTTTGCTAGTACCGGTTGAAAGTTTCAACCTACTAATTATTTGTTTTGCTAGTACCGGTTGAAAGTTTCAACCTACTAATTATTCGTTTTGCTAGTACCAGTTGAACATTTCAACCTACTACTTATTTGTTTTGCTAGTACCAGTTGAAAGTTTCAACCTACTAATTATTTGTTTTGCTAGTACCAGTTGAACGTTTCAACCTACTAATTATTTGTTTTGCTAGTACCAGTTGAACGTTTCAACCTACTAATTATTTGTTTTGCTAGTACCGGTTGAAAGTTTCAACCTACTAATTATTTGTTTTGCTAGTACCGGTTGAAAGTTTCAACCTACTAATTATTTGTTTTGCTAGTACCGGTTGAAAGTTTCAACCTACTAATTATTTGTTTTGCTAGTACCAGTTGAACGTTTCAACCTACTAATTATTACTTATACCAACTGCAGCATAGATGTGATGTACAGTTTACTTCTTGCAATTTATTTTTCTTGTTAGTCCGACTCCGACTTACTACTCAATTCATTTGATGCTGAGTTTACGTGTCTACTCCTACAGTAAAACAATAACAAAGCCCTCGGCATTCATCAGTCTAAGTACGCTATCTACGTTCTTGACTCACTTGACATCGTAACGGTCCTTGATAATTTAACTGGTCCGTTACCTGCTAGCATTGTTTATTATCATAAACAGCACATACCTATGTATATATAAATACATGTTAAGTCGACACTAAGTTAACATCGATTCATACCCATATCGTGCTATAAATAGCATTTCAATTGATTATAACTGGTTATTTTAACTGAACAATATTTCTTTTAGGACATAAGGTCCATAAAATGTATACAACTATACCGACTTAATATGCAGGTTTCTCTATACGTTCCCTCATGTAAAAATATCTTAGTATTTGATTACACGACTAAGTAGGTCGGTATATTTTAAGTATGAACGGTAAATACACAACTCATAATAATTATGATTTCCGCGAAGGTAGTTTGATTATTTACCCTTTATATCATATGAATTCTAATATACGATTTTGAGTCAGAAAATAAACCATGTACCATCTGTATTTGTAACACGCAAACCATCAGCATATTCGTTTCTGTCATTTCATGGAAATATTCATGGCTAATACGTCGGTGCCACATCATAGGAATAATGTAACATGAGTACATTATTTTTTGTAGTGACCCCAATTATTGATCTATCTTGCATTGATTACACTTTTGGATTTACATTTGGTAACTAGGCTCACGCACAGTAGCCATTGTCAAAGAGTTAGTGTAATAAGCACGCGTATATTTCTTCTTTGCTTAGTAAACATTCCTCCCGAGCTACGTACCATCAATTATTTACTCAATAATAGTTGTAAAGTTAACCACTGTTCTTATGTAAACAGTCAACAAATTTTCGCATTATGTACAACCGTACGTCACTCGTTACACTGAATATCACCTCGCCCAAAATTTTGTATTACCTGAATACAATCGGCAGCTCGGGAGGAAATGGACAAATACGGTAGCTATTAGGTTAGGATTTCCATACCTTAGGTTTGTTTTTTTTTTTCCGCCACCGTTACCTTTCCTTTCCGTATTTTTTTTGTAATATTTTACCCTCGTCGCCATCTGTGACGTCCAGGCTCCGTTGTGTACTGGGTGATCAAATGAAACAACTGTTATTGTTCGTGCACTCCGCCAGCCACCCGCCGCCATCACACTTCTCCACGGAGTGAAGCTAGCGGGTAGTTGCGTCGTACTGTTTATTGTGTAATCGTCACAGGCTGTGAAACAAAAAAATGTGTCTTTAACAAAGCAATAACGAAAGATTGAAATTTTAAGTATGTTAGAAATATGTACTACATGTTTCAGAAGTCGGTGTGTAATGGTGGGTGCCAAGTCATATTTTAAAGTTATGTTGTTCCGGTGCGAGCAGGTTAGGCTGCGAAAATAATTTTGTATTAACAATAAAGCTGTAATGAAAAACTGAAATAGGTTGAAAATACTCACGATTTTCGTCATAATTTTGTAATAATATTCGCGGCCTCCATGGCTGCGTCGGCGTGGCTAATGCTTTGTCATGAGATGATCATGGCCGACTTGACGAAGTTGCAGTGTTGCCAGAGCACCGAGAGCTAAAGTAAAAAAACGTCCCCAAATACGCATAAATATTCGTCTGCATTTGTTCAGTCATAATCTTGCAAAATAAAAGTAGAAATGGCAAGCCAATTTTTTCACCCGTACCACTTGATTTAATCAGGCAAAAAAGATTGGAGATAGATTGTTCCCGTTTAAACAGGCCTTAATTCATACTCATATGAATATGAACATAATCAGTAATTTATACTTTTGTCTATCTGTATAATTTCTGCGCCACGCTATTCAGAATTTTCTTGAACCACTCATACATAAGGAACATATGTGTACCATGCCATTTTTACCACCAGGCAAGTGAACCGGTGTCATTTCCATATAATTTAATAACGCCTAATCCAGAAACTCTTACTTAAAATACACCCAGCGAGATTAAACAATACTAATTTGACCAAAATATACGATTTCAGTACGGTTTTGGGCGAACTATATTTTTATTACACATACTCCTCAAAATAACTAAAATCGTGGTAGAATGTATGATCTGGCAACACTGATAATATATTCAATTTTTTTCAGTTAATGCATAGACAACAGTAGGCATTCTGAAAAAAAAAGATTGTTGGAGGCCTACACAGACCAACCAACATGCTGGCCAGCATTTTCGTTCTGGTACATTTTTTCAATTTAGACGGTTCACCATATCACCATAAATCTAAAATTGGAGATAAACGCCAATTTCATTTCTGATTAATCAGTCCCGTGTGTATACCGCTTTACTTCCGGAGTAATTCGCAATTTCTGAACGCAACCAAGTGTCAAAGTGTTACTATCGTCCTTCCTAAAAGCCGTAACAGACTATCGCACGTTCTGGCTTAAAAAAAAATTATTTAATAATTATACCGGTATACATATCCATATGAAAACGAAACTTAATGCAAATAATAACCATTATACATACCGGAAAGTCATCAAATAAAGAGTAATAGTCGTCTTGCTTTTTATTAAAAAAAAACGACCAACCTAACTTGTAAGCATGTTTGCAGTTTCTAAACGCAACGCAGAGCTGTCAAATGTCAACCAACAAATTGAGCCTTTAGCATTGATTGTCGAAATTTTTTCACTTTTAAATGCAAAATACGCGACAATACGAATTTTGCGGATACATGTTCTCGATTCAAAAGTGATATTTTTTCAAGCTCTTTCGATTGAGCATAATTTCTTTTGGTTTTTCCGTCAAAGCGGCTCGCGTTTATTAATATAGATAGACTACCTTTATTAATAAATACTCGTCTTTCTTTACGTATCTCACGTATCTGACCGATGACGACTACACGTGATACAAGTGGCAAGTAACCTTTGGTAGATTGTAGTGTAGATAGGTGTTAAATTATGATATATTTGTGGATGAAATATAAGGCATTTACTTGAAATTTATCATTCAAGGAGTAACTTACAGTAACATTTTTAACGTTACAATAAGACTATTCACGTGCACAGTATTCTTGTGATACCTACACAACCAACAATCATTATTTAAGCTTTCTTGTGTTACGTACTTACGTAGCTTTTAATAGGGTATTATACTGTATTTAAAATAAATTATTTTACACCATGCATGAAATAAAGCACCAGATAATTATTAGAAAAACTCAGATAGGAGTTATTTTTAAACACAAGTTATAATTAAAAAATCAGATAGATATATGTATAAAAAGTAGGCAAGTTGACTGTGACGTCACGATGTAATGTTTCATATAAATTCCATATTAGAAAATCGTTTTGACAGTTCTAAAAAAGTAACTGATTTGACTAGTAGGAAAATACCCTACTATTATAACTGTACAGCAAGACAATATGACAACCTAGAGCATTTAAATTAATGACAATATTTAATTTTATTATTGTTTAAGGATATCAATCCTTTATTGCGAATGTCAATCTAGCTATTTAGCGAAGGCGACGCATGTAACAGGTTACAGCATTTAACTCTGGTTGCATGGTTGTACCATTGTGCATATTGGTTTTCAGCTGAGGTTTCCAGCGTTGATTGCGCGTCGTGGGATATATGACAACCACGGCGCAGCCCTTGTTAGTTGCGGCGACGGTCCCCTGAAGTTTAGAGCCGAGATAACCAGTAAGCAAATCGTACTGGATTTGTTACGAGTAGGTAAATCGGGCTCGTTGAGATGGTATATATTTGACTGCAAGTCAAAGATGCCGTTTGAAGCTATTTGAAACACATAACGTCGTAATATGTATAATAATGTGAATGTAAAATCGGTTAAAGGGTTATATCTTTTTCCATATATTGTTCACTCGTCATACAGTCACATGTTACGTAAAGCCACATCATCACTATTAAAGTGGGGTCAACATAAAGATCTGGATACAAACTATGACAAGTATATTACATTGGCATCAACACTGTTACAGTGGAGCAACGTTATATATCTTTGACTCAGTTTACAACGAGCAAAGCGTCTGCAGACCAAACATACCGAAGAGCGTAAAGACCGAAGAACGAAGTGACTGAAGAACGAAGTGATCGAAGAGCGAAGCGGCTGAAGAGCGTAGCATCCGAAGAGCGAAGCGACCGAAGAGCGTAGCATCCGAAGAGCGAAGCGACCGAAGAGCGAAGCGACCGATGAACCAAATGACCGAAGCAATCGAAGAGCGAGTCAACCATTATTATGTAGTTTCGATATCATAAATCTTCAACACAATAAATGTGGAGTAAAGATAGCCTCGTCACTATGAATGCGGGGCAAATTTAACCTCGATGCTGTGAAAGCGGAGCGCTTGACACAATTACTGTGGAGTAAAAATAGCCTCTTCACTATTAAAGTGGGGCAAAGTTACCCTCAACGCTGTTAAAGCGGAGTTCTCGACACAATTAATGTGGAGTTAAGATAGCCTCTTCACTATTAAAGTGGGGCAAATTTAGCCTCAACGCTGTTAAAGCGGAGCTCTCGACACAATTAATGTGGAGTAAAGATAGCCTCTTCACTATTAAAGTGGGGCAAATTTAGCCTGAACGCTGTTAAAGCGGAGCTCTCGACACAATTATTGTGGAGTAATGGTGGCCTCTTCACTATTAAAGTGGGGCAAATTTACCCTTAACGCTGTTAAAGCGGAGTTCTCGACACTATTAATGTGGAGTAAAGATAGCCTCTTCACTATTAAAGTGGGGCAAATATAACCTCAACGCTGTGAACGCAGAGCTCTCAACACAATGATTGTGGAGTAATGATAGCCTCTTCACTATTAAAGTGGGATAAATTTTGCCTCGACGTCTCGTTTTTAACTAAATATTTACTTGATATGAATTTTAATTTATACGTGTTAATTAATGTGCAGTATTATAAACTCTGCTTTTGTCATTGACTTTTATTTGGTAACGCATTTAATACCGAGTACCTACCTGTTTGATGATCATCTTGTTGCATAGAATATCTAAGCTTCTAAGTACTCATTCTACTTAAACTACCAAATTCTGAATCCCAGTTGCCATTAGAAGGTTTTACTTATGTATATGACGGAGGCACGGGCGACGGCAGTGGGCATAGTACCTCAATGTATTACTTCACAGCTAAATCAGTATGCTACCTTTGCTACCAGTGCATGAAATAAACATTCGAACTCGTTAACCATACTAGTGCCTACTAAAATATCTAGGCGTTATTGGGATGTATTTGGATTGCACTCAAATAAAAGGATCGCATAAAATCGTTCAAGTCTTTATTCAAGTCAAGCTAGGCCGGCTCCAACCGTACACCTCTGACCCGAGAAGATTTAGCCCTATTTGGGACCGGCAACAAACTCGGCGGGACACGTCTTTTCAAAACAACACTTCTTCTCTTTATTTTACAAAGGTAAGGTTCTAATCACACGTAAGATATCAAAATAACACATGGAATAAAACACTTAGCTAAATGGTTAAAGAACGTTGGATTCTATAAGCTATCAGAATAATCCTTCAGGTATAAGCCTTCAGGAACGTGGCGAGTTAGGCACGAGGTTGGCTAACGAGTACGTCCGACTTCTAGCGCGGTCCGATCAAGCCTGCCCATCAGCCGCGGAGCCTCGCTGCTCCAGTCCTCCCGCCTCAACGTCAAGTTGGTCAACCTGCTTGACCAGTCTACCAACATAACGACAAAAATGCCAACTCGTGCCTACCTTCACCCAAGAGAAACCTCTTGACGTCCCAAAGCCTTCTACCTGTCATCTTAGTTCAACAATATGCCAATAGACGGCGTTACTCTCTACGTTATGAATTTCGTTACAACTTCCAAACAGCAAACATTGCTAGTAGCCAAACATTGCTAATCAATTGTATACAGGCGTCTAAAACTATGAACTGTAACGCTGCAATACGTCCTTCTGGAGTCACGCCCCGACACGGCCGTTCTGCGGTTCACACGTCCCCGTGTGAGCGAGCCGTATCTGAAAAGGAAAATAAATTTGCAACAGTAATTGCTCTAAAGCTCGGCCAACCTGACCATGTGAATAATAATAAAGAGTTGACCATGTCACAATGTATTGTCTTTATTTTATGACACTAATGTACAAAAAGTATTCACATGAAAATAACTGACAACAGATAGTTCATTAACCTTAAAGTCCTTAAACATTATACAAAATTACAAGTCTATTTTCTCTCAAACTCTTTGCTTAAATGACCGATATTCCTGGACAATCCTCCAGGGTGACCGAACAGTTCAGTTCAGTTCAGTTCAGTTACTTTATTGGTAAAAATATTTTACAGGTCACACAGGTACATTTGAAATAAGATAATTATTACAATTCTAGATAAAAAATACTACATCAGTCAAAGTTTACAAATCTCTAAATATGATAATAATGATCGTGCAATAATTGTTAATATAGTAAATTTTATAATAATTTATTTCATAAAGTCATCAACAGAATAACATGCTTGGTCTAGAAGTAAACATTTGAGTTTTTTATTGAATATTGAGTCGCTATCTGTAAATTTAATGTCGTTAGGAATTTTGTTATATATTTTAGGCCCGATAATACTGAGAGACTTTCGGGCCTTCGCGAGTCGTTGCGTAGGAGCGACTAGCATGGGCAATCTGCGGCTGTTTGCGTCGCGGGTACAGGTTTTTGTGTATGTTTCAAGGTTTGCCCTAACGTATCTACATGCTTCTAATATATAAACGGCTGGTAGTGTTAGTATTTTATGGGTCTTAAATAGTTCTTTGGCAGGGTGATCAAACGGTTTGTTGGAAATTATGCGCAGAGCTCGTTTTTGTATTTTGAAAACCTTGTCGCGGTTTGCAGCCAGACCCCACATATCAACGCCTCGGATAAGGATGGAGTGGAAGTATCCGTAATAGGCCTTTTTCAGGTTACTTGTAGATAGGCTTGGAGCGAGTCTTGACAGGGCGAAACATGCTGACGAGTGTGAGTCACAAACATGGTCTATGTGTGAGGACCACGTTAACCCTGAGTCAATGACATATCCCAAGTACTTAGTTTGATCCACTTGTGGAACTAGAATATTATTTACTTTAATATTTAGGGGGGTTTTTTTGATGTTACGTAACTGAAAGTGAATAATGTTAGTTTTTTCTAAATTTAAAAGCATTCCATTTGCCAAAAACCATTTGTTGATTTCAACCATTGCTATATTAACTTTAGATTCAAGGCAATTATAATTTTCAGCTACTACTATTATGCAAGTATCATCAGCATAAATTACGTATTCGAATTCAGGGGATGCCGCAGTTACGTCATTTACGAGCATGAGAAAGAGGTTATTTCCCATGCTCGATCCCTGTGGTACGGCACAGTCTCCTATAGATTCTAGATCAGATCTAGCATTGAGGACGCAGGTAGTTTGTTTTCGGTTTTTTAGGAATGAGACAATGGTGCTGTAAAATTTGCCTTCAAAGCCATATCTCGCTAGCTTTTTCATTAAGAGGGAGTGATCTATCATTTCGAAGGCGCGGGACAAGTCACAAAAGATGGCTGCAACTTGCCGCCCGCCCTCGAGGTGCGTCAGTACACGCGAGATCACATCACGAGCTGCGGCAGTAGTAGATCGGCTAGGTCGGTACGCGTATTGTTGTTCGTTAAGCAGGTTATTACAGGTAATATGTCTCATTTAGAACTCAGCATGTGTTCAAAAATCTTTGATATTATTGGGATCAGAGATATTGGACGAAAGTTTTTGGGCTCATTCATTTCGCCTTTGCCTTTGTATAGTGGTTGTATTTTAACTAATTTTAATATGTCCGGATAAATTCCCGCGTCGACACAACGATTGAATAACATAAGCAATAGCGATATTAGTGTCGGTGGTAGATAATCTAATATACGCGTTGACATATCGTTAATATCCTGCGAATCTTTACGTTTGATATTTTTACTTGCTTTCACCATTTCACATAAGGTAAACTGTTCATAATGGAATATAGGCGGCTCCTGTAGCAAATATTTGTCAAGATATTGTAGGGCGGTACGGCAGCACGGTGGCCTATTGTTATTATTTATGTCTATGTAGTAGTGGTTTAGGAGTGTAGCGGCGGCCGCGGCGCGAGTAGCATCGCAGTTACCTGACGTGTTGCTAGCGAGTATGTCGAGCGCTCTGTTTTTATTTTTATTATCACTGCACGTCTCGGATGATATTACGCGCCATACACTTCGGCACATGTTATCATTACAATTTTCAATCGCTTTGTTTACGTAGTGGCTGCGCGTATCTGCTAGTTTTGTCCAGTATAAGGGCTCGAGTTTTAGAAGTTCCGAACGTAACTCAGTATCATTTGGATTTAGTGATAGCTTAATTTTAATAGTTCTTATGCTGTTTCGTAATATTTTAACACTTTCATTTAGCCACGTGTGACGATTACACAATAAACAGTACGACGCAACTACCCGCTAGCTTCACTCCGTGGAGAAGTGTCATGGCGAGTGGGTAGCTGGCGGAGTGCACGAGTGATAACAGTTGTTTCATTTGATCACCCAGTACACAACGGAGCCTGGACGTCACAGATGGCGACGAGGGTAAAATATTACAAAAAATTACGGAAAGGAAAGGTAACGGTGGCGGAAAAAAAAAACAAATCTAAGGTATGGAAATCCTAATCTAATAGCTACCGTATTTGTCCATTTCCTCCCGAGCTGCCGATTGTATTCAGGTAATACAAAATTTTGGGCGAGGTGATATTCTGTGTAACGATTGACGTACGGTTGTACATAATACGAAAATATTAAAACTGCAACGATTTTGTTAGGCGGTACTTACGTAAGTAGGTTATGAAATTCCAAACTCACGTAAGAGGAGTATTAAAGAAACTAATGCAGAATTTAAATATTACTGTAAAAACGTAGATCTAGTACCTATACCTAATTTTATAGTTTTGTTTACAATCAATGTTAATAAAAACAATTATCTATATGCACAGTTGATTTTGTCGACTGTTTACATAAGAACAGTGGTTAACTTTACAACTATTATTGAGTAAATAATTGATGATACGTAGCTCGGGAGGAATGTTTACTAAGCAAAGAAGAAATATACGCGTGCTTATTACACTAACTCTTTGACAATGGCTACTGTGCGTGAGCCTGGTTACCAAATGTAAATCCAAAAGTGTAATCAATGCAAGATAGATCAATAATTGGGGTCACTACAAAAAATAATGTACTCATGTTACATTATTCCTATGATGTGGCACCGACGTATTAGCCATGAATTTTTCCATGAAATGACAGAAACGAATATGCTGATGGTTTGCGTGTTACAAATACAGATGGTACATGGTTTATTTTCTGACTCAAAATCGTATATTAGAATTCATATGATATAAAGGGTAAATAATCAAACTACCTTCGCGGAAATCATGATTATTATGAGTTGTGTATTTACCGTTCATACTTAAAATATACCGACCTATTTAGTCGTGTAATTAAATACTAAGATATTTTTACATGAGGGAACGTATAGAGAAACCTGCATATCAAGTCGGTATAGTTGTATACATTTTATGGACCTTATGTCCTAAAAGAAATATTGTTCGGTTAAAATAACCAGTTATAATCAATTGAAATGCTATTTATAGCACGATATGGGTATGAATCGATGTTAACTTGGTGTCGATTTAACATGTATTCATATATACATAGGTATGTGCTGTTTATGATAATAAACAATGCTAACAGGTAACGGACCAGTTAAATTATCAAGGACCGTTACGATGTCAAGTGAGTCAAGAACTATAGATAGCGTACTTAGACTGATGAATGCCGAGGGCTTTGTTATTGTTTTACTGTAGGAGTAGACACGTAAACTCAGCATCAAATGAATTGATTAGTAAGTCGGAGTCGGACTAACAAGAAAAATAAATTGCAAGAAGTAAACTGTACATCACATCTATGCTGCAGTTGGTATAAGTAATAATTAGTAGGTTGAAACGTTCAACTGGTACTAGCAAAACAAATAGTTAGTAGGTTGAAGCTTTCAACCGGTACTAGCAAAACAAATAATTAGTAGGTTGAAACTTTCAACCGGTACTAGCAAAACAAATAATTAGTAGGTTGAAATGTTCAACTGGTACTAGCAAAACAAATAATTAGTAGGTTGCAACTTTCAACCGGTACTAGCAAAACAGATAATTAGTAGCCAAACTGCACAACGGGACTTAATCGCGTATTTAAGTTTTAAGATTTACCTCCGACGTTTCGAGGACGGCGTTGTCCCCGTGGTCTCCGAGACCACGGGGACAACGCCGTCCAAGCCGTGAAAGTTTAAATCAGATAATTAGTAGGTTGAAACTTTCAACCGGTACTAGCAAAACAAATAATTAGTGGGTTGAAACTTTCAACCGGTACTAGCAAAACAAATAATTAGTAGGTTGAAACTTTCAACCGGTACTAGCAAAGCAAATAATTAGTAGGTTGAAACTTTCAACAGGTACTAGCAAAACAAATAATTGGTAGGTTGAAACTTTCAACCGGTACTAGCAAAACAAATAATTGGTAGGTTGAAACTTTCAACCGGTACTAGCAAAACAAATAATTAGTGGGTTGAAATGTTCAACTGGTACTAGCAAAACAAATAATTAGTGGGTTGAAACTTTCAACTGGTACTAGCAAAACAAATAGTTAGTGGGTTGAAACTTTCAACCGGTACTAGCAAAACAAATAATTAGTAGGTTGAAACTTTCAACCGGTACTAGCAAAATAAATAATTAGTAGGTTGAAATGTTAAACCGGTACTAGCAAAACAAATAATTAGTAGGTTGAAATGTTCAACTGGTACTAGCAAAACAAATAATTAGTAGGTTGATTGTTCAACTGGTACTAGCAAAACAAATAATTAATAGGTTGATTGTTCAACTGATGCTAGCAAAACAAATAATTAGTAGGTTGAAACGTTCAACTGGTACTAGCAAAACAAATAATTAGTAGGTTGAAACGTTCAACTGGTACTAGCAAAACAAATAATTAGTAGGTTGAAACGTTCAACTGGTACTAGCAAAACAAATAATTAGTAGGTTGAAACTTTCAACTGGTACTAGCAAAACAAATAATTAGTAGGTTGAAACTTTCAACCGGTACTAGCAAAACAAATAATTAGTAGGTTGAAACTTTCAACCGGTACTAGCAAAACAAATAATTAGTAGGTTGAAATGATCAACTGGTACTAGCAAAACAAATAATTAGTAGGTTGACACTTTCACCTGGTACTAGCAAAACAAATAGTTAGTAAGTTGAAACTTTCAACCGGTACTATCAAAACAAATAATTAGTAGGTTGAAACGTTCAACTGGTACTAGCAAAACAAATAATTAGTAGGTTGAAACGTTCAACTGGTACTAGCAAAATAAATAAGTAGTAGGTTGAATGTTCAACTGGTACTAGCAAAACAAATAATTAGTAGGTTGATTGTTCAACTGTTGCTAGCAAAACAAATAATTAGTAGGTTGGAACTTTCAACTGGTACTAGCAAAACAAATAATTAGTAGGTTGGAATTTTCAACTGGTACTAGCAAAACAAATAATTAGTAGGTTGGAACTTTCAACTGGTACTAGCAAAATAAATAAGTAGTAGGTTGAATGTTCAACTAGTACTAGCAAAACAAAAGAAATGATAAGCGAAATCATAACACTTACCTGCGATACAAACAGAGAATAATTAGTAAGTTGAATGTTGGACTGGTACTAACAAACCAAAAGAGTCAAATGTACCTAGTAACTAGTCTAGTAGACGCGATAGTGGTGGTTGGTACTAACGATAGGACCTTTTGTTATAGGTCGTCCAAATTAGTACAACATAGTACTTAAAAGTAAACTGACGCGATATAGTGTTGGTTGGTACTAACGATAGTATCTTGTTTTAGGTCATCCAAAATGTCCTAGATACCACCATTAGATGGATTCTTTAGCCCACCAAAACTTAATAGGGAGGCAAAATAGTCATAAACTGACATTATGTTAGTATAGAGTGACCTCCTATTATGTAATGTATTTATTGAATTCGAAATTATATAATAAGCCGTTTAGTGCCTCTGCCTACTGTTCCAGTTAACTTAAGGCGTAGGTATAGATGGATGGCCTCGGGAATAGGCATATCTACTAATGTAGATTCAGGATAGATTTCAATTATACAAAAAAAAAAAATACGCCAGTTGGAAAACATTTCCTGTAAAGTATTACAATTTAACCTTCTTCTAACCTATACCCGTATCATAAATGTACTGCATTTTGCAGATGTTCGTATGGGTAAGAACTTAATGTATCAGCTTAAATAAAAACGAACAAAGTATATACAAAAATATATTATACGACGACTTAGACGGTATTCCGGTTAAAGATTGTTGTAGCAATCCTGTTGGAACAGTTAGAAGACGGGTTAAATTATAGTTTAAGAGAAACAAGCAGGTGACCAGGATAAGAGTAATAATGCATTCTGCGTAAGTAGCCGTGGAAATTGTGGAACACAGAGGCATGCCTAAACTGCCCAAATAAAACCTATAAATAGATGAGGATATACAATTCTTCAAAATCGTATATGACCCAGATTTCATATCTTAAATCCCAATTCCAATCTATTTTAGAGCCGGAATACATGATTCTGTAGAATAATAATCAGGGCAAAGCTCAATTACAAACCCAAGTACAACAGGTACGTAAATAGACGCTGGGCCTGTCATAATACATCATGTCATGTAGTACCTAAAGTCAATGCTGTAAAAACTGAAGTGGCGATGCGGGGAGCCTTACACGGTGAGGAAGCACTGCTTACTTAACTAAACTACGAAACTATACCCAAGGCAACCATGACTAAGGTACTAACAGAAAAAACTCTAGTGACCAGCAGTTAACCTAATGTCTTGTAAATAGACATACGACTTTTGTCGGTTAACAGTGTAGATGACGAAGTTCCTTTTTAACTACCTAGGTAGTAGGTACACCTACTCAGATGAAGATGAGTGATGTGTGTGATGTGATGACTAATTATAATTAAGTGTAATTAAAAAGGCACTTTACCGGAAAATATATTTCCTTATTTCAGTCACATGCATAAACTTACAATAATTAAGGATGCCAAAACGCTTAGGTATGCGGTTGAGACAATACATACATTAGAAATTATACATAGTCTCAGCACCGATACATTAAATCAAAACAGAAACAAATAACTAAATACTGTGTGTAGGTACCTACACATTATAAAATAAAAACAATAAGTATTCGAATTAACCGTGATTTTGATCGCTCTCAATGACAGTTTGCCTGATGTTTAATTTGTTGAGGCTAACTAATTAAGTAAAACTAGTAGATCAAAGTTGTAGCTTGAACCACTTCATTGATCTACCCAAGAGTACACATTTATTGTACTAATTGAGCACTAAGACTCAAAAGACCAAAAACCTAGGTCTTATCATTTAGAAACGTTAAACGTAACGATAAAATGGTAAAGGACCTAAACATTCGAACTGTACTCTGGTGTACTCAGTATTTCATGGGATCATGGTTAGAATAATGGAATTCCATTGGTTCGTTGGAAGATGTTTGTTGAAATTAAATGACATACTTACCAATGGCAGGATATAGGAAGCAGACATACAAGGTGTATACCTATGTTTCAGGTTTATAAAATATGTTGCAAGTAATTGAAATAAACCGAAGAAAAAGTGTACAAGTACAAATAATAATATTTATGTGACAGTCTGACAGTAATTATTGTGGAAATAATAATACAATACTTACTGGTCACAATTCAATTGAAAAATCAGCTTTCAATTAGTAAAGTGTTACGTTATTTTCATAACATAAATTGTAATTATGATTCTTCGCATAAGTAAGTTGCTAGAATAATATTACATTCGATATTATATTTGCTGTGTTACTTTTTGAGCAATAAAATTAATAAAATAAATATTTGGATTAATTGATGTCAAGATTATATTATTCAAGTATTATAATTAAAGAACGATAATTAGATATGTATGCAATGCAATTAATAATAATAATGGTCAAATAGGCAGGTAAATCTTAGTAGGTACCTAACAAATTAATAATATATAAATCTATTTATATAGATTATTGTTTGCTTAACCTATTCATAAGTAAAACTAATCATACTTGACGTGGTACCTCTACAACGAATGTAACATTCCTACTTTATTTGACCTTGGATTATCTTCAACTATTTTAAATTGCATTATATATATTAACATCATACAAGACTAGTAAAACAGAGTCAATCAGTTATTGCCAATAAGTAACTAATGTCCAAGACGCAAGCTGGCAAGCTTGGCAAGCTTACAATGTTATTGTACCTAAATCATGAAATAGGTATTAATTAGGCAAATATTATATTGTATGCTAATGAAAATACCTGGAAATGTGTAAGCATCAAAAGGAAAAGTAAATCTTTGAGTTATAAGCAATTGAATAAAAAACTCAAAACTGCAAATAGGAGAAGGAGAGGGACTGACACCTAAGAATAAATTGTAAAAGTAAAATAATAGTTTTACAGATTTAAAGGCTTGCTAGTGTTGGAAAATATTTATTATTTAACTGTTGTAAAATGAATACATCCACACCTCGCCGAGTTTCTTACGCCGGTTCTTCTCGGGTCTAAGGTTAACCTTTCCGAACCGGTGGTAGTATACCTAGATTGGAAAAATAAATTAACCTAGCGAGTATAAGATAATACGATAAACTGAACTATTGTTGCATGATAAATATATAAAGTAAAATAAATAAATCATTATAAAAAGGGAGAGATGTGACGATTACACAATAAACAGTACGACGCAACTACCCGCTAGCTTCACTCCGTGGAGAAGTGTCATGGCGAGTGGGTAGCTGGCGGAGTGCACGAGTGATAACAGTTGTTTCATTTGATCACCCAGTACACAACGGAGCCTGGACGTCACACCACGAACTCGCATTTGTTTTTAATGGTTGCTTTTTCACAGGAAAATGTACATCAAAATAGTGTTTAATCACATACAAAACTGATTCAAAGGTTTTATTGGGGCACTTATTTTTATTTAGTAAATTATCCCAATCATGAAATTCCAGACTTTGAGTGAAACTTAGCTTGTTGTTATTAGTAAATACACGCTTTAGGACATGTGTGGTTGAAGATTGATTTCTTTGTATCAGTATTGTAGTGCTCACACATAAGTGGTCGGAAATATGAAGATCAAGACAGCATACATTTTTTATATTATGAGTGGGTAAATTAGTGTAAACATGGTCGATGCAAGTTTTTGTTGAGTTTGTAATTCTAGTTGCGGAATTGTTTACAGCTTTAAAACCATTTTGTCTAAGCAAATTTAATAAGTACGTAGTGTTGTTACATTTTGATAGTAAATCTATATTAATATCACCGACTAATACGACATTGTAGTTTTTATTAGCTTGTAAACTTAACATTTCGTTCATCTTTGAGAAAAACAGTGATAAATCGCCACTGGGGGGTCTATAAACACACACAATTACAAGGTCCAGTCCGATACATTCCACGGCGCAGGATTCAAAGTGCATCTCCACCGATAGTCTTTTAAATTCGGTTCGCTCCATGGTGACTATGTTAGGCTTGACATATATGCAGGCACCACCGCCGCGGCGAGTCGGTCTCGAGTAATGGGCGCGAAGGCTATAGTTCATGATGTTCACTGAGTTCACTTGGTTGGGTTGGAGCCAGTGTTCCGTCAAACACAGGACGTCGACCTGGTTGTTAATTTGAAGCTCACATTCCAGTTTGTATGTTTTATTTGACAAGCGATTTATATTTTGATGCCATAAGCTGATTTGAATATTGTTATTATTATT